>NC_136796.1:24661421-24761421 GCF_951216825.1 Electrona antarctica | reverse complement strand
TCTCAATTTGAATTCATTTATACCCTACATTATATAATGTATACATTATTTACACAATTATCTGCAGCACCCAGATTTACACACAAAGCAGTGATCCTAAGGTATCAACATAATACATTTGTGATGTAACAATGAGACATAAAATGTTTTAATGTAACAATTATGCTGTAACTTAAATTCTGTAGGTGTATGCTGTTATTAGACTCTATGACTTACTGTATGTGACTGAACATTTCATAAGAGCTAGTGTTACTTTTGTCAAATATTATTTTCTACAATGCTGTTCAGTTCTTCAAGTTGTCAATGCAGGAGAAAATAGACATTTTGTATAAAGCAGTTTTTAATATTGTGTGTTCTTTGTGTAAACTTAAATGCTTACTCTTACGCTTAATTTAACTGTCGATCCTTATATCAATTTTAAGTTTACGCAACACTGTACCTGTTGACTATACATTTTATGTAGCATAGAGAGTGTATAAAGTATGAAACCATATAAGATACTATGTTCTTTGGGAAAAACACAGCTGTTCACCTGCAAATGATGATTCTAAATGTATAAAAAAATGATTAAATAAAAACAATGTAATGCAACATTTTTCAGCTAGACTTGTGGCTTCTGGCAGCCTGCTGGCTTGTCGGCTGGCTGTGGGACATGATAACAAATGTCCCATTCCGAGTCACGACCTGGCTTATTAGGTTCCCGACAGCCCTCTCTCACATCCTGTGTGAACAGACCATGGTGGAGCAGAACATGGTCGAGCAAAGCGGGGCAGAGCTAGCCTGGCTAATAAGCCAGACTCAAATCACACTGTCGTGTGGTATTTGAGTCTGGAGATGCTGTGTATGGATCTTGTTTCCCGGGGGGGCGGGTTCAAACATTTTCTCTTTGACGCAATTGGTTAGAGCTACTGTCAGTCAAAGGTCTCAAGCATTGAACGTCACTGTACCAAAGCCCGCCCATATTGCATACCGTGTCCCGATTGGCCACACCAGTTCTCTGGTGTAGGAAATGGGCGTACAATTGAGCCTCTCCAGACCGTAATCCGCCGGAAGGCAATTTTTTTTTTGCCAACGGCTGATTCGGTCTGGCTTATTAGCCAGGCTAGGGCAGAGCAGAGGAGAGCAGAGGGCAAAGCACAACAGAGCGGCCATTCAAAACGCCCGCCATTTGGAACGGTAGACCCATTTGACTCGACTGCAGCAAATAGTTTGCGGAAGCTGCCAGGTGAAGTATACATAATGTGCGTACTGCGTAGGAACGCACACCCGGGGCATCTTTATTCAGCCATGGACATTTTTGAAAGTTAACAGTGAACTGAAAACTCAGACAACTATTCATCCACCCCATCACCTTCATCACCTCATTCCATTTCCTCTCCATCACACTATCACTTTGTTTCTCCTCTTTCACCTTCCTCCTGTCTTTTATATACACCATTCCGTCCTATGCCCTTGCCCTGCTTGCCTTTATCCATCATTTCATCGCCCTCTCTCTCTCTCTCTCTCTCTCTCTCAGCACCCTGCATTTTTCTCACCCGCCGGCTTCCTCGCCCTCTACCTCTCTATATCTCGCTCCGTGCCCATTCATCCCTCCCATTATCTGTCTCTTCCTCCGCCATCACTCCATCTCTACTTCTGGTACCCTGCTCTTTGTTCTGTCTCGTCCTATATCTCTTTTCTCTCAGGCTGTCTCTCTCCTCATCCTTCACCGTCTTCACTCACCTTTCATCTCTCTCTGCATCGTCTATTCTGTAACTGTCCGTAGGTGCACATATTTAGGCCTTTCTTCTCCTCTTGTTTCCGTTTCCTTAAACCACCCTTTCAAATGGATGTATGAATGAATGATGTTATGATGAATGGATGTTGCCCATCATGTAATGTTTTGGTCAAATTGACCTTTCTTCCAAACTCTACTCTAACATCAACAACAGCTTCAGTATGCCTTAATTTCCTACAGTATGTCCAACCTTTTGACTTAGAGAGAAATTATTTTGGAGAGTAGAGTTAGGCAGAAATAAATAATGACTTAGGACAAAATGAGAATTTTGTCTAAGTCAACTAGATCATGACTTAGGAAGATTTTCCATTTCTTCTTTTCTGAAAACCATACAAATACGACTCAAAGTGTCATAGCATTTCCTATGAGGCACACACACACACACACACACACACACACACACACACACACACACACACACACACACACACACACACACACACACACACACACACACACACACACACACACACACACACACACACACAATATATATACATATCTATACATCTATATACAGTATATATATCTATATACATGTGTACCATCGTCTCTGTTGGGACTTCACGCCACATTTCGAGCTTGTGGATCTGCTACTTATGATGGTTTTGTGTGATGCTGTAGTTGATCAAGGAGGGCATTAATTTATGAAAAAACACAAAAAGCTAGAATATGGAGACAAGAGCTTTTGGCCCGACAGCAACGATATAATAGTTTCAGTACCAGTGGTCAGGAAGGCTGATATACTAGTTTCAGTACCAGTGGTCAGGAAGGCTGATATACTAGTTTCAGTACCAGTGGTCAGGAAGGCTGATATAATAGTTTCAGTACCAGTGGTCAGGAAGGCTGATATACTAGTTTCAGTACCAGTGGTCAGGAAGGCTGATATAATAGTTTCAGTACCAGTGGTCAGGAAGGCTGATATAATAGTTTCAGTACCAGTGGTCAGGAAGGCTGATATACTAGTTTCAGTACCAGTGGTCAGGAAGGCTGATATACTAGTTTCAGTACCAGTGGTCAGGAAGGCTGATATAATAGTTTCAGTACCAGTGGTCAGGAAGGCTGATATACTAGTTTCAGTACCAGTGGTCAGGAAGGCTGATATAATAGTTTCAGTACCAGTGGTCAGGAAGGCTGATATACTAGTTTCAGTACCAGTGGTCAGGAAGGCTGATATACTAGTTTCAGTACCAGTGGTCAGGAAGGCTGATATAATAGTTTCAGTACCAGTGGTCAGGAAGGCTGATATAATAGTTTCAGTACCAGTGGTCAGGAAGGCTGATATACTAGTTTCAGTACCAGTGGTCAGGAAGGCTGATATAATAGTTTCAGTACCAGTGGTCAGGAAGGCTGATATACTAGTTTCAGTACCAGTGGTCAGGAAGGCTGATATACTAGTTTCAGTACCAGTGGTCAGGAAGGCTGATATAATAGTTTCAGTACCAGTGGTCAGGAAGGCTGATATAATAGTTTCAGTACCAGTGGTCAGGAAGGCTGATATACTAGTTTCAGTACCAGTGGTCAGGAAGGCTGATATAATAGTTTCAGTACCAGTGGTCAGGAAGGCTGATATAATAGTTTCAGTACCAGTGGTCAGGAAGGCTGATATAATAGTTTCAGTACCAGTGGTCAGGAAGGCTGATATAATAGTTTCAGTACCAGTGGTCAGGAAGGCTGATATAATAGTTTCAGTACCAGTGGTCAGGAAGGCTGGTCCTGATATAATAGTTTCAGTACCAGTGGTCAGGAAGGCTGATATAATAGTTTCAGTACCAGTGGTCAGGAAGGCTGGTCATGACATCAGTGGACAGCACACAGCTTCCATAGGACACAGTCTCGTTGCCAGGCAACAGCAATGAAAGATCACTGTGTGTGTACTGTGTGCGAGTGCATGAGTGTGTGTGTGTGTGTGTGTGTGTGTGTGTGTGTGTGTGCGTGGCTGCGTGCGTGCGTGCGTGCATGCATGTGAGCGTGTGTGTGTGTGTACACGTTATGTGTAAATGTGTGTGTGCAGTCATGAGTGTTTTGCTTGTTAATATTAGTGTATGTGTGTGTGTGAAGTTGTGCGCACAAGATTGTTGCTTATTTATATTGCTATGAGTGTGTGTGGGTGTGTGTGTGTGTGTGTGTGTGTGTGTGTGTGTGTGTGTGTGTGTGTGTGTGTGTGTACTTGTTGCAGTGTTAATCATTAACCCTTAATCCGCCGGGATTAATTAATAACATGCCAGGATATCGCCCCGTTCAACCCTTATTTTGAAGAACCAAAACACTGCGACCGGATGTTGTGTCAGCTTAATGGTGTGTGTGTTGTCGGATCGATTGTTATTGTTTCACAAGCCAAGGAGAAGCATAGGCCGGTGCCATTACTGCGACCGCCAGGCTCTGTGCAATAAGCGTTGTTTTGACCAGAAATGCCGCCTGGGAGGGGGATTTGGACTAAAGCGACTGGCGCAGTCCAGTGTCTAAGCTAACAACAGATAGCCATCTGAAGCTAGTGTGAGTAGCCTTTCCACTAGATCAGATCAAACACATTTATACAAATGAATAAACGTAGGCTATGTATTTTGGTAGCGTCGCTTCCCAACAAATAACAAACTAGAAAAAGTGCCCTTCTGGGCACAGGTCTCCACCCGGAGGATAGGAGTGTGTGTGATGTTTGGCAAAATGTTTAGGAGTGATATAAACATGTTTGTTTGTTTATTGCAACAATTTTCTTCATTTTGTTGAGGAAATGCAGAGCCAGATCACTCATCTCTGAGGATAGAATTCTGGATGAGCAGGACATGTGCAGCATTTTGTACAAAACGGGCCACTCCTGAAAACTTTGAAGGAAGGACGGACACACACACACACAAGCACGCACACACACACGGACGGAGTGCAAAACATACTCTCTCCCCATGCCTTCGGCCTGGTGGAGACAATAAGCCAACCAGCCTGTAGCCCATACAGGTTATGCTGTGAAGCAAACACGGTGCTCAGAGCTCACGTACTATAGCACCGCTGTCACTAAGAGGGAACATTCCTGCGTATTTGGTCATATCATAGTTAAAGGAGAATTCCATACTAGAAGGCTTTATTTGTAGTTGTTACGTCCCCACCAAAGAGGTCCAGGTGTTATTTTGTGCAAAAGTGCATTATTGGCTATTTCCCCTCAATGGGGGTTGGGTTTTTGTGCTAATTCGCTTATTTCCATCGAAATAAGTAGCAAAGTGTGCCGCTTGCATACTATTTACATTATGAAGAGAGGATATATACAAAAAAGTTTGAGCGATGGAAATAAGTGAATTAGCACGATTCAATGCAATTCAATGCAATTCAATGCAATTCATTGAGGGCTTATGGTAGGGGAAATAGCCAATAATGCGCTTTTGCACAAAATAACACCTGGACCTCTTTGGTGGGGACATAACAACTACAAATAAAGGTAAGAAAGCCTTCTAGTATGGAATTCTCCTTTAAGCAAAGGGGTTGATATTCAGGATACTCAGCGGGGCAGTGCATTCTACTACTCCTGACGTCGTCCATTAAAGGATGTGAATCATTGGCTTCTTTCAAAACTCGCCTGGAAAAGCATCTGCCAGAAAAGTGGAGATAGATATTAAATCCCTCTGAAATAAGTGGTCATACACTGCTGCTGCTTTTCCTTGTCTCCTCTGTAAATATAGCTATTTGTATTTTTGTATTTATTGATGACATACTGTATATTGATGTGTTAATATTCTACTGTATGCTCCGTTCGTTGATTAATTGAATACATAGGACCAGCATGGATACAAGTCCCCAGGTTGTTTCAGTGTTATCCCTTTTAGCCTAAAGGTTTTACTGTACCTCCGTACCGTTTACAGTTTTGACTTAAGTATTCAATCAATGTCAATACCGCACAGTTCTTTAGTGCCAAAGTATTTCAAAACAACAGGTGATTCTTTCAATTCACGTTTTGAGCTTGTAGATAGCTATTTTCAATATTTGAATACTTTTGAAACATTTTAATGAATTAATTTGGTGTTCCTTGACATGAAAACGTCTGAGAACCAGACATAGTGTTAAAACTGCACATAAAATGCCAAGTGTAATTTAACTGAGGTTACAGTGCAAATGTAACCAAATGGAAGCGTATAATGGTCATTTTGTTACAATGTGTACATTATCTCTCTCTCTCACACACACACACACACACACATCACACAAACACACATTTATATATATTTTTTTCTTCTTTTTTTTAACAAGTTTAAATATTCAAATATAAATCACACCCATGTGAAGTGAGGGGTGCTCTTATCATCGTACTGTACATCATCATCGCCAACTTCTTACAGTTGAGTTGAAAGCCTCCTATATACACAACATATCAATGTTTGTGTTACACAATGTTTGTGTTTACAGTACACTATGACGTAAAATTGTCCATTGTCAATGGGAATTTATTTGTTTGTGTAGGACAAAGTTTGTGCACAAACTGCACACACACTAAAAGCTGGACATAGGAGGGGCTAGCGCCCCTCAAAAAAGGAGGAGAGAACTGAATCTACTACTGTAATACTGTAGATACAGTTCTATCAACACTGGTTTAGCCCAAATCAAACAGAAACAAAGGTTGATGGAGGTTGATTTAAGGCCATTGAACTGAGGTTTACTAAATCAATTTCACCTTGTTCTTATGATGACGTTGCACAAATCAATGTTTGTACCAGATAGACATCACTTCTCATCATAAGGAGAGGAAGAGAGCTATTTCTCCCGGGCTAACTGAGAAGATGTGACTCCTGCTTTTGAGTCGGGGAGGCGCAGGGTTCCATACTTTATCTCTGGTATCCATGCCTGTGTGACTATACATTCACGTAACTAAGGGCTTCTATACAGTGAACGAGGAATTACACATGTATGTAAGGAGGATTTGTGCCTGTGTGCGTGCGCGTGTGTGTGTGTGTGTGTGTGTGTGTGTGTGTGTGAGAGAGTGAGAGAGAGAAAGGAGAGTGAGACACAAAGAGGGTGAGAGTGAGGCACAAAGAGAGAGGCAGACAGAGACAGAGAACTGTATGTCTGTCTCCATGTGTGCACACGTACAGTATGAATACCTGTGTGTGTGTGTGTGTGTGTGTGTGTGTGTGTGTGCGTGTGTGTGTGTGTGTGTGTGTGTGTGTGTGTGTGTGTGTGTGCGCGCGCACGCGTGTGTGTGCAAAAGCACATGCACTGGCACATGAGTGTGCACATGCGTGCACGCGATCCGAATATGTCTCAAGAGTGTTTATTATATCCGATACAGTACCTCTTTCTCGCACCACATATTTCTGTGCCGATCGATTCCTCTGACTCCCGACTAGACAATAATCGCACCTCCCCTCTCTCTCCTTCTTTCCACCATTATTACCAACCTCCCCAAGGAGCAGGAAGGAGCGATAGGGGGGAGAGGGAGAAACAAGAAGAAATGGGAGGGTGAGGGAGGGAGGAAGATGGGATGACGCCAAGAGGGAAAACGGACGAACGTGGCGCACTATACACTTCCTTTCTCCCTAAATCCATCTGCCGGACACGAAGATGGAGGGAACGAAAGAGCTGGGCAGAGGGAGAGATAAGGATTGAGAAGGAGGGGGACGAAAGACAAACTTGGAAGGAAGATAAAAGTGGAACAGGGGTGGTTCAGGACGCTTAAAAGGAGTGGAGGGGGGCCGAAAAAAACAGAGGAGAACATATAGATGCCTCAAATGATAGAAGAAGAAAATAAAATGATGGTGGGATGATGTGTGGGCAGAGTGGCACGAACCCCGAAAATGGAAAGAGAAAATGACCGAATCAAAGAGTGAGTGGAGGCGTTGAAAAAATAAAGAATGAATCAGAGTGGACATTTTGATTGATTAATTAACCACTTTAACTCTGACATATCTACATGTATTTTGGGCATAATACATTATAATAGGTGAACCAAAAAACTAACAAAAACAATTGTCAGACAATTAAATACATAGAGCTTAAGCATGATCAAAAGCAAAGAAAAAACACAAAGGAAAAGATGGAAGAACATTTAAAAAAAGAAAGAATAAACTGTCAAAGGATAGAGAAAAGGGCCAAAAATGAAAAGAAAGAAAGGCTCTAGGTGTGATGGAACAGTGATTCTTGTAGCCAATAATTAAACAGAAGGAAGAGCAGAGAAAAGAGACAGTGACAATGGAACTAACACACCACCTTACCCTGATGTGTGTGTGTGTGTGTGTGTGTGTGTGTGTGTGTGTGTGTGTGTGTGTGTGTGTGTGTGTGTGTGTGTGTGTGTGTGTGTGTGTGTGTGTGTGTGTGTGTGTGTGTGTGTGTGCGCGCGCGCACGCACGCACAGCAGGAGAGTAAATGACAATACAGAGAGACGGATGGACAGAAAGATGGACAGAAAATGAGTAGGGGTGAGACAAGCATGGTTCTTTAAAAGTGAAGATGGGAGGACAGACAGTTCCGTGTCAAAGAAAGAGAGCAAAGAAAAATGACCAAATAATTCAGAGCTGGGTTCATTTTGACATCATCATTGGCAAATTACATTTTCTGCCATTTGTCTGGTGAAAAAAGGGAACCACACATTTCTTTCTTTTTTTTCTCTTTTCCCATTATAACATTTCAAAGCATCGCTAATCAAATTCTGATGTGTCAACAGTTGCATATCTGGTTTTGTACAAACGCAGAGTTGGAGCATGAATCAATCCCACATCACATCAAGATTCATTATGAGGTCAAAGCATGCATGCATTACACGCAATTCGGATGCAAAAAGTGTGCGCGAAAACCGCGAATGCATTAATGAGCAGACAGACAGACAGACATGTCGGGTGGTTCTTCTAGCCATGCTAACCTGCTGATCTACAGCCATAGGATTGTTGGCTTTATAGCTTTATTGATCGGACCAGACTTAAATTGGCTCCCAATTAAACCTGCCGCTTATTTCACCTCTTTACACCTCCCTGTCATCCCCCTTCCTGTCCCGCTAAACATTCACACCTCTTTTCCCTGTCCTCCCGCCTCCTCTCCGTCGATGCACCCGTCTTTCACTTAGCGGACTTCCTCTTCTCTTCCTCCCTCAATCCTCTTACTGTCCCCATGCACGCACGCACGCACGCACGCACGCACGCACGCACGCACGCACGCACGCACGCACGCACGCACGCACGCACGCACGCACGCACGCGCACACACACGCACACACACGCACCCACGCATACACGCACCCCCTTAGCCCCCCTTCCTCCCTTTCCCTCCTCACACAACCTCTCTCTATTAATTCAGTTTTCCTTGCTCTCTCTCTCTGTCTCTCTCTCTCTCTCTGTGTCCATCTCTCCCCTCCAGTCTGACTGCGTTTCTGGGTCCCTGGCGCGTCAATCCCTGCCGATGGCTTTAAATAACAGCCGTGAATTATTGAGCGTATTTATTCAAACAACATTAATTATAAAATACACGCCTCCCGACGGCCCACCACACTCGCATCCGAGAGAGAGAGAGAGAAGAATGGCTGGAGAGATAGACGCGGGCGGCCCTGCAAAACAGTGTGTGTGTGTGTGTGTGTGTGTGTGTGTGTGTGTGTGTGTGTGTGTGTGTGTGTGTGTGTGTGTGTGTGTGTGTGTGTGTGTTAAGAGAAAAGGCTGTGAAAGACAGAGATACTGAGACACAGAGAAAGAGAGATGGAGACAGAGAGAAGGAAGGAATAAAGGTTGTGGTTTTGTGGCTGGGGTGGGAACGGGGGGTCAGTCAGAGGGAGGAAGAGGAGAGGGGAAAAGCGGTGTAGAAGCTGGGGGTGGGGGTAGGGGGGTAAGAAGGGGGTAGGAAATTGGTCTGGCTAGCGGAACAGCTTTTCACCCCCCGCCCCACACGCACCCCTCTCCTCTCCTCCACTCCCTCTCTCTGCTTTGTATTCTGCGGAGATGACAGGAGTGTAGGGGGGGGGCTTTATTGCTCCGAGTTGGTATCGATCGGGGCCCCACCGAGGGGGGACTCGGACCCCGCGTGCACTGGAGGCCCCTTTTGCAGCGCCAACTGATCCCCTCCCTTTCCACACACACACACACACACACACACACACACACACACACACACACACACACACACACACACACACACACACACACACACACACTCTCTCTCTCTCTCTCTCTCTCTGTGTCTCCTCCCTCACACAGGTCAGGTGTACAAAATGGAAACACATGAATTTCACACTACGTCAATGCTTTCTCTAGTCTCTCGTTTTCTCTCTCTCCTTGGAAAAAAAACATACAGTAACTGTGGGCACACACACACACACACACACACACACACACACACACACACACACACACACACACACACACACACACACACACACACACACACACACACACACACACACACACACACACACACACACACACACACACACACACGTATCATATGTGCACATACAGGTGTGAACATAAACACATCAGGATCTGTAATATGTACTGTACATGTCATGCACACACTCAAGACTCCACCTTTCCCCACACAGCGAGGTCAAATTCCACAGCTCGCACGTGCACACACACGCACACGCACACGCACACACACACACACACACACACACACACACACACACACACACACACACACAATGGCAGCCGAGGAGATGCATCAGAAATCCCTCATCTGGGAGCGTGACCGCTCTCAGTTCCACCAGGCCAGGGATCACGGTGCTAAGGGCAGATTCACAATTTGGGGATAAGATGGGACGGGGATACGAGTTGGGAAGACCGCCCTGAGGGACCGTGGGTGGGGTGTGTGCTGTGGGGGATAGACAGAGGGATGAGAGTAACAGAGGTGTAAGGGGGTCGGGATGAAACATTTGGCCCCTCGTGCCCCCCTTGAGCCAGAATCAAGCATTCCTGAGGGGCAGAGAAGGTAGGTGGACTGGGGAAAGAGAGAGAGAGAGAGGAGAGAGAGAGAGAGAGAGAGAGAGAGAGAGGAGAGAGAGGAGAGAGAGAGAGAGAGAGAGAGAGAGAGAGAGAGAGAGAGAAAGAGAGAGAGAGATGTGGCTTGGTCGCCTCCAGTTAACAAACTCCATTTTGTTGAGGTGGGCTGAACGAATTGGCGTTGGAGCCATGGAAAGAGAGAGGGATAGAGTGATGGGTGGATGGACAGACGGAGGGAGGGAGAGGTAGACAGGGTCGGGGGCTCAAGGCCATACTGCTGCTACTGACCCCCTCCCCTCTCTCTTTCTCTCTCTTTCTCTAGCTTCACTCTTTCGTTCCGGAGTGGCTGTTATCTCTCTATTTTTACACTCCTTCCATCAACCGACCGCCCAGTGTCCACTTATGTTCACTCACCAAATGACACATGGGCTCGCAGTCAAGCGCACGCACGTGCACGCACTTATACAGTATCGTGTGCATGATTTATCTATCTGCACTGTATATCTACACCTAAACATTGTGAGCACCTTAATGTTAATTGGCAGTTTTTTTTTTTTACACACACAAGGTCACACGCACGCATGCACACACACACACACACACACACACACACACACACACACACACACAGGTGCACAGTACAATTATCGCAACCAAAAGTACCCTTAAACGTATTCTTTATGACCAAAATGACTGGCTATCCAACAAGTCTGGTAGTAATTTGTCAAGCATGTTTAAATTCCCATTTTATGGGAGTCACACTACATCACCAGTTACGGCAGAAACCATCCTGTATAGTCACCAACACAGATTTGCTCTCTGATAAAGATTTATTTTATTGATTATTCATTTAAATGCAATTTGATATCCAATAGGACTTTAGATTAAATAAAATGCTGTGAAAATTAACTCTACTTTACACAACTCTTTGCATACTGGTGGTGATGTTTTGTGTGTTGAATAGTGTATGTTTTCTTTTAATATTAGCCATAAATAATCCTCTGTAAATTTGACAATTTGTAACTCTGAGAGAGTACAAATGAGATTCCACTTGTGTTGAATTGCCATTCATTTTAACAGCACACTAATATGTTTGTGGAAAATCTGTAATATTCATTATGAATGAATAATTGTTTTCCATTTCTGTCACCTACAATAGCACGTACATACTATAACGCTGTTTGTCAGGGTGAAAACATTTTCAATAAATGTTATGTTACATCTGAATAAATTGTGCATGACCAAGATAATCTCACACATTTAATTTCATGAACCTTACGGGAGTTGTGGTACCGATGAGCAAATGAGCAACACACACAAGCTGACAAGCAAGAATACGAGAACACACACACACACACACACACACACACACACACACACACACACACTTCTCTTTTCTCACAGTTAAATTTGTGTGTGTGTGCGTGTGTGACACTGTATGTGTGTGTGTGTGTGTGTGTGTGTGTGTGTGTGTGTGTGTGGTGTGTGTGTGTGTGTGTGTGTGTGTGTGTGTGTGTGTGTGTGTGTGTGTGTGTGTGTGTGTGCACACACGTGTCAGAGTCTATGGTTTGTATCCAACTATCCACAGGGGGTAGACTACCGTATAGAATAATGGCCAATCTAATGGTGAGGCCTATCTGTTGGCGGGTGAGAAGAGACGTGTGCACAGTAAAACTCCTCAGTCAATTGATCTCTCAGAGGGTACAAATGGAACCAAAAGGACCTCAGGATGTTATAGCGTGTACTCCGTGTAGCCGTGTACATGGGTTTCTATTCAACAAACATCGAAACTATACAAACAGACCATAATAATCAGGGTGGAAATTGTGTGCGTGTGACGTGTGTCTGTGTGACTAAAGTTAATGCAAAAATCATTACAAACGACGAGTAGTACCATCATCAGCAGCAGTACCATCATCATGTGTATCTGTGAGTTGGAGAGAGAGAATGCGTGCATATGTGCACGTGTGTGTATGTGCGTGTGTCTTATTCACTATAGATGAAGATATTTTGCTACATGTTGGACCTGCACACACCTCTAAGACCACAGGCTCTCTCGCACACGCACGCACACACACACTCACGTTCGCTATCTAGCTGACCGACCTACCGCCATTTCACACCACTGACCAGTACAAATTGGATAAGGGTCCATTCTCTCTGCACCAGCACACACACACACACACACACACACACACACACACACACACACACACACACACACACACACACACACACACACACACACACACACACACACACACACACACACACCTCTCTCAAAATGGCTGAAAAGCAGCCCACAGTCTCTCTCTATTAAATGGCAGGTAAGTTATAGAAAACAGAGGGAAGGAAAAGAGATGAGACCAAAGACAGTAGCTTCCTCTGGAAAAAAACAACTAAAAAACATACAGAAAAGAAAAAAAATCTTTCTGGCATTGGGGTGCCTTGAATAAATGAATGGTCACGTGCAAAAAAATTATATATATACACCGGTATATATTATTTTCCAGAGCACAAAAGGAAAAACAATTGAAATAAAAATGTGAAGCTGAGCATGAAATCTCCTGTAATGTCCTAAATGCATTCCACATCTTGTCTCCTCAATAGCAGAATCCGCTTTCTTTAAAAATCCTGTATTGATTGTTGCCTTTTCTGTGCATTGTGATGTCTTAACCTTGTTAGAGTCCACAGTACATCTGTAATAATGCACTTCATCACTAAAACGGTGTGTGGCGCGCACGCGCGTGTGTGGAGATGGGGGGCGGCTACTTTTTTTTTCATGAACATTTTAGCCTTTTGTCGTGTGCATTATGAGTGTTTTCTTATGTACTAGCGCCATGGCAGGGCCAACATGTGTGTCTTTCCTCTTACACTCTAGAATTAAATGAATGGCTAATTTGGACTCAGTCGTACTGAGCATGTAAAGCTGCTATTTTCGTAGAATGGGACACCATCATACAGACCAGAGGACACTGTATTATCACACACACACACACACACACACACACACACACACACACACACACACACACACACACACACACACACACACACACACACACACACACACACACACAGTATATTTGCACACACACACACACACACACACACACACACACACACACACACACACACACACACACACACACACACACACACACACACACACACACACACACACACACACACACAGTATATTTGCATGTGTTTACACTCGTGTGAATCTAGTTTGCGTCCGAGCATAGGCATGGTAACGCCCCGCCTGCCTCTGATTGGCCTACCGACACTGCCCGTCTTGACTGTCCTCCGAGATGCGAGGTTACTCTGTGGTGGGAAATAATACAAGAGAATGACAGCTTGGCACGCACGACAGATTGCAGCCTTGTAACTAACTTGTAAGTTTTATTTTTGTAGAAGAGGCAAACTAATAGTGTTTATGCCGTTTGCTTTGATTGAATAATTGATTGTTTTGATTGGGTGTGTACTTCCAAATAAAGTGTTAGTGTTGATTATCGTGTAGTAATCTAATTATAGTAAACTAATACTATACTATATTATACAAAAAAGGATAAATGTGAAGGGAAAAGAGACCTTTTTACAGTACAATAATATTTCACGTTTACACATACAAATAAATTATACAATCAACACAAACACTTTATTTAGAACACACCCAAATCAAATCATATTACGGCGTACATGTTCAATCAATTATTCCATCAAAGCAAACAACATAAACAATATTATAATGTTTGCCTCTTCTACAAAAATAAAACGTACAGGTTACAGACAGTTCTCTTGTATCATACCGTACTTGTATTATTTTCCACCACGGAGTAACCTCGCATCAGCATGGACTATCTAGCATAGCTATATCCTCCTCGGAGGACAGTCAAGACGGGCAGTGTCGGTAGGCCAATCAGAGGCAGGCGGGGCGTTACCAATTACCATATCTATGGTTACCATGCCTATGCTCGGACGCAAACTAGATTCCCGCTTTACACTCACAAACAAAGCCACATGGCCTGGTGTGTGTTTACATTTGCAGGCGGGGAGGGAGCACAAGGCGATATCTCACGGCAATCGATGAACAAGGGAACGAGAGTGGAGGTGGAGTGGGGGGGGAGAAAAATCGGTAAGGAAAACAGGTTATCTCCTGTCATGAATAGGGGGATTCCCATGGCGGAAGGAAAGGAAGGAAGGTGGAAAGCGAGGGATGGAAAGAGAGAAATATCTGGGAAGGGAGGGAGGGGGCCAAATAAGGGAAAAGACCTGGGTGGATTCATTGAGAGAGAGAGGGGGAAAAACAGCGTTTGGCATGAAGAGAAAGCAGACAATTATCTCTATTGATTAAAGCCAGCGAGACAGTACAGGCAAGACAGAAAACTATGGCTGGATCAATAGACAGAGAGAGAGAGAGAGATAGAGAGAGAGAGAGAGAGAGAGAGAGAGAGAGAGATGTGGCGCAGGGAAGGCATGCGGGAAAGAATGGGGAGTTAAGTTGAAGGCAGTTGGCTCCTCAAAGTTTGATAAGGAGATGAAATGGAAGGGCAATCGTAGAAGATGCGATCAGAGGGGGAGAGAGATTGCACATCATGAATGGTTAAAAAGAGAAGAAACAAGGGCACAAACGAGTGAAGGAGACACGGTGGATTTAAGGTTTAGCTAATTCCCCGACCTCTCCAGAGATCCTAGATCACATTAGCAAAAGCAAAAAAAAACTATAAGGTCAGAGCCGAGATATTAATATTCATTAACGAAGACTCACGAAAAAGGAAACCAGGGTACAGAAATTATAGACAAATGGATGAATTTACAAGCAATGGACAGATGGATCAACGCACCGACACACAGACAGACGTGTATAACAAGAAAGCAATCAAATAAACAGACCATTCTGCTTATCTGCACCGGAGGAGACTCAGACTTAAGGTGGAAAGATAGATATGAGAGAGAGAGTAAAGTCCAAACCAAAGTCCCAACTCATTGGTAAATGGTAAATGGTAAATGGTGCATTTATATAGCGCCTTTATCCAAGGTGCTTTACATAGATTGTGCATTACATTCACCCATTCACACACACATTCATACACCGATTGCGGCGGAAGCCATGCAAGGTACAACCAGCACATCGGGAGCAATTTGGGGTTCAGTGTCTTGCCCAAGGACACTTCGACATGTAGCCAGGAGGAGCCGGGATTCGAACCGCCGACCCATGGATCATTGGACGACCTGCTCTACCTCTTGAGCCACAGTCGCCCTGTGGCAACTCAATGAGTTGCAAAGGTGTGGTTGACCTTAAAACGGTTTTGGAAAAACCCCTGGTCCACCCCGGCAACAAGATGTGCACATGCACGCACTACAGTGGGGGACACACGACAGGCCAACAGCACTGTAGCACACACACCAAGGCCTGCCCCCGCTCGATCACGATTGGCAGAAGGCCCCTCTCTATCCTGATTGGATGAAGGCTGGGCCACCTAGCCAAAAACGAAACCTACGGTTTTTTGATCCCCAGGGGTTAACTGGGGACATGGAGGAACTCCTTATATGGTCAGCAGCACACTCTATAGTAGGGAGGATTATCACAACAAAACAAAAAAAGAAGTGATATAATATCAAGTGATAGATAATATACCTTTAAGAGGGAGATAAGAGTGAGAGACGGACAGAGAGAGGTACAAACAAAATGAGACAATGATTCCAAAGCCCACTTGCCATTTGGCTGCCGTGTTAAGATTGGACCAGGATGGAGTTGTTTAGACCACAACATTTCTGGGTGTACTCTTCCTTGGAAGTCCTAGGATCACTCACAGTTTAGGGAAGAGTCACTGAGTTTAATGATCAATCAATCGATATGTTCCGTCGTCGATCAATGGAACTGTGAAAGGTTCGAAATAAACTAAACAAAAAAAACCGAACATAGTATATTTACATTCCTATTTATATCGAAAGGTTTTAAAGAGTAGTGTACCCAACAAATTACTTGTTGTCTATCAATTACACACCCCATGAAATCTTGAATTCATAGAGTTTTTTGGGCTAATAATTCAATTCAGTCAACGAGTCTCCTACTCTTTGAGTCTCCTACCGCCGGTCATCCAATTATTGTCTTAGGAATGTGACAATCTCCATGAATTCAAGGCTTCAATGTAGTCATTTTTGGGTGAACTACTTTAAAAACTAGTGCATGTTTTTAATATTAATGTTATATTAAAATTCAAACTTGCAATCTCCTCATGGCCCACCAGTGGTTGGGAATGGCTGGAATAAGGCTTAAAGAGAATGGCTGGAATAAGGCTTAAAGGGAATGGCTGGAATAAGGCTTAAAGAGAATGGCTGGAATAAGGCTTAAAGAGAATGGCTGGAATAAGGCTTAAAGGGAATGGCTGGAATAAGGCTTAAAGAGAATGGCTGGAATAAGGCTAAAGGGAATAGCTGGAATAAGGCTTAAAGGGAATGGCTGGAATAAGGCTTAAAGAGAATGGCTGGAATAAGGCTTAAAGGGAATGGCTGGAATAAGGCTTAAAGGGAATGGCTGGAATAAGGCTTAAAGAGAATGGCTGGAATAAGGCTTAAAGGGAATAGCTGGAATAAGGCTTAAAGGGAATGGCTGGAATAAGGCTTAAAGGGAATAGCTGGAATAAGGCTTAAGCAAAGTTTCTGAGGATGTGAAAATAAAAGAGTGAATTAAGAAGAGAGTGACAGAGAAGGAAGAGGAGAGGGGGGCAATCAGGACAGGTGTGTGGATGCTTGTTTATGACATCATCAACTAGTCCCCTCCCCGGGGAGTGGGTGCCTTGGAAACCGTCGCTAAGGGAACTGATAGGTCCAAGACAGCTGTGCGTGCGAGTGTGTTCTTAGGGATGGAAACTAATGAGGACTTAAAACACACACACACACACACACACACAGTGGTCAGTTCAGTGTGTTTTATCGGTATTCCATGGCAGAAAAAAGGAACATCTAATAAGAAGTAGTGGCGTGGGAGTTTTATTTTCACTTTCCACATAACATAACTGAACTCGAAGAAATATTTCTATTTAACAAAGTAAAACATACACGGTTTGTTAACCACTTAAAGGGGAATACCACTAATTTTCAACATTGAACTATGTCATTAATATACCTCAAAGAGTACACCTTCCGTATGTCACAGACAGGGTTGGGAAGTAACGGATTACATGTAACGCCGTTACGTAATCAGACTAGTAAAAAAAACGGTAACTGTAACGTCTTAGAGTACATTTTAAAATGTGTAATCTGGATTACAGTAACGGGCATATAGTAACGGGGGTTACAGGCTTGATTACAATCTCCCCTTCCCCTCATCAATTTTAGGGCTACAAATAAGTTAAAACACCAAACAAACAATAAAATAATCAAGTCTTAATAGTACGCATGCATGGCACATGATCAGTAGGCTGCGCTGTGTGTGTCGCTGCTGCTGCCCACTGCGCAGTGAACATGGGCTCGGCCCTGCATGAAATCAGCCCTCAACAACCAGTGTGGTGGTGGTATCATGTAGATGTAGAATCAAACAGCATACAAATTACAACCAAAGAGTTGAATCAGTTGTAAATCTGCAATTAATTTCAGCTGTGACCAATAGATGCCCTTATTGCCTTGCGCTGGCTCGCACATTGGAAAGTGAAAGGTCAGAGGTCAAAAATCAGAACACAAAAGTTGTTCGGCATGAGTAGACATATGTGTATCAAAGTGTCATTGCCAACGGTCAAACGGTTCATGAGATATGCACGTTCAAAGTTTGCATTTTCAATTGAGTGCTATAGCGCCACCATTTGGCCAATCGTCATGGGCTTTGCATAGTCACCGTTTGGCATGGCCCTCTACCATGTTGACAAGTTTCGCGAAAACCAACTGCACGGTTCAGCCAGAACAGCTATTTTTGGCGGAAGAAGGAGAAGAAGAAGAAGGAGAAGGAAAAAAACCACAAAAACTTCGTGACTTCTTGGTCCCTTAAAAAGAAAGAAACCCATTTACATTTAGTGAACTGACCTGAGTGAGTTGGACCTCTTCCTTCACCAAAATGTCTTTGCCAAAAATAAACGATCTACAAGCTCACAATGTACCGTGTTGGGACGCATCGTAACCTTATAGATCTGCTATTTTGGCTATTAAATGTTCACCCCAGAAAAAGTATGCTGGGGTTAACTGCTTAATACATCTCTCTCTCTCTCTCTCGTTCTCTCGGGGGGGGGGGGGGGGGGGGGGGGGGGGGTCTTGTCCGTGGTCAGTAGGGGTTTGTAGTGAGTGCTACAGGGGACTCCGTCTGGGTAGAAATGGCTCTTAAATGGCTCTCAAAGTCACACTTCCTTTTTATCGGTGCCCTGGCCTGATGCCAGCTAGTTTCAACTGTGTGTGTGTGTGTGTGTGTGTGTGTGTGTGTGTGTGTGTGTGTGTGTGTGTGTGTGTGTGTGTGTGTGTGTGTGTGTGTGTGTGTGTGTGTGTGTGTGTGTGTGTGCGCGCGCGCGCAATGGAGAGGCAAAGTGTACGCATTCGTGTGAGTGCATGTGTGCAGATGGGGTGTGTGTGTGTGTGTGTGTGGGGGGGGGGGGATGCGTGTGCATGTGTGAGTGCAGCTGATTGCTTTGTTGATTATCCAGAATGGCCCCTACACCTCTTCTGTAAGAGCTTTTTAACAGGTGCTGCTAGGGATGCAGAGAGAGAGAGAGAGAGAAAACACCTCGATTACTACCCAGCGATGTTAGTGTTTATGCATTATCACCATCACTCTTTGTACCTGTCCCTGAGCTGCAATTTGTGTATCAAAGGTCCCACACAAAATAGTTGTTGTTTTTTAGTATTATTATTACGGTTTATGGCAGTCATCTGGGGCTTTTTATATCCCTCTTTCACTACCGCAGCGTTGATATCACCGACAGACAGAAACGACATCTTCACAACTCGTGTTATCAGTTTTTGAACTTGGATCAGAATGACATTTCAAAATGTTTGTAAGGCACTCAGTCTCCCCCTCGGCGTTGCCACTGCCTGCCTTCATAAAACACCAACGACAGTGACAAAACTTCCTGTGTAAACATTAAATAAAAACGACTTTGCTATAGGTCTTTGCTTGGTTTGCCACCAGAAAGTGTCATTTAGCGTGTGTCCTCGATATAGTAATGAGTCGTAATATTGTGGTCAATATCTTAAGTTGTTCTGTTATGATTTTTGTATCAATGTCTAGCAAGTATGAGAGAGAGATAAAGAGAGAGAGGTTGATTACTAATAACACTGATAGCTTTGTCCATATATGTAGATAACGTGTTGGCTGCTGTCGCTCATTTGAGTCTCTCTCTCTCTCTCTCTCTCTCTCTCTCTCTCTCTTGGTCGTCCTCAAACAAGCCCTCCATCACCGCATCCAGTCATCCCAGTTCTCCATACATCTGGCCAGCGTGTTGGTGCTTTGAGCTCCTGCCTCTTTCTTAAATACATCCATGTATGATAGTGTGGCACATCCTCGTGACCAATTAAAATAAAATGTCAGCTGATTACCAAGCCGTTTGACTTGTTAAAAAAGTGTCATGTTGTCATGTCATGTCAACGTAAAACTGTGGGTTTTCTTATACAAAATACTTTATGCGCTAGTTATAAAACAAAATAAGTTTTTTTGTCTCCAGGTGCTAATGAAATATACTGCCCCAAACTGCACATGATTTCTTGCAGTGGAGGCCATGGCATGGCCTGGACCAATGTGTCCAAATGCATTTTTAGAACCCATAACTTTCCTGTGCGGCCCACACACAATCATTGTACGGTTGTGGCCCCCGGCCCCACCCCTGGTGGTCTATGACTGCAACTACAGTAGATACAAACATAACTACAGGGGTTAGCCAACTCCCTTTCTGTGATTTCACTCTGCTTTCATCTAACCACACACAGAAACAGAAACAGACACGTGCACACGCACACACACACACACACACACACACACACACACACACACACACACACACACACACACACACACACACACACACACACACACACACACACACACACACACACACAAAGAAAGAGGCTACATATGAGTGTCCTGAGAGAGTCATATTGAGTTAGGGGTTTCATCCATAATGTGGGTGAATAATCCTCTCTCTCTTCAGCTGACATCGGCATGTTACACTGGACACCACGCACGCACGCCACGCACACGCACGCACACGCACACACGCACACACACACACACACACACACACACACACTCTAAAAGAAAACGTATCACTGGTGAAAAGCAAGCCTATAGTGTTATCCCAGATCGATTGACCAAAAGTCAATAGTTCCAATTATCCACACTATAGCATCCCTATTCTGGGCATGTCATGTCATGATAGGCGAATATTCAGCAAATATACTAGGCTAACATTCAGCGGAAATAGCCGATATACAAGCTCACAATGTAAGAGAGATTTGATGTAGGGGGAAAAGGAGGGGACCAAGTATAGAGACACATTCAGAGACAGGTCCCCTGGTCGCAGAGTGTTAGTGTTAGTAAAAAGGAGGGGACCAAGTATAGACCCATTCAGAGACAGGTCCCCTGGTCGCAGAGTGTTAGTGTTAGTAAAAAGGAGGGGACCAAGTATAGACACATTCAGAGACAGGTCCCCTGGTCGCAGAGTGTTAGTGTTAGTAAAAAGGAGGGGACCAAGTATAGACACATTCAGAGACAGGTCCCCTGGTCGCAGGGTGTTAGTGTTAGTAAAAAGCAGGTAAAAGAGTAACGTTTGAGCAGACTAACATCAGTCACTTTCCCATTGAATGTAATAGAAGAGCTGACTGTGTACCCTGCAGATATCTTGTCTCCGCCTACAATAAATGCGTTGGCTGCGACCAGGGGACCCGTCTCTGAATGTGTGTATAGAACCCTGTGGGACCCCCCCCCCCCTCCTACTGCCCGCTGAGCTATTCCGTCGGCTGTCCCAGACGCTGAACATTCAGACATCTTTGCAACCATACAGTATCACCATCTGCCTTCCTGCTGACAGAGAGTATCACCATCTGCCTTCTGACGGCTGAATTATACAAAGTGAAATATTCCCAGACTTTGATGGGAGGAAGGGGGGGGTGATAACTAACCCTAGAACGCAATATCGCTCCTGACACGCCAAGTCCATCCGCAAACGGCCAAATTCAATCTACTCAGGTTTCGTGCACCTCGGAAATTCGAAAATGCAAAACATGTATGCATGTTTAGAGCATGCATAAGCTGTGCGTAGGTCTTGTGTGTGTGTGTGTGTGTGTGTGTGTGTGTGTGTGTGTGTGTGTGTGTGTGTGTGTGTGTGTGTGTGCGTGTGTGTGTGTGCGTCTGCATCTTTGTTTGTGTCTGTGTGTGTGTGTGTGTGTGTGTGTGTGTGTGTGTGTGTGTGTGTGTGTGTGTGTGTGTGTGTGTGTGTGTGTGTGTGTGTGTGAGTGTGTGTGTGTGTGTGTGTGTGTGTGTGTGTGCGTGTGTGTCTGTGTGTGTGCAGAGGGAGGGGGTGTATTAGTATCCCTGTTGCCCTGCCTGTATGGGGCTGTGTGTGCATGGGGGGGGTGGGGTATGTGAAGAATCACGCTTATGAAAAATAAATTTCAAAAAGCCAATATTACCTGGGTCTACGCCCGTGCTCCAGCCTTTGCATTTCAATGTGAGGCTCTGCCTCCATTATTTATGACGCTTTACACCTCAAAACCAGAGCCTCGCTCTATAGCCCCTCCCTTGGTCATCCACTGTCTCTGTCTCTTGCATGCACACACACACACACACACACACACACACACACACACACACACACACACACACACACACCCCCCCCACACACACACACACACACACACACACACACACACACACACACACACACACACACACCGTCCCTCCATCCATGTCTCTCTTGCTCACTCACTGTCTCTCTCTCTCCCATTCTCTTTCATTCGGTTTCCTCCTCTCTCTCCCTTTCCTCTCCCTCTCTCGCTCTCTCACTGCCCCTTGTTCAGTATCCTCTCTCTCCCTTTCCTCTCCCTCTCTCGCTCTCTCACTGCCCCTTGTTCAGTATCCTCTCTCTCCCTTTCCTCTCCCTCTCTCGCTCTCTCACTGCCCCTTGTTCAGTATCTTGCATTCCTTCTATAAGACCATATATGATATCCGTCGTGGACACACACGCGCACACGCACGCACACGCACACACACACACACACACACACACACACACACACACACACACACACACACACACACACACACACACACACACACACACACACACACACACACACACACACACACACACACACACACACAGTCCTGCCATCCATGCCTCTTTCTCGCTCCCTCCATTTCTCAGGCCTATATCCCCATAGTAACCAGTATGTTCTCTGACATGTATACACAAGTGCATACAAAGACAGAGAGAGAGAGAGAGAGAGAGAGAGAGAGAGAGAGAGAGAGAGAGAGAGAGAGAGAGAGAGAGAGAGAGAATGGTATGCCAACTTGGGGACCTAGAGACACTACTGCAGTAGAGCGGATGTATGCACACGAACAGTGTGATCCCACTGTACCTTGACTGTCTGTCTGTCTGTCTGTCTGTCTTGACATGCTATTCAGTGTGTTAAGAAGTGCTCATATTTCTTACTTGAAAAAGTATCAATACCCTATTGTAGAAATAGTCTGTTACAAGTACAAGTAGTTCGGTACTCAAATTTGCTCTGAGTAAAAGTACTAAAGTATTGGCGACGAAATATACTGTACTTAAAAAGTAAAAGTATGTCATTACGCAGAAGGTCCCATTTCACAAGTTTTCAAATGTATAACATTTTTTAAAGTCCTTTGAAAATAGCAGACCTACAAGCTCTTGTAGAAATTGCAAAATTGATAATACTAGTAAAAATACATCGAAATGGTACTTAAAGGACAACTTTAGTTGGTTCTTTTTCAACCAAGGTTCATGTTTTATGTTGTTAGACAAAGTAAAAGGTGAGTGTTAATTTCGCTTAATTTGCTGCTTTCTTTCGTTTTAGCGATTTCAGTTATTTTGAGGGGCGGGGGCATTCGAACATGGGGCTATATACGTCCTTTTTTACAAAATGTAAAATGTAATATTATTAATATTTACTATAGTCCTACTAGACCCCAAGAAATTACATCTGGCCACACAAGATCACAGGATCTACTGAATGTGAATGTAGAGGTATACTAGGGGGATGCCATACTGTGTGTCGTACACTCAATATGTCAGTTTGTCACATTCAATAGATCCTGTGATCTTTTGTGGCCAGATATAATTTCTTGGGGTCTAGTAGGACTATAGTAAATAATAAAAAAATAAATCACCATATTTCTTTGTAAATAAAATCACACCCGTGTGAAATGAGTGGTAAAACTCTGTGTGGGGGTCCCCAGGGGGTCCGCGGAAGTTCCAGACCCACAGGAACGTGGCCAGGGTGCCGGCCCGGTTCCGGCGAGCCGTCCCGCGTCCGAAACGGTCGAGAAATGACAGAGTTACCGTGTGGGGGGCCCTGGAACATCCAGACCCCCAGGAATGCGGCCAGGGGGCCGGGCCGTTTCCGGCGAGCCGCCCCGTGTCCGAACCGGTTGAGAAATGGTGAAAACCAACCATCTGTTTTCGTGCTCTGACAGACCCAGGGAAAGAACCAGGGACACACATAGCTGTGTAATGGAGTGGTTGCACCACTCAAAAAACTGGTCAAACATTGGCCAAATTGTCAAATTATTAAGAAATAGGCTACCGATATGCAGCTTTTATTTTACAGGAAAAGATATATAATACACAGTACAATACAACACGCAATTCAAATACACAGACAAAGAAAAAGTAAAAAAAAAATATTATGTGCCATACAAGGGCCTTAAGATAGCAACAAAAAAAACAGCGGCATTTTAATAAAGTGAAAAGGCAATTTCTACTTTGGTTCAAGCGAGCAATTTGTACGACCAGGTGTCATATCTTTCCAGATGTGAACCAAAAAGTATTTATATTCACTAATATCTTGCCTACAATATGACCACCTTGCGAGTGAAATCGCTTGCTGAAAATACCACTTCAATATACAAGATACGGTCGCTCTCTGAAAGTAGATTGTTTTTTTGTTGTACACCTCCTCCCCCCCCCCCCCCCCCCACACACACACACTCCAAGAAACAAGTAAGCACATGTATTTGACTGCTTTTATTTGTGTGAAATCACATTTCACAGAAGAATGGTCACAAGTTTGAATGCCCCCCCACCTCCCCTTTGAGCCAGCTAGTTGTAGAATTAAAGAGAGTGCAAATGGAACGTTCACAAATGGAATAAACTACTTCAGAACATGTTGTTTCAGTATTGTTGGCAATGCTTGCCAAAAACGTTTTCATACACGACAAAGTGGTCCAAGAGGAGAGGTTGTCTGGCACACTTCTACAAGGTTGGACTCTCAATCCGTTTCCATTCACTCAATTCAAAATGTAATGCTTGGAATTTTTTTTAACACAAATCTTCTCTTCTGGGGGGTCCCTGGCACAAAACATGTTCAGATGGGGGTCTTCGGCCAAATGCATATCATTATGGGGGTCCCTGGCACAAAACATGTTCAGATGGGGGTCTTCGGCCAAATGCATATCATTATGGGGGTCCCTGGCACAAAACATGTTCAGATGGGGGTCTTCGGCCAAATGCATATCATTATGGGGGTCCTTGGCACAAAACTGTTTGAGAACGACTCAGGTCTTAAAGAGGGAGTGCCACAATTTTTGTATTTTTCCAGTTTTTCATGTGTCTATGAGGTGTTTTTATGTGCAATGGTGTATTAACTTTGTATTTAGGGTTTCTTCCTGGAGGCTGAACCCTTGACAGTCAAACGGGCCAATGAAATAAACAGTAATATAGTGACATCACACTATCAGCCCCTCCCCTAACCCCTCCCCCTTTATCATACAACTTAAAGATGGCACTCCATCTTTAACGGTTAAAGGACCACTTCACCACTTTTCAACCTATCTTCATATAATTGGTCCTCACTAATGTTCATGATAAAATACCACAATTTTTCTCTTCTCAGTCTGTGTCTCATGGGAGGGCTGTGGGCAGTTCAGAACCCATCCACCAGTGACATCATCGATCCAAGCTAACAGAAACTGGAGGCTTTCTATTCCTGAAAAGTTGCAATGCGATAATGGAAGCCATCGTTCTCACGATAATAAAAATCTAAATATTTAAAATAAAATAATCTTGTTTAAAAAAAATGTGTGGTATTTTATCATGAACATTAATGAGGACCAATTAAATGCAGATAGATTGAGAAGTGGTGATTTGGTGATTTGGTTGCAGCCCCGGAACACCAGTTATATATACACTGTATATATTTGTGTCCCCCAAGTTCAACAACATTAGCAACGTTCTTCATGGCATGGTAAATGAGCTGCGTGTGGAGCGGACAGCAACATCTGCCAGACATTATCCAAATGATCCACAGTGGATGATACAGGCTTGGGGAGGGGTGTCCGTTACAATGAGAGTGGGCCAACACATCCATCAGGCGAGCCGTGTGTGCATATATACGTGTGCTCCTGTGCAACCCTCGGACAAAAGGCCTGCTGCTATACTGGCCAACAGTGCCGCTGGTCAGACTTAATGAACCCTACCCTACCCCCCAAGCACCACACACACACACACACACACACACACACACACACACACACACACACACACACACACACACACACACACAAGTACAACCCATCCCCCACCAGTCTCCTCCTCTCTCTGACTCTACGCTGGCCTGCAGTAGCTGTGTCACTGATTCTCTCGACAAACCCCCCCCCACACACACACCTCCCCGAGTCCCCCCCACCCCCTCTCCCCCTCCTCCTTGTGGCCTGCAACCACTGGTGTCCACAGTTCACCTCATCCATAGTAGACAGTATTGATTTTCAGCAAGGAAAATAAAAAAGGCCATGAATTTTAATGCCCCGCTGTCTGTCGGTCTGTCCCCCCCACACACACTCCCCTCCCAGCGTGTGCACACACACACACACACACCCCTCCCATTGTGTGCACACACACACACACACACACACGCACACACGCACACACACCCCTCTTCCGTCTCTCATTCTCAGAACCCTTCCTCACCTTTTCTGTCTCTTCATTCTCTGAGTTATCTCCCCCCTCTCTCTCCCCCTCATCCCCCCCTCTCTCTCTCTCTCTCTCCCTCCCTCTCGCCGTGCCTCTTGTCCTTTTCCTTTCTGTCTATTCTGTGACCGGTTCTCTCTTTCTCTGTTCTCTCTCTCACTCCTTTGACCCACCACAACCACGCTATTCTTCCCTCTCTCTTTTTGTGGTGTTTTTCCTGGGGGAAGGATGGGTGGTGGTGCGGGGGCGACATTTCATTTGATGGTGTGGGGTTGGGTTATCTACAGTTTCCTCACTCATATCATCCTTGCTAACTGTGTGTGTGTGTGTGTGTGTGTGTGTGTGTGTGTGTGTGTGTGAGTGAGTGAGTGAGTGAGTGAGTGAGTGAGTGAGTGAGTGAGTGAGTGAGAGAGAGACTGAGAGAGAGACTGAGAGAGAGAGAGAGAGAGAGAGAGAGAGAGAGAGAGAGAGAAGGACCTTGGTGGCAGTGTGGGTTTAATACTTGCTCCGACATTTGGAAGAAATAAAACCATTGTTTCCCTGCAACATACCCAACACATTAACAACCTCTAATGGATGCGATTTTGCCATTTATATTTCTGTTGAATCGACCGTGAAAGAGCGTTTCATTTTTATTTTCTATTAATGTTTCCTGCTTTTTTGCTCTTGTGCACAGCTGAACAGGATCTCAATTTAAAGCCAGCTAGTGTTCCTGTTATTTTCTTCCATGACCTATTAATCAACAACATGTATTCACTGCTAATTAGCCAATCAACAGGGTGTCATAAAAATGTGTCTTCTTGGTCAAATTTTTCCCTTACTGTAGGTTCTTCCCTTTTTACTTCCTTTATATGATGATTTCATGGTTTGTGTGTATATTTGTACGTCTCTAAATGTTCTGATGAATTGAAAATGGTGGACCCTGTTGTAAACAAGTGTAATGTTTAATCATGGTGTCGTCCACAGTAACAGTTTTTTGTATCGACTTTCGTTTGAAATATACCCATTCTGCATATTGTAAAATACAAATTTCAATCAATCAATCAATCAAAAAGAATCCTTGTTTAAATGATCCCTGCCTGGTGATATGGAGGAAGTTGGGGATAGTAAAACCATGAATGTTTAATAGAATTTTATAGACAACAATATTTTACAAGAGGCTGTAATGAACTCGCTCACCGGCGCACATTGTTTCTTTTCTGTATTTTGAGCACATTTCTGAAACTGGCATGGACGTTTGGATGTAATTTGATCAGCGAGAGCTAGGGTAAAACCACGGTATAGCAGTTGAAATGCTGACAGGTTTTTATTTGTGAAGTACAGAGTGGTTTGTCTGCTTGGAACATAGTGATTTTCCCACTCAGGAAGAAAACATGGCAATTGCCATCAATGGCAGGCTGTCATGGTTGTCAGCCGCCAAGTACCCATCATCCCTCTGGTCAGGAAGATAATGTGCAACCATTTTTTTAAAGCCTTTTCTGGAAAAGGAGGAAATAATTCTTATTTTCTCAATGGCTGCCTGTGTATTTTTGAAATTATAAAAAAAGGCTTATACATTTTCAGAGGGCGGAGAGAGACAGGCGGAAAACAGAAATGACCGTGTCAACTTTGGATTTTAGTACAGCAACAAAAGAAAAACATTGCTGTTACGCAAGTCTTTCGTTTTGTTTGATTCCCTCCGCTTGACAGCGCAGATATGTACCATGTTGCTTCTCCCAAATTAAAAGCTTCCTACACAACAAGCTCAATCTTAATCTCATTGAAAACGGTCCAAATGTCTGTTCTTTCCCAACAGCCAATCACACACAGAAGAACCCCAACATGAAGCCCAGTACCAGAGGGAGAACGGAGCCCTGTCTGACCCCCCATCTGACCACCCATCTGACCCCCCGTCTGACCACCCGTCTGACCTCCCATCTGACCCCCTGTCTGACCACCCATCTGACCACCCGTCTGACCTCCCATCTGACCCCCCGTCTGACCCCCCATCTGACCACCCATTTGACCCCCCATCTGACCACCCATTTGACCACCCATCTGACCACCCATCTGACCACCCATCTGACCTCCCATCTGACCCCCCATCTGACCACCCATCTGACCCCCCGTCTGACCTTAAAACGGCAGCCTAATGTTAGTTAGAGTAGTTAACCCAAAACCTTACTCATTTTATATCAATTACACATCCCATGAAGCCTTGAATGTTTTTAGTCGCATTCCTGAGCCAATAATTTGATCACCTGGTCATAAAAAACAGAAAGAGCTCTACAAACTCTCGTAGCTTGTAGATCTGCTATTTTCCAAATATGTATCTGTGGAACCGACAAACTAAATGGAATGCCTCAACTCTTACAACTCCATGGTTTTGTCAGCGTATGGGGGGTCAGTTTAAATATGATGGTTTATTTTTTAGGTAGGTTGAGGTTTAAAGGTTGAGGACTGCACAGATATAAACGTCACTGACGGGCAAAAACATTGTATCTCCATAAATCAACTTTGTATGTTTTTCATACATTAATGCCCTACTTCATACTATATGACAGTGTTGAGCAAAAGTAGCTACAATATCTACAAGCTCACACACACACACACACACACACACACACACACACACACACACACACACACACACACACACACACACACACTTAATGATTGGAATTGACATTATCAGCTAGTTAGCACTAGTATAGCTCTTCCGGGGTAAAACAATATATTCTATATGTCTACTGTGTGTATCCAACCTTCAGACCTGGAACGTTGCGTATTGGTTTGCTGTCTTTCAAACAAGCCGTCTCTAAGCCATTATCACGAAGGAATGCCACAAACACAGCAGCTGGTCTAATGTTGGTGGATGTGGTGGTGGGGAGGGAAGGAAAAGTATTGTTTTCCCACTTAATATATCCTTGGACCTTGTGAAGCAGTGCATCTCCTCCAAGAAATGTTACTTTGTCCGAGGAAACAAAGATGAATGTTTTTCCTTCCTTCGAAAATGTTTCTATGAGGAATGTTTTATTTATTTATTATTAGTACTATTATTATTCAGCTGGAGTGGCTTATAATTGGACGTTTTCTGTTGACTAGCACAATGGCGTGTTGGACAATGGTTTGTTGAAAGCCATTATTGGAGGAGATCCTACAGTATATTGCATTCATTCACTGTCAATGGAGGCAACTTGATGGTTCAAATGTTGAAGGACATGTGTCGTGTGTCTGTGCATGGGTGGGTGTGTTGCTGTGTGTGTGTGTGTGTGTGTGTGTGTGTGTGTGTGTGTGTGTGTGTGTGTGTGTGTGTGTGTGCGCGCACACATCTGCCTTAAGTGTTTTCGGAATACGAATGTAGTACTGGGACAATATTGAGCCATAAGCCGCGTCATCACTCGTACCATACACAAAAAAGAACAGAACATGGAACACAGCATGGCACAGAATATAAACAAATAGAATATAGAATGCATGCACAAACACGATGGGTTAATATTGAGCCATTGGAATACACCATCAGTCACACTATTCAGAGACTATAGGAGGCCCAGATAAACTTCTCTTTACTAACAACAGACAATACATGAGGGAAATAAGCCAATACTTTTAACTCAAATCTTTGCTTCCCTGCACAAACAAAATATTTAGAGATGGGTCAATTTGGGGGGTCCTTGACATGAAAATGCTTGAGCACCACTGATATAAGCAACATAGGTTTTTCATAAAACTGTTGGGATTTCGAAGACATATGTAGAATCGACCTCAGGGTTTTAATGGTTAAAAGGCACCTTCTCAGTGCATTTGAATACAAGGAGCCTCCCAAATCCATCTAATCCACTCAGCCACTCAATGTCAAGTCCACGTCTGTCCGTCCGTCTGGCTCGCTTGGCCCCGGCCCCTCCCACTCTGACCCTGACCCTGACACCCTCCCCCCAAAACCGCCAACACCCAGGTTGTCAATAAAGGGGGAAGGAAGTGAGCGTTATAGCTTAGTGATGCTTCTTGACATTAAAAGGCACTACATTTGAAGCACATGAACTCTAGCATCCCTATTCTGGAACATGTCAATAATAGGTGAAAATAGCCTCTACAAGCTCACAACACATTGTGAACTTGTGCATAGGTTATATGCAACATATACTAATATTATGAATATTACTACAATATTATTATGAAACTACAACTTGTTAAAATAGACGTTAAGCTAGGCGCAAGAGCTAAGAAGAGGAGAGAATTTGGAAGATAAATATATAAATTCGAACCAAATGACCAAATTAAGTATAAAAAGATAGTCGTTAACAAAAAATACCATGTTTATATTAATACCTATATCGATACACAACTCAACATTTGTGCTGAAAAGGAGCACAGATGTGAGCAATAGCCAACAGTAGGCCTATATATCTCAAACATTTCCATCTAAATCTCGATGAAATAAATTGAACAATGAAATCATCTCAACACATCAGCAGATGCCTTTTTTTCTTTACTGGTGTTCATACATTTTTTGTAATTTAATTGAATGATTCTTCAGCTTTTTAACGCAAGATGAAATCACTAAGATGGATCATTTTGGCCGTGTGTCTCTGACCCCCAGTGCATGACCCTCAGCCTATCCCCCCCCCCCCCCCCCAAAAAAAAAAACTGGCCTCCCAAATCCCCTCCCTGGCCTCTCACACCAGCAGCCCAGCGGTCCGTAGCCCTACCTACTATATGATAACAACCCCCCCCACCCCCCCCCACCCCCAACGCCTGGCTGGCTGGCTGACCTGGGTTGACCTGACCTGCCCCGGTTTGGCCCGGGACTTGAACTTGAGACGTGACAACAGACCGGCCAGGCGTGGACAGATGATGGCCAAGAATGGAGGGGTGACGGCTCGCTTGCATATGAATCGCAGGGGCAACGGGAAGGCGAGGGGACCGGCGCAGAGGGTTTTAGGGGGGTAAAGGCTAAAGGTCAACCCCCCCAAACATCTCGGTTCCCGCTCACACACACACACCCCTAACTGACGAGCAGACAAAGGAGGGTGAGGAGGGGGATTTTGAGGGGGGGGGTTAGGGGCTGCAGCCACGGGGTGCGCGGACCTCAACCCGCCACCCTCTGTGAAAGACACATAAATACACACACGTGCGTGCAAAACGCACACATATGCAGGCCAGGCAGATGCGCTATTCAAACACACTTGCACTTATAAGCAGCAGCTGAGAGAGAAAAAAAAACATGCACACACACCAGCAGCACACTTGGGACACACACACACTTTATATCCACACACACTTTGACACATAGACGCCCACACACACTTAAAGGCTATTTCATCTTAGGAAACGCACACGCTCGTGCCTCAACTCGCGCGTCAGTGAGCAGCAGCACGTTCCGGACATTTGTGTTAATATTTTATCGTGGTTCAAATGCTAACATTTGTGCGCAGTGTGACACTGTGGAAAAAGAGGCAGCACTTTATACCGGTGTGCACCCAGGAGACATCCATACGGTCAACATCATTATCAGGCCACATACAATATTCACCAAGCACCTCATTAACACATTGCAGCAAGAACAAGTAACACATCTGAAACGCATTAGATACGAATCACAGAATATAAAACAAATGGTCGAAGATTTAAATGGGTTCATTCTCCAGGTTTTCAGATCAGTGGGTTTTATAGATTTTGCCACCTGAAGGCTGTAAGTCATTTTTTGCCCTTTTTAAGGTTTGCAACATTCACAATTATGATTTAGATTAATGTTTCAACTGTTAACTCGCATAATATAGCAAATATAATTGAATTCAATATTATTGAATATTGAATTAATTCACATATTTTTTAATTACCAACGTTATAAATCTGTTGTAAGGGTTTACCTTGACTAGTAATGTTTACATGACTGACTGCCTGACTGAGTGACTCCCTGACTGAGTGACTCTCCCTGTAAGCATCCATCCAACCATGTTCTTTGACCCTGACAAGACGGTAAAAGAACACAACATGCATGCGTGTGTGTGTGTGTGTGTGTGTGTGTGTGTGTGTGTGTATGTGCATGTGTGCACGCGCGCGCGTGCTTGTGCGAGAGACAGACAACCACGGTCATCACTGATCCCACAGTGCCTCAGGCGGACATGGCTAAATGTACCTCGCTCAGTCAGCTAGACACTGACATCGGTCGAATGTGTGTGTGTGTGTGTGTGTGTGTGTGCGCGTGTGTGTGTGCGGGGGGGGGGGGGTGTACATTGATGGAGTATGTGTATTGTTTGTGTGTCCTGCATATGTACCTATGTGTACAGCCTTTGCTAATGGCTTGCTTGCATGACTTTGTGCTACATCTATTTTTGTGTGTAAGTGCATTTGTGTTTACTGCGTATGCATGCATGTACAGTACAGGCTTGCTAGGATGTGTGTCGACAGTGTATCTATATCTATTTCCATGTGTATATGCATGCACATACTGTGCTTATGTGTGCACATGCAATATGTCCCTGCATGCACATGTGTTTTTGTCCATTCTCAGTTACGTGTTTGACTGAAAAAGACAGAGATAGTGATAGCCCTGCAGCTCCAGCCGTCTTTAAGCCTTAGCGTTGCTGAGCGGCATTATGTTGTGCTACCACTGTGGCGAGGTAGAGAGAGGATAGAAGATCCGAGAATTGGGAAGGGGTGGGGGGGGGGGGGGGGGGGGGGGTGGGGTCCACGGCCTCCTTGAAACCCCAGGAGAGAGGGGGAGAGAGGAGTGAGTGCCATGCCTAAATGCAGAATCTCCTTTAGCTCATCCCCCCAAGGGACAGAGAAGCTGGGCCATTTTCTAGGAGGAGAGCCATGCCGCCAAGCGGACAGCGGATTTACCATATTCATACTCTTTTAGAGCCGAGGAGAGTGAGGAGGAGGAGGTGGTGGTTGGGAGGAGAGAGGAGGATGTTCACCTGTCCCATTTCACTGCCATCGCACTGCTACGGCAGCGTGCGCTGTATTGGGCGCCCGCACGACCGACAAAGCTCCCTAGGGGAAACCATTAGGGAGACTCTCGCTCACTCTCACTCCCCACATCTCTCTCTCTCTCCCTCTCTCGCTGTCTAACCTTCCCATCCACACTGCTCATTTCTCTCTCCTCGCATATCTCTCTCTCTCTCTTCTTCCACCTCTCCCTCCCCTCTTCCGTATGAAGTATGGAGTCACTCTATCTCGTTCATTCACTAGCCGCGCTAATAAGGCATAAAGGTTCAACCAAGGCCAGCGCTAAAAATCCTGACGATACGGGCTTTCTGTGAAGACGAGGCAGGATTCAGAATGAGCGCTGGTGATGGGAGATGGTTAGATGGGGAGGGGCCGGTCCTGTAAATAGCTATTTTCCAGAGGCCCTGATGAAAGATGTGGCCCACTACTAAGAAGTACAGCTGCTGTATTTGCCGTTGCTGCCGACCGACTGCATGGAGGAAACCACCGCACAGATTCATATCAATGGGTTTGATTGAAGCCCCTGGAGAAGCTCGCCAGAGGACGCTTTGTCAGGGATGTCAAGCGTGTGTGTGTGTGTGTGTGTGTGTGTGTGTGTGTGTGCATGTGAGTGAGAAAGAGCAAGCGAGATAGGCAGTGTGTACAGTACAGGCTCGTGGATTGGGATGTGTCAGGAGATGTGTGTGTGTGCGTGTGTGTGTGTGTGTGTGTGTGTGTGTGTGTGCGTGCGTGCGTGCGTGCGTGTGCGTGCGTGTGTGTGTGTGTGTGTGTGTGCGTGCGTGCGTGCGTGCGTGCGTGCGTGCGTGCGTGCGTGCGTGCGTGCGTGCGTGCGTGCGTGCGTGCGTGCGTGCGTGCGTGCGTGCGTGCGTGCGTGCGTGCGTGCGTGTGTGTGTGTGTGGATTAGGGTGGTGCAGCAGTAGCAGCAGTGCAGGCTAACAGATTCATAACCAATATGAAGAGGTTAAAGTGACGAGCTCTGTCCTCCTCCCCACAGTGCAGGGGGAGAATGAGATTGAGGTGTGGGGGGGAGGGGAGGGGCACGGGGGGGTGTAGTACAACAGATTAATTTCATTTCGGGACGCAGCACTCCTCCTGAAGGAAAAAAAAAGAAAAAGTGGAGAAGATAATAAAAGAGGATTAAAAAAGAAAGAGAGAGGGGAAGGGGGGTTGGGGGGGGGGGGGGGGTTAACGGCGATGAGGATGAAAGCTGGGCAGGGGCGAGCGAAGGAGAGAGAAGGGTTTTTTCCCTTCTTTTATCAGATGTAGTAAATGTGTGTGTACTGTATGTGGGAGAGATAGGAGGAGAGGCTCTTTAATGCGGTGCTGTGCTACTGGAGACTATTATGTGTTCAAAACTGCTCGTGAGCACATCTGGCCCGCCGTGCGGCTAAAGGGGCCGACGTGCCGTAACCTCGCCGCACATCAAAGGCACTTTATGTCACTCTACTGTACTATACTGTACTGCTGTGACAGGAACATGTGGGGGAGAACATGTTACAGAATGTTTTTTTCTGTTTTTTCCCCATTTTTGTCACCCACACTGGGTGACAAATTGTCTAATGTAGTCCTGGGCGCTACACTCCCTCTGCCAACCTGGGGAGAGCAACGGACTGACCTCACGCTTCCTTCAATGCATGAGAAGTCCAAGCCGCTTCTTTTCACCTGACAGGGGGAGTTTCCCTGGTTGGACATAGCGTGTGGAAGGAACACGTTATTCCATCCTCGGCTGGCCAGGGGGAGGCAGTTTAGAGACCAGGATTACTGCATGTTGTGAGGGTACCTACCCTCGGGGACCATGCAAACTCCACACAGAAAGGCCCTTTGGCCAAACCCACCTGAGGTATGGGCACTGTTGATGCGGAGGAGAGAACACGCCCCCAGTGTCCAACAGCGTCCCCAGCGGGAATTGAACCCAGGACCTTCTAGCTGTGAGGCGACAGCACTACAGACTGTGCCACTGTGCCCCCGATGTGTTTTAAAACACATTTAAAACATGTCCAGTCTTATTACATACAGATATTACATACCGTACATTAACATAAAATGTATTTTTACTCAAAAGCTCATTCGTCTGTATACGTCAAAATGTTGCTCTTTCATTCAGCAGTGAGTGAAAGAGTGCAGATGTTATGTAGTTTCAAGTGGTGAAGTTTTCATAATGAAGCATGTTCACATTTGACTGTTCTACCATTGGATCTGTCAAACACGGAGAGGCCTCAGCTGTGGATTCTGCCCAAAACCCACCGCTAAAAGCCCCCTGAATCTGTACTCTGACGACAGCATATGCGGGTGAAAATGAGCGAGCGAGAGTAAGTGCATGAGTGTATTTGAAAGGGTGTGCGCGCGTGCGTGCGTGCGTGCGTGCGTGTGTGTGTGTGTGTGTGTGCATGTGTGTGTGTGTGTGTGCGAGAGAAAGAGAGAGAGGAGTGGGTGGGGAGGGGGGGGGGGCATTTAGCAGGAGTAGAGAGGAGATTGAAGCGCCAGCCAAAGCACTCAGATTTATTAAAAAGGGGCCGGACCCCGGGCCCAGCTCGCTAGTTCTAGCTACCCCCCTTTACACCCTGCTTTTCTCTCCATCCTCCATTGTTGTCACTTTACTTCTGTCCCCCTGCATACATACATTTCCTCCCCCTACCTCTCTCTCTCCCGCCCGCCTGCATGATATTACGTTCTTCAGAACCCCCCTCCCCATGCAGCCACCACTGGACCCTCATAAGACAGGAGAGAGAGAGAGAGAGAGAGAGAGAGAGAGAGAGAGAGAAAGGACAGAGTGTCCCTGAGGTAAATGGGGACCCCCACCCCCTGCATCACTCCTCTACTCCGTCATCCCCCTATCCTCCCCCTCCACTCATTCATTTCCATAACTCTCGTCCGCTAAATTAAATTGGGGACACACGCACACACACACACACACTAATCTAAATCTCCACCCCAAAACAGCACTGACCACCAGCTAAAAAGAATAAGAGGTGGGGTGGATGTCGAGGGACAAAAGAGGTGGAATCCAATCTAGTTGGGGGAGCGCCTTTTTATTATTGGCCGTTATTAGCTAAATGTATCGGCCGGTGGGAGGAACTAGTGAAACGCGCGCAGATGCTCAAACGTGCACACGTGCAGTCAAACACACACACACACACACACACACACAGAGTTAGACGTGTGCACGCCACGCACTCACACAGAGGTGAACGTGCGTGCAGTGCCAGAGACAATTGACAGGGCAATACAAAGGACACATCTTACTCTGTGTGGTTTATTCAATGTCAGCCGTGTCACCGTGCAGAAGTCCCCCAGGTGCCCCAAAGCGGGAAATGACATTTCAGCAGCGTGCATATACATGCAAACACGCGAGCAGGTAAACACAACAGCGCAGGAGAAACCACCATCTAGTGTTACACACACGTGCACGCCCTCAGCCTCCTTGGTGAGCTCACAGGGAGTTTTGCAAGTTTGCAGCAGCACGCATAGATAAGCTCCTCTGTGTATCATTTATCCATTTGTAATGTACGTACCCCTCATACACAAACACAAAGAACACATACTGCTTTATTAACATTTCTTCAGCCATGTAAAAAAACAGAAAAGATTGCAGAAAGTGCACCCACACAAACACAAAAGTTGCATGAGTGTAGCTACTGTACACACACGTGTGCGCGTGCAGGAACCCTGTAGCAAAGCCCCCCCAGTCTGTCTAATCTCTATAAATGTCCTATAGTGGTGAATAGGCAAAAGCTTTTGCCAAGGCTGCCCTGCTAACACTTAACATACTGTAGAAGGAGGGACATAAAATCACACACTCACTTCATTATGTTAAAGCCTCCTGTCAAGGAGGAGAAGAGCGGCCCCCTTTCTCTCGCTAAGAGACGTTGTGTCTATTCAGACGAGCAGGGACTCATTCATGGAGCCAAGCAGGGGACGGGACCGCGCCGCCTTCGGCTCGGCACAAAAGAACACACACACACACACACACACAGACACACACACACACACACACACACACACACACACACACACACACACAGACACACAGACACACAGACACACACACACACACACACACACACACACACACACACACACACACACACACACAGCTCTCTCCTAATACGGCTGAGCAGAAGCACACACGCAGACATTCACACTGAGACACACTCAAAAACACATACGTCGAAAGCGCATGCAAGAAACACAGCAGGTCATCCATGCCCGCAAGCATGCGCAAACGTACCTTTTAACGTACACACACGTGCACGCCACGTGCACAAACATCTCTGAAGACATACATATGTGTGCCGTCACGTGCACATGAAGGGACGTCAACATAATGTGCATGGCATGCTCACATCAACAAAAACACACATCAGCCCGGCACATGTATCAGCAGAAAAAGGGCACCCCCCCAATCTCTCTCTCACACACACACACACACACACACACACACACACACACACACACACACACACACACACACACACACACACACACACACACACACACACACACACACACACACACACACACACACACACACACACCCTATATGTGTACAGTGTGAAATCTAATTATTCTGCTTAATTAGAAGGTGAGCAGCAGCCCTGACCTTAGATCAGCCACTAATCAGCTGAATAGCCCGCAGGCCTCCAGCCAGCACCCCCCTCCCTCTCTCTCCTTTCATTCCTTTCCTTCTTTTTCTCCTTCCTCCTCCAGCCATTCAGTCACAGTGGCACGCGGGGGCCAAGGCGAGCGTGTCAGGGCGACTGGGGGGGTGGGCGGAGGGGTTGGGAGGGTGGAGATGGATGGGATGGATGGAGAGATGTAGGAGAGCAGGGAGAATGTAGGGGAAGGAAGGAATGTGAGCTATGAGTCCATGTTGAATAGGCACAGGGTCCTTTATAGGCCCGGCTCAGAAAGGAAGGCTATTCGTTAGCTTGTTGGACAAAGGCCTGGGCCATGCTGAGTGCATTCGATTAGGAGAGTGTTTTTTTTTATACATTATACCGTGTGTGTGTGTGTGTGTGTGTGTGTGTGTGTGTGTGTATATATATATATATATATATATATATATATATATATATGGTCCATGTTCCAAGGCCATTGAGACAGCACACATTCGTCGTAAAGAGGTGTTGCACTCTGAAAATAGTCGATCTCAGAGGATCACGACGCAGTGCATCGCAACACGTTGTGAGCTTGTTGTACAGAGGCTATTTTCAGCTCACCACACCAGAGTGTGACAACATAAATCTTTAGTGAAGCACAGTCAAGTATGAATGTGTAACGACACAAAAACGTCACCTAGCATAAAGTTAGGTAAATACGTCGTAGGTACAGTGTTCTGACCTCTGACTCAATTAACACACTTTGACAAAGGTTATGTACTCAATATACTGTATGCATGTGTATGCATGCACTTTTTCACAGGTATCCCGTTTGCCACCAAGCTTTTCAGTTGGTAGCGCCACCACAAATTAGGTAGCACCATATTTGTCTTTGTATAGCGTGGTATTAATAATAACCTTAGCATGCAGCCCCCACACCGGGCGCCATTTATTTATGTAGCAGTTTCCACCATTAAAGGTTTAAATCATAAAAAACCCTGGTTGAACTAGTCGAAATATATAAACACAAGTCAATAAAGTCAATACTCCACACACAGAAAGTTTTGTATTGAAAATGAAATGCAGTTCAGTTCAGTTATTTCACATTTATGTCCACCCCACTTAACCCATTAAACTCCACTTCTGGTTTTCACAATAACAATACTTTTTTTGCGATCTCCTTGTGTTTCACGCATGTGCACTGCCATTCACTTCCTTGTTGACGGCCCGACTAAAGTGGCTCATAACGCTAAATCTACAGCGCTCTCCATGGTTTTGATCAAAACGGCAATGTTCTGTCTTCATTTCTGACTTAACCTAGCACCTCGTTTGGAATATAAACGCTTCTAGAGAGAGTTTAGATGTGACAGAGGGACGTAATAATGGAAGATTATGTCTCCCTGTTTTGGGTGGTAATGGCACTCTAGCGCCTTTATTCTGAATATTCCTGGGCAAAGAAAGTGTTAAATACATACCATATCTATGTAAGCATGCAACAGACATGCAACACAGACAATGAAATACATACTGTATGAAGATATTCGCTCCTACACATATGACACACACACACACACTTCGATCATAAGGAAAGTAATTTCACGCTATTGTCATCGCCCGCTGTGACGATGTGAGTCCAAAATGGCCCCCCTCTTGTTGGACCGAATATGGTCACCTGAACTCTGCTTACCCTCCCCTCTCTCTGTCCATCCGTCCATCCTCCCAACCAGCCAGTGCTATCATTGTTACCGTGGAAACGTTCATAGGCCATTAGACACATATAGACAGAGAGACATCAAGGTAAACACTATTCTCTCTCTCTCTCGCTCTCTCTCTCTCTCTCTCTCTCTCTCTCTCTCTCTCTCTCTCTCCCCCGGATTATGTTTTCTGGTTCTTTTTCTCTTGCTCCCTCGCACTCGGCCTCTTTCTGCTCTCTCCCTCACCAACAGTCATCTTATCCTTGCGGTCTTGATGGTCACAAAGACCATTAAGAGCTAAATTGGCTGTACTCAGGGACACAGGGTGATATTTGACTGGGCAGGCTAACTGTGTGCATCTCGTCGTCTTTGTGTGCGTGTGATTGCCAATCTCGTCCATGTGTCTAGCTACGAGATGCGGCCATTTGTGAGTGCATTTTCTGTATGGATGTGATGTGTGTGTGTGTGTGTGTGTGTGTGTGTGTGTGTGTGTGTGTGTGTGTGTGTGTGTGTGTGTGTGTGTGTGTGTGTGTGTGTGTGTGTGTGCGCGCGCGGTGCGGTGCGTGCACTGTACACGAGTACCAAGCATACTTAGTGAGTGCTTATTACAGGGGGGTGTGTGTGTGTGTGTGTGTGCATTACAAAAAACACCAATGCTTTCCAGATTAGCATGTGTGTGAGTGTTCATCTTACAGCACCTCTAAATGATAACTGTATGAACATCTGTCGTTCCGTGGGACTGAATTCGTACACAATTTCGAACATTACTTTAAACCTGTGAGTGTAAGAAATTACCCTAACATAAACCTATACTCACTTAAACCCTACACACTTCATTGACCAGGGTCCCGGAGGGGGCCATACTTGGTCCCCTCCGTTCACCTATTTTCACCAAATGTTTGCCTATTATGACATCATGCCCATAGGGTTTATGTGGCTAAATGGCATTTTACTTAAATTAAAATAGTTTCTGGATTGCAGATATACTGTAAGTGAACACATGTGAAGTGAAACAGTCAGAGATAGAGTGGGACTGCCGCGCTCTGAGGCCCGGACAAGGAGGTGGAAGGGGGTGTGAGAGTGAGGTGGCTTAATGCAATAAAGCATGTTGTATTGACATCTGTGTTGTGTCTATTGATTCCCCATTATGGCCCTAACAAACCCTCCTAGACGCTTTGTCATTGGCAATCACGTTAGCACCGGGACTCTGCGCTTGACGACACCTCCTCCCCTCACCTTTAAAAAACGATCCACACGCGCGCGTGCGGATATGGTGGCGTGCATGCGCAGGCAGGTGTATGAAGTATGAGCGTGTGCTCATGCAGCATGATAACATTCCTGCAGAATCAGCGGAAAGGAATGGGAAATATATGATACATGGCCATACGCTCGTGCACGAGCGCACACACACCCAGGCACTCCCAACATACACGCACACCCACATATGCATTTCAACGTCACGTGCACAAAAACGACCCATACAAAAACACACCCAAGCCCAAACCCATACACCCACACACACACACACACACAGTTGGAAGGAGAGTAGTCAATGCCGACCAATCAATAGCAGTGCAAGGTTAAGACCACTAACACAATGAACGAGCAGTGAATTCATACTGGTGGTGATAAAACACGCACGCCAGCTCGATCTATAATTGACCTCGACGTGCAATTATCGAGTCGTCTACCTGTCCGCCTAGGCCCCCTCAACCCTCCCTCCCGCCCTCATGCACTGGGCAGTTTGACATACAGAAATGTAGAGAAACAGAGAGCAGAGGGAAACGCACACACGACATATTTCTGTAGAAATGCTTCCTACAATTCACACACACACACATTTCCTTGGATATGCACTTGCTTGCACGACTGCACACTCTCACGTCTACACGCTGGAAAACTCTCGCACATCATAAGCATAAGCACACATGTGAATGCAGACTCTTACAGACTGGACACGATTTTCAGAAAAACGGCGTAAAAACGCTGCTAAGAAACTGCAGCTGCGCGCGCACACGCACGCACGCACGCACACGCACACACACACACACACACACACACACACACACACACACACACACACACACACACAACACACACACAACACACACACACACACACCCCAATTACTCCAGATATGTGGGCCTTTGCTCTGGCCCGTGTGCCTACTCTTGCCCAGGTACCACAGCCCCCTCCTGGGCACACAGAGGTGAGTAGCCAGGTTATGAGATGGAGGTAGTTATCGAGCTACAGAGTAGCCTGGTGTATGTATGTGTGTGTGTGTGTAAGCAAGCAAAACTAGCTTGAAGGCATTTTGCCTTGAACTTTGCAGTAAACTTTTCTCTGCACTGCAGAATAGACTACGCTTGAACACAATTTGATCTGATAGAACCAGAGTTCAAAAAAGAACAGAACAGAACAGAATAGAACAATAATAATGCACGATACATGCAAAACAGAACAGCACGCCAAAGCACAGGTGGACATGACAAAATCCACCCCTCCCAAAATGGACACACAGCTCTTCCCAGTACGGATTTGACAGCATTGAGTTTCATGTGAGCCGCAGTATCTCAGGAGAACTTCACACAGCGGTGTACATCAAATGAAAAAAGCATTTAGATTTCCTTTGTTCAGGTGGGGACAGCACGGCATCCGAGAAGCAGTGGTTACAGGTCCCTGTATATAACCAACTGGTCAACAGACAGAACACACGCACGCACTCACACATACCCACGCTTAAATCTCTAAGGCCGCCTATACAGAAGCACAAAAGCTCTGCTATCTATGGCTTTGTGGTATAACCTTATCCATAGTCTCAAGTAAAGATAACTGCAAGAGTTTACAGAAATTAATTTGCTTAGTCATTGTTGAGTCAAAACTCAGTAGTGGAGCTTTTGTTGGGCACCTTCCAAATATGGCCAAAATCACACTCAAACTACACTTCCCAGAGTGCAGCAGCAAAATGGCCTCTGCTCATTAGGAGCACCTGAAGAGGTTTAAAAGGGCATTCAAACAAACAGAAACCAGAGAGAAGACTGAAGAAGCTCCAAGTTCAGCCCAAAGATGCCAATGGTCTGTTAAATTGTTTATTTAGGTTAGGGTTTATGGTTTAACTACCATTTAAATTGGTTAAGGAACACCTTCATTGTGAGTGTGTTAACCCCTCTGTGTCCACAGTGTTTTGGAAATTAATTAATTTGTGCTTAGTATAACCTACAAAAGAATAAGACAATGTTAAAATCATTTACATTACTTTAAGAATTTAAAAGACTACTAAAATGTGGACAACTAATGATTCACCATGTTATAGGTTTAAAATGCCTAGTTGAAAAAGAGCTGATCTACAAGGTCTAGAATCAGCAATTTCTTTCTTTATTCCATTAAAATGGTTAATTTGCTTAAAATGACTTTAATAAATGAGTGTTTAAAAGTCATTAAAATTAGACATTGAATTGCTTAAAATACATTTAATTGTTTAAAAAACATTTGCTTGTTTAAAATACTTTATTGCTTAAAAACAAGAATTGTTGAAAGGAAAACATTTGATTGGAAGTGTTTAAAAATAATATTATCATTTGTTGATTGGCAATGTTAACCTTTTGTTTTCTCTGTAAGGAACTAACCACATGATTAATGAACCAACCAATCAACAAAATGGAGCCAACAGTTCAAACAAATCAAAGTTATAAAATAAAAAGTTGGATTGAATTGGAAATTAACTTGAGTCATAAACATAAATAAGACTTAAGTACCCAAAAGGGGTTTAAAAACAAATTAACTGTTCTGTAAATTGATCTCATATTGAACCTTTTGCAGGATTACAAATCTGTTTTATAAGGTGTACTGAACAATATAAAAAGCAGTGGAACTACAGAATTACCTCAAAATTAACACAAATCTCCATTATGATATGTCCCAATTGATTTCATAATCGGCATGATAACATTAATGCTCCCACACAGCTCAGTAAATGTCACGTTAACCACGTGAACCCATGCATCCCTACTATGCGTATGGCATAACAGGCGAACTCTCGCCGAAAAAAAGCTGATCTACAACAAGCTCGCAACATCACATGCCTCGTTGTGACGTGTGACCTTGTACATCGGCTATTTTCGGCGAACAGATTTCGTGTAGTGGAAAAGGAGGGGGCCAAATGTAGAATCGTCCGCAGGTCTTAGTGGGTTAAGGTGTTGCTGCAGATCCACTGGGGTCACCCTTGCTAAAAAACATACTCATAGTATCATAAAGAGCTTTGAATTATAGCATGCACAAAATATACAGTGTGTTTCAATGTGAGCGAATAATAACCGACAACCTACTGGCAGTGAGAGTGGCGAAGCAGCTGTAGGAATGTGTGTCACACTAAGCTGGTCTAAGACCAGTAGTCTGGGAGCTGTAGTGTTAAGGAGTCCAGCCGACAAAACCCCCATAAGCCCTCATTTTAGATCCAGTGTAGAGCTGCTGTCTGCTAGCCTATGCGCTTTAGACAAACTCTCCATCATCTCTCTCTCTCCTGCTCTCCTGTGAACCTCGCTCGTCCCTTCGTAAACTTTTGACACCACAGGCCTTAGCTCCCTCCAAACGTAAATAGTAAATACACACACACAGCAGAGGTGTTTAAACACGCTTCTCCACACACACACACACACACACACACACACACACACACACACACACACACACACACACACACACACACACACACACACACACACACACACACACACACACACACACACACACACACACACACACACACCTGGCCTCACATCAGGGAGATGTGGGGAGAATTGTGGTAACAGACTTAGCTAAACTGGCTTATGGGCCATGCCACGCCACGCCAGGCAAATCCAATTGAAAAACCACCCCGTCCACAGGGGAGCCAGACGGCAGAGGAGGAGAGAGACAGAGGTGAGAGAGAGAGAGACCGAGAGTTTGTTTCTTCAAATAAGCATTTTTGTGAATACTTCAGAGATGAGAGGGAGACACGCACAGATGGATGGACATACAGAGGCAGACAGACAGGAAGTGTGTAACTTTTTAATATTGTTGCTGTTGGGCAGAAACCTTGTATTTGTTTGCTTGTTGACAAATGAATGCACTATTTTATACTGTCTTATGACAGTGTCTCACTCTCAAATATAGCAAATATCGCCGATCTACAAGCTCACAGGGCATCAAATCCAGCTTGTACATCTGCATCTGAATTGGTTCATCTATAAAGACATTGCCCAAAACAGGGACGTCAGGTTGAAAGTGGTTCAGACTGTCTATGGGTTTTTGTGAATATTTAACCAATGAAAACTATTAACAAGAGCGACTTGTGTGACGAAATAACGAAATTTGATTTTTTTTAAAATTTTTCCTGAAAAGTAACGGATCCTGAAAATGAATTGGCAGAATTGAGTTTTGGACATGCAAAGTCCCCCCCCCCCCACCCCACCGTCAGCAACGATATATCCTCTGAGCTTATCGAGAAAGACAGAATTCTGTTATAGAGAGAGATAGAGCAACAGAGAAAGAGAAAGTGAGAGGAGAGAGACGGACAGACAGACGGGGGAGATTACAGTGTTGTGTACGGCGCACACTAGTCTTTCAGTGTTTTTACTCCTCCTCTCCCCGGGGACACGGGATGAAAGACGAAGGAGAGAGGAGGAGAGCGGGGGGGAGTTTGGGGGGGGGGGGGGGGTGGTTACGTTCACCCCTCTCTCCCGTTTACTTGTCTCGTGTGTATTGACTGCTCATCACACAAACACGTTTATAGAGGGGAGGGGGAAATACAACACTGCATTGATATCTCTCACACACACACACACACACACACACACACACACACACACACACACACACACACACACACACACACACACACACACACACACACACACACACACACACACACCTTTTCTTCCGTGGGTATATACCTTTGGAATTTATTTAGCCTCCTCATAGCTGAAGGTATAGCTTGGTTGGCCCCAAAGAATTTTGTCCCTGTAAATTTTCTCCATAAAAGTAAAGAAATGTCCATGCCCAGAATACATGCATTTCATGCACAATTACGCACACGCCGATTTTCTTTACAATCTCTTTCCTGCCATCCCTAATTGACTTCACTCCACTTCCTTCTTTTTCAAATTTAATTTATGTAATGCCCCCATTATACCCACAATTGCTCACTCAGTGGGTCTTTAGCTCATTCATTTAGTATTCAACTCTCCTTTTCACTCGTGTTATTGTCCCTCTCACTTTAATTTCTTTAATGACCTATACAGTACGACCACCCACCCACCCCCCCCCTCCTCTCGTCTCTCTGTCACTCACAGACAGACAGAGAGACCAGTGGTCATCCATGGCCTGTCAGGCCACCACCGGCGGCTCTCATTAAAATCTCAACCGTTTTTCTCCTGGTGACATGTACTTAAGGAGATGGCATGAGGTGCCACTGCACAGCGCAGCGTGAAGCCAGAGAGAGAGAGAGAGAGATGGTGCATATACTTAGGCCATCTGTCATTTGAAATGTCCGCTTGAGTGGAGGCGACTATGGGGACAGGACTATATGCTGTATACTAGGCACCTTCCAATCCTACACATTTATTTTTTAATTATATTAATTATATACAACTTTTTGGTTCTTGAAATAAATGTTTTGTAAAGCAGTCCATCCTCCGATATATTTAAACTAAACGTGATTTACAGCTCAGTTTAAAACATGTTCTAGATCTATTATAGTATCACAATGCCTGTACCTTGAATATCAAAGATTAATTATCACTGGCATCAGTATCAATTTACATCTTAATTTACATTAAATCTCCTGAAAGGAGATATAAGGCACATTTCCAACGAGACTTGTCAAATCAAAATGAGTAATATATATTCAAGGCAAAAAATGTCCCATGCACCAGATGGCTCTCCTGTCATTTTCTTTCTCTCTGTCAGCGTTTGGTTTATTTCAACAACAGCTGCTATACTAAGAAGTCGTCACAAACACAGAACTCACACAGGTTGTTGGAAATAGGAATCGCACAATTTACTGTAGCCTTTACTGTCCCCTCTTTACGCATAAATTATGCAATTGAATTGTGTGAATTCTTGTCTACTTTTCTTTTGCAGGAGGAGAGTGAATTCTAATGGTCCACTAAACCTTCTATACTTAGTAAAAAAAAATAATAATAATAATCACACCCATGTGAAGTGAGGGGTGCTCTTATCATCATATCATATACATCATCTCATTCTGGCCAATCACAATTTGCGCCCTCACTTTTGTCTTCAATGTTTCTGTTTACACACTTTTGTAACATATGAGTCGCCTCCACTTGCCTGGTTTTTCTCTATTCTGTACCAAAAATAAATCTACAAGCAAGCACAGTGGGCTTGTAGTAGCTCTGCTATTTTTGGCTAATGTCCCCCTGCATGGGGTTCAAGTTCAAGTGGTTCAAAACAAAATAGTTGGCAGTTTGCCACTATGTGTTTGCACCTCAGTCACCTGCATCTCAAAGTTCCCCCAATCCATCCCTCCGCCAGCCACTGTCTCTCTCTCTCTCTACCCCTCTTTGCCCTACGTGGCTTGAGCCAGAAATCGATCCGTGGGATCGATGAATGACCATGAATATTCTTCTTCCCTAGCCGGCGACGAGACGCGAGCGGGGAGAGACACGGGCTGGCTGGGCACAGACAGAGACAGACGGAGCGGCGGAGTGCAGACAGATGGGCTGATGGTCGAGATGGATGGATTGCAACAATGAATGGAAGACAGAATGATAACGAGAAGCTCGGAGATGGATGCTAATGAGCTAGATTTTACGCGCCTCCGTTCGTTGTTGGTTCCTTTGGTGGCGCTTTGCTTGGGGATTTCAGTTTGGGAATATTTTTTAATATCTTTTGTAATATCAAGATAAAGTAGATAGTTCATGTTATGGGATTGTATGTGTGTTTCCCCCTCACCATTGTGAGAGAGGAGAGGGGATGTGCATGAGCACTTTGGCAGGTGCAGCCAGCCACTGACAATAATAGGCAGCTTTTAATACTTGTTTTGATTTTTTTCTTCTCTGAAGCAAGAGTTGCTGAAAGAGTTGTGACCAAATTAAATATGACTCAAATCTTGTTTTGTTTTTGTAGTATTTTCATTTCATTTGTTTTGTTTTTGTAGACTGGGGGAACGGTGGTGGTGTTAAACAGTAAATGGTGTTACTCTTACCGGAGCTGGAGCGTGGAGCCAGCGGGGACTTGAGTCTCCAGGCGCTGAAGTCGGAAGCTGTTCTCTGAAAGACGAACGGCACCGGCAGGGGGACAAACATGGTCCGCTGTCGTGCGGGGGGGACGTTTAGTTATAGTCGCACTTTTCTTCTTGTCTCGCCCGTCGTCCCTCCGTCGTTCTGGGCCTTTCTTGGTGTGCTCTCCAGCTTAGAAAAGAAGTCGACGAGGTGAATGGTGATAAGACTTGACTTTTGGTTTTGCTGTTTTTTTGGAGGGTGGTTGGGGGGGTCGATTCGAACCTCTCCCAACATTCACATGTTTTTTTGTGTTTTGTTTTTTGTGCAAAGGTCCTTGTTTGTTCCCACGTCGCTTCTTTAAGTCAACTAGTCCTCACTTTAGAAGAAGACAACACACACACACACACACACACACAGACCGATAGGCAGGGGTCACCGCGGCAGATATTGCCCTCCGTAGTCAGTAGAGATCTAGTAGCCTATTCATCCACACAACACGCCGTGGTGGATCTCCCTCCCAGAACGCTGGGACGTGTTCGGTGGACCAGCTCCGCTTCAGCCGCTCTCCATGTCTCGTCACAGACAGGTGTGCGTAATGGTCGCGGGCTGCTCCTCTTGTTGTACTGCCTCGGTCGGCTTGGTTCCGCTTTGGGGTTTTTTAGGCTTGTAAAATAAATGTTTCTTCTCGTCTTCGCTCTCACGAGGGGGGAAAGTGTGTTTTTTTCTCTCACACACACACACAATGCTGTCCGGTGGGGAGAAAAAACTGTCTGGATAGTTCGTTGTTTCTTTTTTTGGTTCTATTTAGGATTTGGTTTATTAGCTATAGCTGGTCTGGCTACATATGTCAGTCGGCTCGCGATAACACACGCGCACGCAAAGCAGCATCTGTGCGGTAGCATTATTTCAATAAAAACACTAAATATTGAAATAATAAAGTATAAGGCTACGCAGGCACCTCCTGTCCTGTCTGACGTTCGCTCCTCCTCCAATTTCTCCACCGGCTGCCACTAATTAAATAATCAATATAAATAAATACATACATAAACAAATAAATAAATACGTCAATAAATAGCCTACACCTAGGCTATTCTCTCTACCAATAAATAAATAAATAAATAACCGAAAAATAAAGAACGCAACACGATACCCGTTTTTTTACGCGGTTGTGTCTTTTCTTTGGCTCGGCTCCGCCATCCGGCTGTTTGTGTGTGTGTGTGTGTGTGTGTGTGTGTGTGTATGTCTGTGTGTGTGCGTGGTATGTCTCTCTACGTTCCCCCCGTTTAATTTGGGAACCTCGGTGCTTTGCTCCGACGCTGCGCAGCCTGAAAGCGCTCTGACGGGCTGAACGGAGCAGAGGAGAGGCGAGAGGTTCCTGGCTGCACCCTCCTCCCCCTTTTTCCCTCTCACTAGCTACCCCTCTCACTATAGACCCCCCTCCCTCTATCCCCTCTGTTCTGCTCCCCGATTCCTTTTCCAGTGAAGAAAGAAGTAGGTAGCCTATATACTCTTTTATTTTGTTTTTTTACTTAAGTAAAAGTATTAATATCAAGATGAGGAAAGGGGATCCTATAGGAGAAAAGGAAGGCCAAAGATGATGAGGTTTATGGATGAGGTGAGAGAGAGAGAGAGGCAGGTGTCTGGATGGAGTGACCATGGAAGATATACAGAGAACAGAAATAAACAGATGATCCGCTATATGTGGGCTGTGTGGCGACCCTCACTGATGATGGGAATTAGCCGAAAGAAAGAAGTACCCCAATGAATATTATGTTGTAAGTAAAAGTAGCCCATGGGCAGTGGTTCTCAAACAGTGGCCCCGGGACCACTGTCCATTGAAGGGATTCCAGGGTGGTCCCCATCCAAATGGACCCTTATAGATCTTTACCTCTTGAGAGCATAACATGAAACCATGCACATACAGGATGGAATTGTGGACAAAATCTTATCAAACGATAACAAGTTATTCTAAGTTTTAGCTATAAATCTCATCAAATGGTGGGCCGTGGTGGCTCAAATGCTGAATAAACAATTAACAATAATAACCTTGATATGGAAAAGGTTGAAACCCTGCACTGCTGGGTACCTATAGGCCTACTGCAGGGTATTCAACATTCACTTTAGTAAAAAGTCCAAAAGGCTTATTGGCATAAATGTAGGCCATATAGTGCCAAATATATGCCTACTCGTCATTATGCAGAATGTCCCATTTTACAAGCTCTCAAAATGTAGGCCTATAAAGAAAATATTTTTTGCAAATTAGCAGTTCCTACAAGGTCCGAACATCACACCATACGTGTACTTATAGAATACCGGTACTTTCCAGCACAGCACGCCCCCACGCCAGGTCCCTCTCCTCCCTCCCTCTCTCTCTCTTTCTTTAGCCTAATCCAGTACAAGACCGGGCAAGATCCAGCCGATTGATCTTTTGATTACCTCGTTATAATGAGGCCAATAATCACGTCAGCACAACCCCTGAATCGATTGATCCCCCCCACCCCAACATGCGTGGACACGCACGCGTATTCAGACTGGAGAACCTTTGATCTATATTTCAGCAGGTGGATTTCTCTCTCTCTCTCTCTCTCTCTCTCTCTCTCTCTCTCTCTCTCTCTCTCTCTCTCTCTCTCTCTCTCTCTCTCTCTCTCTCTCTCTCTCTCTCTCTCACACACACACACTCTCACACACACACACGCACACGCACACAGCTCTGGATTTACGTAGGTCCATTGGCTCAGGCAAGGTCACACCAGCTGGCTCCAACTAATGTTGTATTTTATTTCATTTTTTTTTTTACAACAGCGTGAGTAGACTAATCAAAACCTCGGAGTCTCCCGTCGTAAATTAGTACAGATTTGGTCATCAAAACAGCATGGGCACTTATGCGTAAAATGTGCGTAAAGGGCAATTTGATTACTATAGGTGTTTATCATGTCGTTTGATTGTGAAGTTTCAGACGCGCGCGCGCGTGCGTGTGTGTGCGTGCGTGCGTGTGTGTCCTCTCCGTCCCCTGCCCTGTCCCAGTCCACTATATTGCCTAGCTGTCAAATAGAACGCCACAATCCGTGCTACGCACTTACACTCCAGATTATTGCCAACATAGATTTTTTAAATAGAAAAATCTATACGCTAAACATCGCAGTCAATACGAGAAAATCGAAGGCGCCGTACGTGTGTGCGCCTGAACCCCGCCGCCCCGCCCCTTCTCTCGTCCTCTCGTCGCTGCTCTCACACACTCCGAGGTGGGACTGCACTGTTAATGAGTTATCGATCAATTATGGCCCCTCATATCTTGAAAGGCTGCGGGCTTCGTGCCAACGCTAATGACTACAGGCTATAGAGGATATGGTGTGTGTGTGTGTGTGTGCGTGTGTGTGTGTGTGTGTGTGTGTGTGTGTGTGTGTGTGTGTGTGTGTGTGTGTGTGTGTGTGTGTGTGTGTGTGTGTGTGTGTGCGTGTGTGTGTGTGTGTGTGCGGGTGTATAAGAGAGAGGGGGATATAAGGACATCTCGTATAGATAAAACATCACAACATAGGTCTTCTTTATAACGGGCCTAACAAACCCAGTGATGATGCTACTGCGACACTGCATTCTCTGTCCTCCAATACACGTATATACACTCACACTGTTATGGTTTAGGGTTCATACGCTTGTACAGAGAGAGACACACGTACGTCACATAAAAATGGAGGATTGCGCGTGCGCGCGCTCACACTCACACACACGTTCGCCCGCGCCATCTCCCCCCCCATTTGACAGATGACATCCGCGTGTCCACAACGACCCCCGAGGAGGTATAGGGGAGGGGGTTCACGGAGAGAGACGTAGAGAGAAGAAGCGACCGGTTGTCCCTCACGAACCCCCCTTTGTCGGATAGAGGACTGAGAAGCCTCGTTCCAAACTCCTTCCAGACAAAAGCAATTATTTCTTGTAGAATATAGTGTGTTCTGCGCGTTTCATCGTCCTATACTACCGTGCAGGAGGAGGACAGGGAAGGAAAGGTGCGTCGTGTGAGATGATGGCGTATATAGGCCTATACAACCTAATCATTTATGCTCCGTCGTCGGGCCGAGAGAATATTGTAGGTCTTGTATAGGTGCAACATCGTTGTGCGAAGAAGTAGGCCTATATCTTGGTGGTGCACGGGCCCCATTGATTGATTGTCCGATTTAATACTTTATTAGCAGTTTGAAAACAGTAGCCTACAGCTAGCCTAAGATTTAGACTCGTAGATGTATTTGATCGATTCTGACATTTTCAATCTACGAGAAGGCTAGTGAGTATAGGGATGTCCCGATCACGTTTTTTTGCTCCCAATCCGATTCTGATCATTTGATTTTGAGTATCTGCCGATAACGATTTTCCCGATCCGATAGGCCTATTTATATTTTTGAGGGGAACCTCTATACAGGTTAAATGTTTGTTTTTAGTTCAATGTTTGTTTTAAAAACGCCATTGACAATGAAGGGAAAATATATTATATTATAAATATATTAGCGCCCCTCACTTCACACAGGTGTGATTTTTATATTACACGTCTATGCCATATCATATATACAATACAGACAATATCCAGTCTAATATCATGGTATTAATATGATATTGATATAGGGATGTCCCGATCACGTTTTTAGCTCCCAATCCGATTCCGATCGGCCCCGATTTCCGATCACGTGTTCGGATTGGGAAAGCCCTATACGAGAGCGTTCGGTGCCCATGCTAGAGAGAGAAAACCCTATACGAGAGCGTTTGGTGCCCATGCATGCTAGAGAGAGAAAACCCTATACGAGAGCGTTCGGTGCCCATGCTAGAGAGAGAAAACCCTATACGAGAGCGTTCGGTGCCCATGCTAGAGAGAGAAAACCCTATACGAGAGCGTTCGGTGCCCATGCATGCTAGAGAGAGAAAACCCTATACGAGAGTGTTCGGTGCCCATGCTAGAGAGAGAAAACCCTATACGAGAGCGTTCGGTGCCCATGCTAATGAGAGAAAACCCTATACGAGAGCGTTCGGTGCCCATGCTAATGAGAGAAAACCCTATACGAGAGCGTTTGGTGCCCATGCTAGAGAGAGAAAACCCTATACGAGAGCGTTCGGTGCCCATGCTAGAGAGAGAAAACCCTATACGAGAGCGTTCGGTGCCCATGCATGCTAGAGAGAGAAAACCCTATACGAGAGTGTTCGGTGCCCATGCTAATGAGAGAAAACCCTATACGAGAGCGTTCGGTGCCCATGCTAATGAGAGAAAACCCTATACGAGAGCGTTTGGTGCCCATGCTAGAGAGAGAAAACCCTATACGAGAGCGTTCGGTGCCCATGCTAGAGAGAGAAAACCCTATACGAGAGCGTTCGGTGCCCATGCTAGAGAGAGAAAACCCTATAGAGAGCGTTCGGTGCCCATGCTAGAGAGAGAAAACCCTATACGAGAGCGTTCAGTGCCCATGCTAGAGAGAGCCTCAAAGTTTTTATATTATATGAAGGACCAATTATATGATTATGAAGATAGGATATAGGTTTAAAATTGGTGAATTTTTGTTGTCCTTTAATGGTAAGTCTCTCTGTGTGTGTGTGTGTGTGTGTGTGTGTGTGTGTGTGTGTGTGTGTGTGTGTGTGTGTGTGTGTGTGTGTGTGTGTGTGTGTGTGTGAGTAAACACGTGTGTGTAAGAAACAGACAGAGAGAAGGAGAGTCCATTGTTAAATGGCAGTGTCATGTTGACAAACGAGTTGGTTGAATTAAATTCTCCCTCATCAATAACAAAGAGGGGGGGGAATCAATACCAGCTTACAATTATATCACCACCGCCGTCCGCTCCACTGCTACCACACACACACACACACACACACACACACACACACACACACACACACACACACACACACACACACACACACAGTCTTCACACAGACACAAAGAATCATTAGCTCGCTATAACAGACACTAATGAATACAAAAATACTCACATGTGCAACATTGTGCACACACATGCACAAACACAAGAGGATTGTTACTTTAATATGTCATACAGACCCTTATGAACGCACGGACACACGCATGCGCACACACACGCGCACGCGCACACACACACACACACACACACACACACACACACACACACACACACACACACACACACACACACACACACACACACACACACACACACACACACACACACACACAGCTTCCTCATTACCTATAACAACTAACAAACTGGCGGTGGCTTATTCAATTAAATCAAATGAACAGCCTTGTGGAAAACGTATAGCCTATACATTTACTGAAGTACAATTTTGAGGTATTTTTACTTGAGTGTGTCAATGTTTCTATTCTTTATTCTACTCACTGCATCTCAAATAAGGCAAATATTGTCATTTTGACTCCACTATATCATTTGAAAACCTTAGCCACAAGTTACTTTGAAGGTTTCGATTATTATTAGAAAATATATATTTTATAATGTTCAAACAATTTAGCTGTACAAGCTCACAACATGATGCAACGTGGTGTTCTGAGAATACTGTAGTATATTTGGACACCAATACCTTTGTATAAAAATGGTTAACGTCAAGACTTTTACTTATTAAAGAGTATTTTTCATATTGTGGTATTGCTACTTTTACTTAAGTAAAATAAATCAGAGTACTTCTTCCACCACTGCCTCCGTTCCTCATTATTTCTTATCATCTGACAATTCATCAACATCTCTCTCTCTCTCTCTCTCTCTCTCTCTCTCTCTCTCTCTCTCTCTCTCTCTCTCTCTCTCTCTCTCTCTCTCTCTCTCTCTCTCTCTCTCTCTCTCTCGTCTCTCGCCCCATCCTCTCGCAGGCGGACTAAGTGATCAGTGCTGACATATCGTCAATAGGCCAGCCTGGGCCCTGCCAATATTCCTCCTACATATCCATTATTACACTTACACACAAGCGTGGAAAAAGACGGACAGGCAAACAGTGGTAAAACACAGCCTTGTCAATACACCTTCCTAATATGATCATCGCCCGATATACAGGCGGATCAATGTTCTTGCTTACAGCGTGTAAAGCCTTGCCTGAGATCCACCGTGCAGTGTTACGCCCCCATCCTCCTCCTTCTTGGCATAATTCTTATGCACTTTCCAACAAGCCTATTTTCTCTTATTTCACGCATTATTTTATGGTAACGCGGAAGATATGTTCCCCTTTGGGTGATATTTCACACCAGCTCTGCATCCTGTTTGATCCTGACTTGGTTGTAATGGATTTACGCAGACACAGAGAGGGTCTACTATACAGCATGGAGAGACAGGGAGTCCGGAGAACAGTCGGTATGAGGTCCATAAGCCTATATCACCATGTCCCTAATCTGATTTATATACATGGAAACACATGAAATATGGAATTATGCACACACATGCGCACGCAGGCCTCCATTCCTTGCTTCAGAGAGGGCCAGATAGCTTAGCTTAGCACTAACAGCATCAAGGATCTCGGTAATGCCAATGACATGGTTGAGGCTATCCACTCCACACAGCCTAGGAGGGCGTGCGTGCGTGCGTGCGTGCGTGCGTGCGTGCGTGCGTGCGTGCGTGCGTGCGTGCGTGCGTGCGTGCGTGCGTGCGTGCGTGCGTGCGTGTGTGCTTGCGTTCGCATGTGCGTGTGTCGGTGTGTGTCTGTGTCCGCTGCAGATATGGGAGACTTAAACATTGAGAGGATCAGCCCTGCTTTCAGAGACACCATGGCATGGGATCATGGCGGTGTGCATGCGTGCGTGCGTGCATGCGTGCGTGCGTGCGTGCGTGTGTGTGTGCGTGCGTGCGTGCTTGCGTGCGTGCGTGCGTGCGTGCGTGCGTGCGTGCGTGCGTGCGTGTGTATGGACAAAGGGCACAGTAAAAGAGTGATAATTTATCTCAAGGCACACTTATCTCAACACTCTCAGAGTTCAGTTAACACTCAGGATTTTCGCAGAGCCTTTCTGTCAAAATCCCAGCATTGATGTCAGCTATTTCCAAACTGCAATAGAACATCATTGCTGTCTGGCAAAAACCTCCTATCTCCATTTTTCATAAATTAATGACCTATTTCGTCATACTACAAAAGTAGCAAAAGCATCTACCAGTACGAGCTTGAGAGCTTGCTTTTTTGATTTTCTTTTAAGCGAAAGAAAATGTCTCTGTATAGGCTTTATAAATATTGACTTGAACCTGCACTGTAAAGTATTAAGACGGGATCCATTGACACACTGGTCATACTTTCCATTTTCAGAAAAGTAACAGTTTTGGACATACAAGGTTTTAACCCGGTATGAGAGAGAATTAAACACCAGAAACAAAATCATCTCCATTTCTGTTCTGTGGATCCTCTCTCCAATGCATTTGATTTATTTTCTCATTTGTTGGACACATTGTGACCACATGCACTCACAATGGCAATAGTCAAAGAAAATTAGTTTTTTTGGCGGTCGGTATGTTGCAGCCCTAGTATGGTTGTGCGCGCGTGCATGCAAGTGCATGTGTGTGTGTGTGAGTCCCTTGCGTTTCTGACACAAGAGCTCTATAATGACACTGACACACAATCAAGGTTCTCAAGGCTTTTTCATTTCAAGACACCTTTTTTCCTCTGTGTAACCCCCCCCCCCCCCCCCCCCCCCCCCCCACACACACACACACACACACACACACACACACACACACACACACACACACACACACACACGTACGGAACACTTCACACATGCACAACCACTCAGCCACATAACACAGAATCCACACCCACCCAAGATGTGCTCCTTCCTTATTTTCCAAATCACATGAAATATAACAAAATATAACAAACAAAACAAAATAAATATAAATAAGATAAAGGGACAATAAACTAACGGCATACAGTCAAACCCCCAACCACTATATCATATAACTATACACTCACACCATAAAACATCTTCTAACAGACAACCAACAAAACAAATGAAACATATAAACATCATCGACAAAAACCTCCCCTTCCTCCCAGTCTCCCCATATTTCTTCCCATGCAGTCACAACACTGTATTCGGCCTGCCCCTCCTCTCTCTCTCTCTCTCTCTCTCCCTCTCCCACTCCAGGGCAATAGGGCACATGAAAACATGCAGTAGTACAGGCACATACACAAACACAAAGATCCAGGCACATGAATTCACTCGCTCACTCACTCTGGCAGATGCACGGAAACACACTTTTACTGTGTGCTACTCTGCTGTGTAGAGAGACTGCATGCGAGTGTGTGCGCGCGTGCGTGCGTGTGTGTGTGTGGATTTAGAAGCGGGGATCAATAAGAAATGTAGAAATCAATGCACTTAGTGGTGGGAAATCAATGGTCCTAATCGGGATGCCAATGGCACGAGTCAAAACAATTAAGACGGAAGAAAAATGTTTAACAACCCCACCCACCCCCTCCCTACATCCTCATGCCCCCCGCCCCCTCTCTGTCTCGCTCTCTCTCTCTCTCTCCCTCCTGCTTGCAGACTGAGTGACTGGGAAAAAGATATACAATGGGGATGGAAAAAGTGGCAGAGAAGCGCTGAGAGTCAGAGTTGCGGAGAGAGCAAAGGATGGAGGGAGAAAGGGATGGAAGATAAGAGAGAAGGAGAGAGAGAGAGAGGAGGGATCAGTGTGTGTGTGTGTGTGTGTGTGTGTGTGTGGGGGGGGGGGGGGGGGGGGGGTGACAGGAGTTTAAGAAAATGCAGAGGAAACATGGAAGGCTTAGGTGTTCTGTTTGCCAGAGAGAAACTGGGGATTGCGTTACGGAATGCTAAGGCACCCACAGTATAAACTGTGTATACTGTATCTGGTATGGTGAGCGTGCGACTCGCCCATGGCCTTTGCTGATATTTCACCCTGGCCTGCACAGTAAAATCCTCAAATCCTTTCAAAAGAGTATAGCAGAAGAGAGGATGGGATGCTTTGAGCAGAAGGTGGGGAATGGAGGGGAATGGAGAGGGGAATTTGATAACAGTCATTTTGACAGCGGCCATTTTGTTACCTTTGCAGAAAAAATGAAACCTCGCTCAAATTCAACCGGACACATCGTTGCGCAGTGCAGAGTGAACGCATTTGTGAATTTGCTATATAGCTTGTTGTTCAGGAGGCCATGCGGTAGCCTCTGTTCACTGCTGCTGACTCCAGGTGTTAGGCTACCACGACGCTGCCTGACAGAAATTAGCACACCGTTTAGAGGCAACGAAACTCAATCCATCTCAGTCTGTCAATTGCATCGCAGCAGGCTTGGGTGGTATAGTATACGAACTGCCGACACTACGGAATGGAGCAGGAGGGAGAGAGAACAGACTAGAGTAAGAGAAGGTCCTGGTGGAGGAGGTATGTGTGGTGGTATGCAGCCTCAAACCATTCTTCTTTTGGTCTCAAAAACCTTCTGAGGTTAAAAAGTCTGTGTTTGACCCGTTAACACCCGAGGCCGCTTCTACAAATGCCTTCCAAATCAGTAGTTATCATGCATACTTTCAAGATTTTTCAAAAATGTTCATGTTTTGAATAGCCAAGGCAAAGCTCTAAGATGACACAATGCATTCAATGGGCTGTTTGTGTATGCGTGCATGTGTGTGTGTGTGTGTGTGTGTGTGTGTGTGTGTGTGTGTGTGTATGCACCTGTATGTGTGAGTGTGTGTGTGTGTGTGTGTGTGAGGGGGTCTCTGTGCGTGCGTTGGGGGTTAGTAGTAGTAGTGTGTGGGGTTGATTTGGGGCCGATCAATAGAAGCAGCCGACCCCTGGGTTCCTCTCAGCGTGGCTGGCAGGCTGGAAATCAATGGCACGGGGCCAATAACTCAGACCAGTGTGTGGATTAGTGAACTGTCAACTAATCACAGAGTTACTGAATCTGACACGGCGGCTATTAACCTATCGATATGACACTTGCCACTGACACACGCTCATGCTCGTGCACACACATGCACACAGACAGATGTAGAGATGCGCACGTGTGGAGGCACGCATGCACAGATGTCTGCTCGTATGTTGGAACACACACACACATGTGTGTATGAATGCTTCTGCCATTGGATTAAACACATACACGCTTACCCTATATAGCATTGAAAATGATCAGGGCAAATCAGTGACTACGTTTCAACTGCTGTCCGTACAACAGTGAAAAGCAGAAATACCTATGGGCCGAAGTCCATATTGAAGTCCACTAATTTGCTGGCTGGCAGCTCTTGATCTCTTTGGCTGTGTCCTGCTATACCGTTCATTCTCCTGGCTGCTATTTCTCTCTCGTCCTTGGCATTCCATCATACAGATTCTTGTTGGTAAATACTTGTATTTAATTTGAGAAACCTGGTCATGTCAAAGTATGGTAAAAGCAAAAAGGTTGGATTTATTGTGATACAAGCTAGTGCATTGTTATTGTTAGGGGTCATCCCGAACCCTAATCCTAAAGGAATAATGCAAGAGTGCAGAAAGCCATTGATATTCTGTTCTATCACTTCTATAGAGCTGTAACATTAAGCTTATTCATGGTCGGCGAAGTAGCAAAAGAAAAGTCTTAGAAAATCTTGACTTGCGTGTGCCAATACAAAACCCTACAATATCCTTTGGGATTACTATTCAAGGGTGTGTGTGTGTGTGTGTGTGTGTGTGTGTGTGTGTGTGTGTGTGTGTGTGTGTGTGTGTGTGTGTGTGTGTGTATGATTGTAAATGGCAAACGAACAGGGACACGTACACATACCTTACACGCACGTGTCCCACACACACACACGCACAAACGTGTGTGTGTGTGTGGTGTGTGTGTGTGTGTGTGTGTGTGTGTGTGTGTGTGTGTGTGTGTGAATTAGCAGAATGAATGACAGAAAAAACGATGGAAAATAAATAATCAAGGTGTAGAGAGTAGGAGAGATAGGTGGAGAAGAGAAGAGAAGAGAAGAGAAGAGAAGAGAAGAGGGCCTAAAACATAAAGGACAGAGATAAACTGAAGGACTTGACTTGACATCCAAAATAAAAGAGGAAAAAAATTGAAAAAAGAAGACGGAAGTGAAGGAGAGACATGGGTGAAGCAGACGGGATCAGACTGACTGCAATCGATGAAAACACAACAAAGACCAACACTGGACCACGCAGACAGCCAGCCAAAGAGACAGTGTGTGTGTGTGCGTGTGCCCACGCGTGTGTGTGTGCGTGTGCCCACGCGTGTGTGTGTGCGTGTGCGTGTGCGTGTGCGTGCGTGCGTGCGTGCGTGCGTGCGAGAGAAAAATCAAGGGCAGATTACAACAATACTGCCAAAATATAAGGGGAGGGGCCGCACACACACACACACACACACACACACACACACACACACACAGAGAGAGAGAACGGATTAGCAAACACATGGACTATAGCAACGGATTAGAGGGTGAAATGAGAGCCAGAAACAGGAAAAGAATGTTTATGGGCAGGAGAGCTGGAGTGAGGGGGGGGGGGGGGGGGGGGGGTTATATGGAATGGTATGGAGACATAAGTGCTCAGCGAGGCGTTATTTCCACCGTGCTTTCATCCTCGACCCCTTCCAACCTCTTCCACCTACGCACTCACCTTTCTCTTTGAATCTACGGGGGACGAGGAGATGGTATGAGCGGAGTGCGAATGAGAGAGAGAAAGAGGGGGTAAGCGGCTGCTCAGTGGCGCCCCCCCTTGTCAATAGCAGATCGACAAGCTCACAACGCATCGCAGTCCATCGGCTATTTTCAGCGCAAGTTTTCCCCACACCACAAAGGCAAATCACACTTGAGTGATCAATCAGCCTACATCACATTCCGTGCTCAGCCAATCAAATCATCTCAAATTTGGTACACACAAACACACAAAGCTGGTCATAGGAAAGAAAATACACTAGCATAGAGCCCTGAGGGACTCCGCTTAACGGCATGGGGTTCAAGTGGTGAAGCACTTGAACTCCAGCATCCATATGCTTCCATATTCTGGGGGCCAGAAATAGCAGATCTACAAGCTCACAACGCTTCACAAGATTTTCTGGGGAACAGATTTTGGTGTGTAGAAGGAAACAAGAGTGGACCAACTGCAGAGCCCATGCACTCATGTCCGGTTTACAAAGTCTGGAGAGGCAGAATCTAAAGGTTGAGGGAGGTGCCACGGTGAATCAACATGAGATGGTAAATGGTCTGCAGTTATATAGCACTTTTCTCCAAAGCGCTTTACAATGTATTTCACACCAATGGCGGAGGAAATCAGCATGCAGGGCACCAACCTGCTCATCGGGAGCAGTTATGGGTTCAGTGTCGTGCTCAAGGACACTTCGACACATCCAGGAGGAGCCCACGCTGCAGGGCAAGACCTACACTGTGTCTGAGTCTTCCGCCCCAAAAAAATGATAGCTTCTACACTGTAGACTGTCCCGAAGATGCAGGATTTTGGCGGAAGTACCGCTCAAGGAAATGACGTTGATGCTTTACAAATCAGTTTACATTCTCCGCACGAAGCCCAACAAACCCACGGTGAGGCCTTTAGGAGGGCCATTCAAGCCTCAAGCGGAGCCTGCGGCACCACCAAGGGCAAGGTGGAGCCTGCAGAATCATTGCGGCTCGAGAATCCACCATTCCTGAATAAAGTGCCTGGTGCTGGGAGTCTGGTGCAACGCACAGGGGCTGGACCTGGTGAGACATACTGTAGGAGGGGCCCGGACAGGAGTCAACCCACAGAGCCTAGTTCTTCCACGCGCCAGAATGGTACCTCCCAGTCCCGGCAGGGTATAGTTCAGGAGGAACGGATTATGTGGCCCTGGTTTTTCCCTAATGGGACTGATCGAGGGTAGCTTGATCACCCCGGCTGGGTCACCTGAGTGAGGGGTATGATGTTGGGAGACCCGAAACCCCGATGACCTTGGGATACATCACTGAGGATACGTCCCAGGTGCATCCATGCGATGTATTTTTGTTTTTTCCGTGAATGAAACAAGTGTTGTGATTGGTCGGAAAAATATCGTATCCGGGGGAAATACTGACGGATGTTCCGGACCGACACTTCCGCCAATAGCGTCTCTGCCGTATAGGTTGTGACCAGGCTTTTCTCTTCGCAGAGGCTAGGAGGAGCCGGGAGTCGGACCTGGAACCTTCGCATTCCAAGACGGCTGCTCTGAGCTGCTGCCGCCCAGATGAGCTCGCGAGGAATGAAACTCGAAATCCTTAAAACTGACTGTATATTTGGGCTTCCTATAGAAAGGAGAATGAATGGCCATGCATGTCCAGTGCTTTAGGGATGTTATAGCCTTCATTCAATGCATTTTATATTTTCATTAAAAACATATATTGCACGATGCAGCTTTAACATATAACTTGCATATACCATTAATATACATACAGTAGCCTCGTAGAATCCCTCCACCAACAAAAATGACCCTTTCTTCATGACAAAGCTAATGATTTGTATATCGGTGTGTTATATGGTTGTGTGTATGTGTGTGTGCATGTGGGTGCGTGCGTGCGTGCGTGCGGACATTTTCACTTGTGTGGGAGTATAGGGGTGTCAGCAAATGAATGTGCGTGTGTGTGTGTGTGCGTGCGCGCACGCTTGCATGTGTCCGAGTGTGTGTGTACGTGTGCGTGTGTGTGGGTCAGCGGTTTTGGTGGTGGTGGTAGGCGGAGGTCAAGAGCCAAGGTCAGGTGATAATTCCCCAGAAAGCCAGGTAAGGGATGAAGGGATGAAGAGACAGAGGAGAGAGGGGAGAAGAGTGAAGGAACACTGCATGGATGGAGAAAGAGAGAGAGAGAGAGAGAGAGAGAGAGAGAGAGAGAGAGAGAGAAAGGGTCTTGCAGCTATAAGTATAAATATTGTTTATGGATTAAAATTTGCTTTACAAAAGAAAATAAATAAAGAAAAAAAGAAAACATCCACTATTCAGGTTAATGTTTTAATGATTTAATATTGGGAAAATGTTATGTGTTCCAAAGCATGCAATATTGGTCCTTTAAACCCCTAATTTGTCAACTTACTCTCATTTCCTTTTGCCTTCCATTTGATATTTCTCTTTCCAGTGACTCTCTTTGCCATGTCTTCCATAGTTACTCTGTGCACATGCATACTGTGACCATGTCTTCCATAGTTACTCTGTGCACATGCATACTGTGACCATGTCTTCCATAGTTACTCTGTGCACATGCATACTGTGACCATGTCTTCCATAGGTACTCTGTGCACATGCATACTGTGACCATGTCTTCCATAGTTACTCTGTGCACATGCATACTGTGACCATGTCTTCCATAGTTACTCTGTGCACATGCATGCATACTGTGACCATGTCTTCCATAGGTACTCTGTGCACATGCATACTGGGACCATGTCTTCCATAGTTACTCTGTGCACATGCATACTGGGACCATGTCTTCCATAGTTACTCTGTGCACATACTGTGACCAATATTTCATTTGTCTTCCTCTGCTCAATGTCCTTTAACAGTTTTCAATATACGATATTCGTGATGAAAATCAATAAATACAAAATACCAGGAACTATAGATAGTCATATAATGTGAACCCTGAATACTGAATATAATAAAGTAATTGAATTGAACATATTCACACAGTTGCAATTTTTGCTCTTACGGGTACATCATATTTTTCACGCATGCACGCAATACCGTTGTGTTGTGTTCACTCCACCAAGCCATGGGAACAAATGAATACACACTCACTCTCTCACACACACACACACACACACACACACACACACACACACACACACACACACACACACACACACACACACACACACACACACACACACACACACACACACACACACACACACACACACACACACAATATTGAACACTTTGACACAACATTTGGAGTGTTTCTCTGTTCTAATGTCCACCAGCCCCCCCCCCCCCCCCCCTCTATCTATGCATCTATCATCACCCCATGCCTCCCCCTCCAGCCTACAGGGGTCAGGGTCAGGGGGGTCACACTGTGTCGGGCGGGGTCAGCCGTCTGGGAGCAAGTTGAACTTTGACCTTCAGGCCTTGATCTCTCGCTCGCATCCTAACCAGCTGGACATTGAGCCGGGTGCACTGGCCGAATAAGCTGTGTGTGTGTGTGTGTGTGTGTGTGTGTGTGTGTGTGTGTGTGTGTGTGTTCCCATGGTTTGGTGGAGTGAACATATACTTGTTACCATGGCTGGACACAACACACACAACGGTATTGATCACGCCGAGGTCATCCATCGACGTTTTCCTGTCCGTGAGCCTTTTCCAGACTGAACATCAACTGCCTACTTCCTTATTCAGCGGGGGGTTAATAGCTGATTAGTTCCTATTATCCCTACGGTGTGTTGTCTGCAGCAACTGTCACCACCACGACACGTTATTGACAAATCCCCTGCAGCCTTGCATTCTTCTGCAGCAGCCCCTCCGCCGATGGTCAAATTATTGGAAATCACTTCAGGGGAGTTATGTGTCACTGACCCGGCTAACTTAGTTTCCACTATTCATTGAGGGGCATTAGTCAAATGTGGACAATAGTGACTTGGAGAGACGTGTCAATAACCTGCAGTAATGACAGCATGTGGTTTAGTTAGTACTGTGATTGGAAGTCTATTGTGTGAGGTTAATAAAACACACATTGGTTCGCAAATAGAATGGAAGGATATCTGATGATATATACTATATATATAGGAGAGTAAATACAGGACGGGACAGGAATTCTGAAGCCATAAAGCAAGACAATAGAGGCTGCAAATTGGATGTGAAATAAATACTATATACCACTACTACTACTAACAATAATAGTAATCATTATTATTAGGCTACTTTTATTTTTATTATTAAACATTTACTGTTGTTATAGCCTACAATAAAAACTAGAACGCAAACAAACAAGAAGGAAAAATTATAATAAAGTTAAAAAAATAGTGTTTAATGAATTAATTTTAGAAGAGATAATTTGACAGCATGCAGTGAACCACAGGGGGTTGGATTTGTCTCTTATCAGACACTGGACAGTCCCAGCCTTATAAGTTATCATCCAGGGTGTAGAATAAGACCATGCACTGGATTGAGTGGATTCTGCTACAATTCAAGTATTTATTTTTAATTAAACCATATATACTATAAACAACAACATACCCCAGTTTAGGTGGAATTCATTCCTAATTAATGACTTCATTCATTACCTTTTTCAAAGGCCTGTAAATTAACAATCCCTGCTTTTCACGCTTGAACAACCCTGTTCATTTTGCTGCATTATAAGGCAGTGGTTTTCAACCAGTGGTCCGAGGACCACCAGTGGTCCTTGAGGAGGTTCCAGGTGGTTCCCAGTTAAATGATGGAGAGTTGCATTGTAACCAAATGGTCCCATATTAGATCTTTAACCCTTGAGAGCGTAAAATTAAACCAAATGGATGCGGTCCATTTGGTTTCATTTTATGCTCTCAAGAGTTAAATTATGTTAAAAACCTGCATTGGCTACAAGAAGTCACAATAGAATAGAGCATGTAAAATAAATCTTATTTTGATCAATGTCTGCCTTATATCTCTCCTATGGTACCACATCAATGAAGCATGGAATTGTGGAATCTTATAAAACGAAAACAAAATATTCCTTATAGTTTTGGATCTGGAGGCTAAATCTCATCAAATGGTGGTCCGGTGGACCGTCGAATAAATAATTGGCCTTGATATGAAATAGGTTGAAAACCACTGTTATAATTGGTATTGACAATTGAAAATGAAACGTGTTCATCTTGTTTATTTCTTATAGAGGAGACGAGAGGAGAAGGGGAGGAGGGAGGGTCTGCATAGAGTTAGGTCTGATGAGTTACCGTCAATCGGTAGAGTGGCCAGCTGCCCTTTGACCCCACGGCCGACCTGCCGGGCCGTGCGTGGCTCCGGGGACCCACGGGCCGCACGTGACAGACGTTCCGCACAAATTGATGAAAAAGCCAATAAGACCAACTAATAAAAGCAAGCGACGAACCGGCCAGCCAGTTAGTAACAAAATGACCCGATAACAAGGATGGATTTTGTCCTCCTACCTGAGATATTTTGTCTATCGTTATAGGCTACAAAGATTTAAAATAAATAAAAAAAACGTCATTAGAAAGAGTTTGTGGTTGAATAAAACAGTATATGATTTGTGTTTTGCTTCCTATTAATTTCTCCCCCGTTGTGTAGGCCTATAGGCTATTTACCAAATGCAAAGGCCTAAGTTCACGAAATTCTTAACTGAAGCCAATTCGAACTGAAGCCACCTAGCAAACGTCATGGCCCAATAATTGTTGTTAACTTAAGTTGTAATAACCATGAATTGTAGCGGCATGTAGCCTATGGCTCAAACAAAACGATGTCAAATGTAAACAGGGAAACTAAAATAGCATATAGATTAACAAAATATATTCAGAGAAAAAAGATGGCATTATCAGTCATTAATTCAGTTAGCATTTTGGACGGAAAATCGATTGACGACAAATGAATAAATGAAAGCATATGTCATTATCGCCCATAATGTGAACATTTTCGTTTTTAGCAGAGTAGGCCTGCCGCCTACACCTGCTTAAAATAATAATAATAAAAATAACCTAACCCAAATAAAAACAGTCAATTTGTGGGCAACAAACCAATGTGGTTTTCCAACCAGTAACAGCAGCTAAAACACATTTTCATATGCAGATTTGTTATAAACTATATACCTCTGGTTGGCTATAAGATTGAATGGATTATCAAAGAGCATAATTACGTTCTTTCTACAATTATTTTCAGTATAGGCCTATACAGAACTGTCAGAGAACTGACAGGCGTATTTTCAATTGCAAGATGATAATTTAAATATTCCCATTTAAAATAAGTTTCCTCCCGAATTCTTCAAATATGCTGCTGCTGATTGACAATAGGCCTAGCTCATTTTATTAAAATCTAAACGGTAGGCCTAATATGCAAATATTTGATATAGTAGCCTATACTAAATATGCTATATGCACATTTAACCCTTTATTATAAGTCATTATTTAAGCATTCTTACGTTTCCGTAAAAGTGATTATTCACCACCAAAAAACCCGCACTTGACTAATTTGCATATCCAGAAATGTGTTTTAGTTCAGGTCAAAATTAAACGTTTTCTTTATATTTACACTTAAAGGCAACTTTATAGGCCGATTCACATTTAAAATGAGTAATCTAATAGCCTAATACGAATATTTGCATATTTATTTACATTAATATCATGCGTAGACTATATAGGTCTATATTCAAAACAAGCTATTCCAGAAAACAGTTGAGGCCATACTCTCCCTAACCTTTAAAACGATATATATGTCTATCAAATGAAATTATGTTCCTCTCCCCGTCATTAACATTTACAGACTCAAACTTTTACCCCAACTTTTTATCCATATTTAGGCTATAGCCTATACCTCAGGCTCACACAAATCACAATTCAATCTTTATTTTTCAATAATTTATTTTCAATCAACACATCACGATATATGCATTTGTTTTATCTTATATTTTCTTATATATATCTTATATATCTGGCGGCTTTTCTGATGATGCGGTGAACAAATGCTTATTATCGCAACGATGTGTTGAACTGTTGATTAGAAAACGTGTATGTTATGCTGTGTTTAGTGTGTTATTTATTTGACATCACAACCATATTGGACGAACCAGATACATTGTTTAAAGTGCTGTATACCACGAGTGCAATATTTCAAAACCTGTCCACGGAGGCTTTTCTAAATAGAATATCAGTCTAAAAGCCATGCAATCAACAAAGAAAAGTAGATAAATATGTAATAATTAACATAATCAAACTTGTGAAACAAAAGTAGACATATATAGCCCAATCATTCCACATGTTGATTTGATTTCAAATATGTTTGAGACATATAGGCCTATACTGTCTCTAGATGTGTGTCCGTGAGAGAGAGAGAGAGAGAGAGAGAGAGAGAGAGAGAGAGAGAGAGAGAGAGAGAGAGAGAGAGCTATGACGCGTTAACCTGGACGGCATATTCAATCTATATAATCTAGCACGGGTTAAAATCCTATATTGATCTCGCGCCACACACATCATATCTATTTAATCTAATTTAGCATATATTACTTAATCAGCACATGCAGTAGCCACTCCACTAGCCAGCCACGTGCAGCGTCGTGCACAGCAGGAGGTATAGGCCTATAGTTAAGAATAAGGAATGTATCGATGTATACGACAGATGCATGCCATAGGTTTTAGAATATGTCTACAACTTGTGAAAGTGGATTTTTTTAAAGTGTGTGTGTGTGTGTGTGTGTGTGTGTGTGTGTGTGTGTGTGTGTGTGTGTGTGTGTGTGTGTCTGTGTGTGTGTCTGTGTGTGTGTGTGTGTGTGTGTGTGTGTGCGTGTGTGTCGTGTGTGTGTGTGTGTGTGTTAATTGGTAGACAAAACATTAAAATGATAGTGTGTAAAAGAAAATAATACAAAAAAAGACATGGGCGGGCCTAATCAGAATCTCGAATTTTGATAAGCAAATAAATTCCACGGCTGCAGCAGCGAAATGAGCCATGTGTCCTTTCTCCATTTGTGTCCTTTCAATTCAAAGTGTCACAAAGGTCCGCAATGCAACACAGAGCTGATATAGAAGCAGCGTGCAGTCTTCCAGAGGGGCCCTTCCTTCCTTCCTTCCTTCCTCCCCGCATTTTAATTGATTTCTCATAATTAACTCAGTGTGTCCATCGATTTCCCCGCGGGGGCCTCTATCGGCTTTCAATCGGCGGGCTTTATTATATCCACGTTAACCCCGAATTATCCCCGACCAACCGCCGAATAAATATTGACCACATTCAACAACAATTACGCCCGAACAGAACAAGCACTAAATAATCCCATTTCCTTCAGTACAAAGGTCAAATCGACTAGACTAGAGAATGCAATATTGTTGGACCATGCAAGTCATTAGACTGTCATTTAGGATAGAACTTTTCGGAAACTAATGCATTGAATTGCTATTACAATTACAATTTAACAGACTTATGCAGAGTGATTTACAGCTAAAATCAGCAAAATCAGAGTGGCATGAAACACAACAACAGTGTTATTAGTGTGGTCTATAGTAAATATAGTGCTTAGAAAACAGCCTATATTTAGACTATATGTTAGCCTAATATTAAAATAATATAGGCTAATATATACCAATAATGCACTAGCCCCAATATATAGTGTAACAACAGCCTAACTGAAAAATTAACTGCTAATTGCATGCCTATAGTAAAAGCATTTAGTGGCAGCCAAGTGCTGCCCTATATCTTTACAACTACAACATTGCAGACATATACAAATAGGCCTATGATTATTTTTTGTACATGTGTCAACCAACAATACAGACCTAAGTCTCACTCAAATAAGGTTGACGGCCAGTTAAAGCACTGCATCTCAGAATTCTATAGCCTGTTATCACTGGTTCTCGACCTTTTCAGGCAGTAACCCCCCTAAAATAATCATATTTGAACTGGGGACCCCCCCCCCCCCCCCAACCATGGATTCGGGTCCCCCCCCCCAACCATGGATTCGGGTCCCCCCCCCAACCATAGATTCGTGAGGCATTCGATTTAGTTTGACTATAAATTTATAAAATGATGTTGCACGGACACATATTATGAAAATAGAAGACCAACAAGTTCACAATGCCTCGCAGTGTGAAGTGTTGTGAGCTTGATCGGGTATTTATTTATTTTCCTCCTTCATATATTATGTGACAATTTGGCCAATGTCTGACGCACTGACCAGTACAGTTTCAGGTTGGCGATTGGTTTTGATGCAGTAATGGTCTTTTTTCAGTTCTATTTTTGAGTGGTGTAAACCACTCCTACAACTGGCTTTGTTAGTCTGTGCAGAGCATCGTTGCTATGTTCACCCTGTTCACCCGGGTGTGATTTCATTACGTCAGACATGATTTCATTACGTCAGACATTATATAAGACCTTACACCACTCAGTTCACACGGGTGTGATTTTTTAAGTTGGCATAAGGTCTTAAAAGTCCATAAATGTGGCACTTTACTGTCATCTGGGGACCCCCGACCCACAGTTTGAGAACCACTGGCCTATATGACACAATAGGTTGAGTAGCTATAAACGCTGCCGGTAACTCAGTATATAGTTCTGCACATTGCCTTTGAACAGAGTGTGAAATGTCAGGGCGAAAGTGTCCCGCTATAGGGGAGAGCGTCTCTCTCTCTCAGGTTCAGTGACTTTATAAGCGAGGGGGGGCATGCAGGTCAAGCCCACAGGGCCCAAACAGGCCTACAGGCAGCAACTCAACCAGCATTTAAGGTCTGACTCCTGGCCTGCTATGACCCATGTTAATGTTTTCCTCATTTTAGACCAACATTTGTTTATATTATGCGATTAAATAATTGACATGACACACTGTGTGGAAGGTGTGTTTAAGCCTATAGTGATGAAGGGAAGGTGAGGGGATGATTTTATGTGACAGAAAGGGAATGGGTGTGTTATTGCCAAGGGTTATGGGTGCTCTATGTCTTACACACTTACACATTTCATGACACCATTGTTTCAAAACCGTACATTTAAAAAGAAAAAGGCTATATACAAGTTTACACACACACACACACACACACACACACACACACACACACACACACACACACACACACACACACACACACACACACACACACACACACACACACACACACACACACACACACACACACACACACACTCTCTCTCTCTCTCTCTACTGGTGGTGAGGACATCAATATCTTACAATTATGCTTTTATGAATGACAATTGTGCAATCTTTTGCCTTTTTTTTAACCCTATAACCGTGTTATTTTGTGAAAAAGCGCAATATTGGCTATTTCCCCTACCATAAGCCCTCAATGAATTGCATTGAATTGCATTGAATTGAATGGGGCATTGGGGTGTTGTGCTAATTCGCTTATTTCCATCGCTCAAAAATAAATTTATTTTGTATATATCCTCTCTTCATAATGTAAATAGTATCCCAAGCGGCACACTTTACTACTTATTTCGATGGAAATAAGCGAATTAGCACAAAAACCCAACCCCCATTGAGGGCTTAGGGGAAATAGCCAATAATGCACTTTTGCACAAAATAACACCTGGGCCTCTTTGGTGGTGATGTAACAACTACAAATAAAGGTAAGAAAGTTCTAGCATGGAATTCTCCTTTAAAAGCCGATCTACATCTGCTATTGTCACCTGCACGAAGTATAAATCAGGCATGTCTCCAACCCGAACCCCCGCCTTATCCTCACCTGTATCTTTTGCTTATATTGTTAGCCTAATTCTATAAGATATTTAAACGATAAAACAACCAGTTGTGAGGACCAGGAAAATGGTCATCGTGTATCTATATTTCTATCCTATATGGGGACATTGGTGCACACACACACACACACACACACACACACACACACACACACACACACACACACACACACACACACACACACACACACACACACACACACACACACACACACACACACACACACACACACACACACACACACACACAGGAAAGCAAATGAAGACAGAAGTAGAAGAAAAGAAAGCAAGCAAGAAAGAAAGCAAGAAAGAAGTACAAGAGTACAAGAGGGAGGGGAGGAGGTGGGCCAGGATTGTTGGGGCCTCCGGATGAAAGAGGGGAGGGGGGTATTGTGAATTAAGCGCTCCCTGGCCCTGTGTCCTCGGCACGTGTACACGGGCCCCCCGAATAAAAGAATCCCCTTCCATCTGGCCTTAGGGGGAGACGGGGGGGGGGGGGGGGGGGGGGGGAGACGGGGGGGTAGAGTTAGGGTGAGGCAGAAAGAAAGAAAGGGAGGGAGAAAGAAAGAGCAGGTGAGGGGTGAGAGAGAGAGAGAGAGAGGAGGACGTGGATTGGAGAGACATTATATGAGGGAGGTGGTGTGTGTGCATGTGTGCATGTGTGTGTGTGTGTGTGTGTGTGTGCGCGTGTGTGTGTGCATGCGCGTGTGTGTGTGAGTGTGAGTGTGTGAGAGAGAGAGAGAGAGAGAGAGAGAGAGAGAGAGATGAAATGGATAAGCCACAAGTGCAAAGATGGAAGAGGCTTAATAAACAGGGAGAGTGGTGGTAAAAGGCAACAGCATAAAAGTAAACTCAAAGCTCTCTCTGTGTGTGAGTGGGTTCAGAAAGCCATGGAGCTGCATGAGGGCTCATTGAGCATCCAGACCTCAACTTTACACTGTATGCTAGCCTACATGTCCTTCACAGACTATTTTCTATACCTTCTCCCTCTAACACCCAACCCCCCCCCCACACTCCCCTTACCTCCATCCCCCTACTCGGCATCTTAGCTGTTTCCATGACGACCGAGTTGAGGCTGCAGTAAGAAAGGAGGCACGTGCTTGTGTGTGTGTGCGTGCGTGCGTGTGTGTGTGTGTGTGGACAGCAGGTGATGGGTCTCTCATCTTGGGACCTAAATGGCAGACCATTGCATGTCATGGGTAAAGAATTCATCATTTAACTAAAACAAAATAAACATAAAAAGTTCTAGGGACAGGCGTTCAAATAGAAAGTGAAAGTGACAAAATATTGTGCAATGAAATGCAACCTTAGGTCATGCAGTCCAGTAAAGATTGTGTGATGATACAGTATGAATTCCTACATATGCTGCTATATGCAGATGCCAAAATACATAAGCTATAAGGCTTAGCCTAAACAGTAGCCTAGGCCTAAACACTATCAGATATTGATTAGGCCTATTATTATTATTTTTTATAATAAAAAGTAATTTCGGAAATGATATGGGTTTTTGTTTTTAATCAATGGGCTATCTACCAAGTCAAATGTGCCAACTTCACTGTCACATGATGATGTTACTTGTTGCTGGCAGCCCCAAACGTTCTCTAATAATAATAATAATAATAATAATAGGCATAATAATAATAATACAAATATTATTGTACTACTATAATTTATTTAGCCTACCACTAAATAAAAAGCAGATGCGGCTATTTTTTGGGCAGACTGCACCGTAACGAGGAACCAACAAGGCATGCAGCTAAACGGTTGGTTTTATTACCATACTTGGGGAGATGGGCCGAACCTTCCCGCATATGTTGACACAAGACATAACCAGGAAATTAGTCGACAGCCTACGCACCACGGTTTATATAGCATACAGAAAGCATTAGGATTTAGACAAAAAATAGAGATAAAGAAGTAAAAACAACACAAATGTATTGTATCCTAACTGTAGGACTACTTGAAATTCAACTTTTTGGACAACCATGGGGTCAGTTGAAAAGATAATAAATGAAGATGAATTTCTGAACGTCATCGTCCAACACTACGATTTAAGGTGAGTAACGGAGTGTATAGCGGCCTAACGGAGCTAAACCACATTATAATATAATCTCAACGATAATTTATTTAATACCTTTTTGTTAGTCCAGTCTGTAGACTGGATGCCGGCATGCCGCTAAAGTAGGCTATATCCTGCTATGTTCTCACATTTAGTTTTAGTGTGTAATTCTAGTTTTAAATTGAATAATAGTTTTCAGCGTTATGCACGTTTTCTCGCCCATATCTACATTTTTATACATTGTTTCACTAATGGTAGGCTATTATCGAACAGCAATAAACTTGCTTCATTTTCTGCAGACGCTCACTCACAGTATGGGCAAAGGCCTTGTGGCGCCATCAAGTGGTGAAACATAGTACCAGCTCACCACCACAACAGAGATACAGCGACACATTTTCAAATTTAAATTTTTTGAAATATGTCTTCATCGCTGTAGTTGGATTCAGGTACACAAGTAAATCATTAGTACAAGCATTGTTAGGTTGTTGTCCACTTATCTTAACCTTAATTCTGTTTCATTTTCTCAGTCTGATACGAACTTGGAGTGAGTTTCTACTAAAGGGTGAGTCAGACTCCCTTTAACCAAATATAGGCTAAAGGGAGGATATATTAGTGTATGTTCATTGTTGACAAACTTTGTCCTACACAAACATTAAATTCCCATTGACAATGAATGGACAATTTTACGTCAGTGTCTGAGCAAATAGACAAATGTGTCTTTTTTATGTCATGGTGATGTACGATGATAAGAGCGCCCCTCACTTCACAGGGGTGTGATGATCTTTTTTTACATTTAATTGAAATTGATAGAAACATTATATTTCTGCCCAGGTTCCACAGGTCTTCCCCGCGGGGCGTATCCCTTCTTCCTGTTGCTTGTGCTAATAATAAGTAAGATCCTTTTTCATGCAACAGAAGTTTGAATTTGTATTTACCTGCAGAATGGCTGCCGTTGTTCACTTTAGGACCAGTGCAATATAGGCATGAAATATATATATTTTTAAAACAGTTTTATGTAATTTTACACACATATTTTACAAAAATAAAGCATTGAATGGCACGTGACGGTTCCTTGTCAGTCTTTAATCTTTATGACGTGTCCTACAGTGGTCGCGGGAGGGGCGCTGGCAGCACTGTGTCAGTGGCTGTTGCAACGGAGAAGGCAGAGAACCCTACTTTTGGTCCCATCACTTGTGAAGGAGGACCGACTGGATGAGGTCATCATCGAGGTCAAAAGGCACACAGCGACTCTAATAACTGATCCAGAATGCCGTGGCGGCACGCCCGCTCTCCCACCCCCCTACAGCCTACACTTTCACAGCCCCCCCCCCCCCCCCCCCCCAAGAGCACGTTTTGAAAGTGATTCTGAATCAGAGCCTCTGTTGAATGCCTAAATTATAATTGTACAATAAGGACGGCTGATTGGATTGTGTGTCGGGTTGGGATCCTTTAGGATTGTAACGATTCAACGGTCTGATTCCTTAAGGGTTCCCTTTAACAATTGCTATATGTATTCAGAATCAGATGCCTCACTTGTTCTTAAAGTGAGGTACATGGGGTGCTTGATGGGGTTCCAAATGGACTCTTAAATGGTCTGTAACTCAAATGGAACCAAATGGACCCTCACAGGTCCATTTGGTTCCATTTGTACACTCTCAGAGTTATGGAGGTCCTTGAAATTACAACGTTTGAGATCCCCTGGTATTGTAATGGCATAGCAGACGTGAAGTCCTATACCATACCCTGACAGTTTGATGAACTGGTTCCGTCACATTTTGAACCGATTCCGGTTTCTCAATGTTGGATCCGGTTCCTCCAATCCCAACCCATGTCTAACTCTAAGTACAATATGGTCAAGTCCTCTAACCAGAGACCTATGCTTTCCACTTCCCGGTCCTCAGCTTCCTCTCACGCTCATGTCTTCTGCATGTTTTAGCATATACTATAAGAGGGTATGCGCGTGACATCATCATACCTGGAAGTTATGCGGGAACGCCTATTGAGATGGCAAAACACTACTTTCTGGCCTTCACAGCTCATACATCCAAAGTCCTATCTGTATTAAATGACGTTAAACTCACTTTGCCACTCACATTGCCACTCGATTTGCCACTCACTTTATGTGTATACCCTCTATAATGTTTGCATCTTTATTTACAGAACACTAAAAAATAGCTCAGCTGTACACTTGTTACTGTTCTGACGGCACTGATAATTTTTGAGTGATTACAATGAACATTGTTGTTTGTAAAGTGAAACACTATTTTCAGTTTATATAAAATATTGAATTATTCTATTCTGTCCCAGTCTTCGTTATTCATTAATATGGCTTTCAGCTGAACTCCTCAATGTGGCCTCAAATTTGTAGCGCGTTAATTTAGCATTTATTCCTTCATTCCTTTAACCACTTTGTGAGACAAATTTGGTGCAAGCACTTTAACCATATTAACCCTGCCGTCCGTAGTTTGGTAACGTCATTTTCAAAAAATAGTTAAAATAGTAGATCTACAAGCTCACATAATGTCCCATCACTTGACTATATAGGGCTCAAAGGTAGGACAAAAGGTACAACCTTTAATATTTACATTCTAGTCTATATCTAAACCACAATAACATCTTTCTTCCAATAATTATGTGGAAATTACTTAACCACTTAAACCCTAAATGCATGGTTAGTTCCCCAGGGCTCTATGCTAGTGCATGAATTTTCTATTTTGGGGTTTAACCCATTAAAACGGGGAAAGCATCTGTGTCATTTCAGATTTGAGCAATACGGTATAGCAACATACGCTTCTCAAAAAAACTCATAGGATGTAGAACAGAGAGAGAGAGACCCCACCCAATCCATGTCCTATTAACCACTGTTGCTCAACGTAGGGTCCGGGGGCCACCAAGGGATCTACCTTTACCTAAATGGACCCTCTGTAACACTGAGAGTGTACAAATGGAACCAAAATGGTCAATTTGGATACTCTCAGAGTTAAATCAACACAGATTTTACAGTGTAGATTGGGGTCCTATACTGCAAAAAAAAAGAAAAGAAAAGATGGGGTCCTTGAAATAAATAAAGGTTGAGAATCACTCCTATTAACCAACACTCAGACACACACGCACAGACGTACAGACCCCCCCTCCTCCTCCTCTAACCCCTGTGACCTATTAGGCGTCATGGCAACCCTCTGACCCATCCCCACTGTTGCCGTGGAGACAACCTTGGAGCACGCCTGACCACAGCCAAGCCCCCCTCCCCTATCCCCCCTTAACATCCCTGTCCACCCGCTCTATCTCCCCTCCCTCTCTATCTCCCCCTCCCTCTCCCCCTCCCTCTCTCTCTCTCTCGCTCTCTCTCGCTCTCTCTCTCTCTCTCTCTCTCTCCCTCTCCCTCGCCCGGTGCGGCGCCGAGGCCAGCCGATCGATATTCTATCACACAGAACAGTGGAGCGAGAGAGAGGGGGGCATGGGCCAGCCAGATTACTGATGGGGGGAGGTGTGTGTGTGTGTGTGTGTGTGTGTGTGTGTGTGTGTGTGTGTGTGTGTGTGTGTGTGTGTGTGTGCACGTGCGTTCGTGTGGGTGTGAAAATGTGTGTGGATAAATGTGCAGGTGTGTGTGTGTGTGTGTGTGTAAGTAGAAAGGGGTATTTGTGTGCTTGTGGATAAGAGAGGGAGTCAAAGTGTGTGTGTGCGTGCGTGTAGGGTTATGAGTGTGCATCAGAGAAGAGGGATTTTACTGTGCTAGTAAAGTAAGTAAGAGACAGAGAGAAGGCATGTGTATCAGTGTGTGTGTGTGTGTGTGTGTGTGTGTGTGTGTGTGTGTGTGTGTGTGTGCGCATGTGTGTGCGTATGTGTGTGTGTGTGCGTGCGTAACGGTGTGTGTGCGCGCGCCTGGGGAACAGCATTTTTGTGTGCTTGTGGAAGAAGGCAGGCGAGGCAGAGAGGGTGTTTGTGTGTTCCATAATGAGACATAGCTGATGCCGAGGGCTAGGTGGCAAGCTGAACTGTTTTACTATTCTGTGAAACTGATGTAAGCATCACACATTCAAAAAGCATCCACTCTGTGTGTGTGTGTGTGTGTGTGTGTGTGTGTGTGTGTGTGTGTGTGTGTGTGTGTGTGTGTGTGTGTGCACATGTGCTCGTTGATTAATCGGTCCGATTAATCAATCGGTCCGATTGTCTTTACAAATAAACAAGCCCAATGTAACAGTGTTGAACAGATCTACAAGTTCACAATATTAAATATAAGGTATTAAGTTAAATCTGACTTGCCTAAGCCTGCAGTGCAGACACCATTTTATATGTATTTTTCAGAATGGACAAAAGTATTATATTTCTTTGAATACAGAATGAGATCATATCGACATCGGTAATATCAGTTATCGGCCATAACAGCAATTAATTATATCGGATATCGATATCGGCCAAAATGTCTGATCGGCACATCCCTACGTATAGATCTAAAAAGCAGATCTATAATCTCACGATGCATCGCGATTCGCAAAGCTATCCACCTATTGGGTTTATTGCAAATTCAAACATTGGAATTAATCTAAAGACATGTATGTTGTTATGTCTACACATCCTGCCAGAGATAACTGAGCCAGGAACATTACTTTGATTGCTAAGCAGTTTTATTAGAAGGCCTTTGTCAAAACAAATGTTGTAATTTAAGTGGTTAATTCTGCCACCGCGATGCTAGAGAAAGCATTCAACGACGAGTCATAGCCTTAAACCCTATTTCAAAAATAGCCAAAATAGCCGACTCATGCATTGTGAGCTTGTAGATCTGCCATTGTTGCCATTGTTGAAAAATGTAAACTACAATGACGTGTCATAGGGACACCAGGTTTTAAGTGGTTAAAAAGAGGCACCACAAAAAAACATCCAAACGGCACAAGACATAAGGATAGCAGTCCATTGGTAGTATAGTGTTTTGATTAGTACTGCTGCAAAGGGACAGCTGCTATTTACAGAAGACATTGTCCTGCGAAAAGGACACCGCAGGGACAAAGACCAACCTCAGGGCAACGCTGTAAAGAACCTACAATAGAACACCGATATCTCTGTAAGTGACAAGTGATTAATTTTAATTGATGGACAACGGGAGGAAGTCATGAAAACCACGAGAGAGAAAGAAAAAAAAGAGCTGGACCCACACAACGAACGAGGTGACCTATTTCCCCAGGATAAAGGTCTGTGTGTGTGTGTGTGTGTGTGTGTGTGTGTGTGTGTGTGTGTGTCAAGTGGGAAAGCACTCATTTGTTCCCTGAGCCTTGTAATAGTATTCATGAAACATGGACACCGTTGCACTCAGTCACCCCCCCCACCGCACGCTTGCACGCACGCATGCATGCACGCTTGCACACACACACACACACACACACACACACACACACACACACGAGCCCCACCCCACACAACATACAAACACACATTCACGTACAAGCGCAGCACTTCAATTTAACCCATTAAGACCTGAGGCCGATTCTAAAAATGTCTTCTAAATCCTAACGGAAAAAAATTTAGACTATGTTGCTATATCACTGGTTCTCAAACCTTTTCATGTCAAGGTCCCCGAAATTGTATGTATTGTATTTGGCCACAGACGCCCACCTCGAAAACATTTTGTTCCATGGTCCCCGGAAGCAAAGATTTGAGTTAAAGATGTTTGCTTTAACAATATACATAATTATTCAAATATTTTCACAAATTTGTGCATCTTATACAGTATATCTTGTATAAGTCTATTCTAACTCGCTAAATAGTCTTTTCCAATTAGCACTATTATCAAAAATAGTTATATGTAGGTAAAAAAAAAAGGCCAGAAAATAGCAACTGATATCAAGCCACCTTCACTAAGTTTATAGTACCGCTTTCTGTAACTTGAGGCAGCAGTTTGTAAACAGTCAGAATATGGAAATTAAACCTAATCATTTACATTCATTGAAATGCTAGCCTATCTGCGTACAGAAACATGAAGCAGTTGTACGACACCACCAGAAAGATGTCGGGCAAATATAGCAGGCCACAAAGACCGGTCAGGGATAAAGATGGAAACAGTATTAAAACAAAGGACGGCCAACTACATAGATGGGCAGAGCTCTTTGAGGAACTGCTACATAGACCCCCACCAGCAAACCCCCCAGATATCCAACCAACACATACCGACTTCCCCATCAGCTGCATGCGACATATACAGCAGAGAGGAGATCAGGAAAGCTGTACAACACCTGAAGAGTGGAAAGGCAGCAGGGCTGGATAACATCCCGGCAGAAGCCCTAAAGGCAGATGTTGATACCACCGTGAGCCTGCTGCATCCACTTTTCTAAAGAATCTGGGAAGAAGGAACGATACTATCAGATAAGACTGGAAAAAGGGCCTTATTACCAAGCTCCCAAAGAAAGGAGACCTGGGAAACTGTAGAGGGATCACCCTACTCTCCGTGCCAGGGAAAGTGCTAAATAGAGTCATCCTGGATAGAATGAAGGAGGCAGTTGACCACCAACTAAGAGACCAACAAGCAGGATGAATCGTGTCGACCAGATTGCCACTCTTCGCATTATCATAGAGCATTATCATTAGAGTGGAACTCACCACTCTATATGTCAACTGCTATTCTGGAATGACCTGTAGCGTACTACATGACAGCTCACAAACCAGTTTGAAGTCCTTCACCTACTTGGGGAGTATGATCAGCAACCATGGTGGTATGGATGCAATGTGAATGCTATAGGCAAGGCAAGAACAGCATTACTTCTCAAGAACATCTGGCGCTCTAGAGAGATACAGCAAAAAATAATAATAATATTCAACTCCAACGTAAAAGTCGTCCTGCTCTATGAGGCAGAGAGACATGGAGAATTACAAAGATCAGCAACATCGATCTGTGGATGAAAACTAAACAACTCTCAGCAGCAGACGAAATTGGACAAAGATGGAGATGGACCGGGCACACACTGCGCAACCCAGTGTCAAACACGACCAGACAGGCCGCTCTGACTTGGAACCCTCAAGGGAAGAGAAACAGAGGCCGGCCAAAAAACACCTGACAGCGGGTTCTCCAACAGACACCAAGAGACTGGGATACAGCTGGTCGCAGATAGAAAAGAATGACAGTGACCGAGAACTCTGGAGGTCCCTTGTCGACAGCCTATACCCCAGTAGTAAGTAAAGTACCAAGTACCAATGCTGCAATTTAGAAATACTCTATTACAAGTAAAAGTCTGGAATTCAAAATGTAATTGAGTAAAAGTATTGTCATCAAAATGTACCAAAAGTAAAAGTACTAATTATGCAGAATGTCCCATTTCAAGTTTTCAAATGTATAATCACTAGAATTTCGCGGGCCTTCGGCCCGCTCATCCCAGAGTTGCGTTGCCCCGCGTTGCGATACAGAAGTCCACAGATACAGAAGTCCACAGTGACACACGTTTTATGCAGCTGTTTTGTGTTGCAGCGCGTGCGCGTGTAGTGTTGTTGTTCTTATCCATATATGCGCCTCGGTTCGTCCCGTTTGTTCCACGCCAGGTGTCGACGCAGTCGTTCGCGCAATTTTCGTGTTTGCATTATTTTAACTGTCAAGGCATACCATATTCTGAATGACCAAAAAGAGGACACATGCGCGCGTGCATGTGGATGTGCACATGCGCGTGCACGTCGTGCATGTGTCGTGCATGGGCGGTTCTGTTAAATTCAGATGTCAAAATAATCTATAGCCTAACAATAAATTGATCAAATATGCTCTATATTAGTTATGTATTGATTTAAAGCAGTGGCTCTCAAAGGTGTGATCCAGGGACCCTCATGGTTCCTTGAGGGGGTTCCAAATGGACCCATTATAGGTCTGTAACTCTGAGAGTGTAACACATGGACCCAAATGGACCGTTACAGGTCTGTAACTCTGAGAGTGTACAAATGGAACCAAATGGACTCTTTTATAACTTTTAACTCTGATACTGTACAAATGGAATCAAATGGGACTCTTATGGGTCCATTTGGTTTTACTCTCAGAGTTATGGGGGTCCTTCAAATTTAAAAGTTTGAGAACCTGTATGCAATGGCTTATCTCTTGTAAAAAGAGAGACCAGCCTATTCTCCAAACCATCATATCTTATGCTTTGCTAGGTTGTACAAAATAATATTGGGTCAATATAATTTGCAGGACTCACCGCGCGCACAGCTGCCTTGTCTGTGTTGACATGACATGGGCTTGCAGGACAGAACTTTTATTTGTGACAGACACATAGTTCCTTTGCAGACAATACAATCTGCTTCTCATTGGTCAGTCACAAAGCTAAGAAAACAGCAGCCTACTTTTTCTGCATGGCAATGATGAGATAGTTCTCCGCTGTCTGTCTATCTGCAGACAGCGGAGCAGCCAGCGAGCCTTTCTCTGATCTGCGGTCGGGACCAGTGGTAGTGCAGATAATCCAGATATGCGCGTCGGTGCGTGCCGTTGGTACCGCGGCAGGGCTCGGCCGCTCGGCGCAGTCATGTTTCCATTAATTAAACTGTTGGTGCAATTGTCGTGTTTGCATCAATTAAACTGTATGTAATGTAATCACGCCGCTGTCCATCCAAGTTCTAATGAGTGTGTGTGTGTGTGTGTTGTGCTGTGCTTACAATGTTGCCAGGTTCGCGAGTTGTAGTGTGTGTAAGTAGGGTGTTGAGTGGCAGTTTTTGTGGGCTTCGTTTTCATAGACCTGGCAACCCGTGTGTGTGTGTGTGTGTGTGTGTGTAGTGTTGTGTTGTGTTCGTCTTGTTCTTGTAATGTGTGTGTAGTGTGTAACTTCCGGTTGTCTTTTCGGAAGTGCACAATGTAACATGGAAGCTCGTGTTGGGGATAGAGCCAATGGAAGAGGGCATGTTAGTGTTGCCAGGTCCGTGTATTGTAAGCGAGTGGTAGTGTGTGTAAGTAGCCTGTAGGAAGTCAGGGTTTGCGGGCTTGGTTTTCTTAGATGTGGCAATAAATTAGCAGTGGCAAAATGGTAGCCAATGGATGCAGGATGCAGTGTTGCCAGGTGCGCGAGTTGTAAGCGAGTTGTAGTGTGTGTAAGTAGCGTGTTGAGTGGCATTTTTTGTGGGCTTGGTGTTCTTAGACCTGGCAACAGTGTTCAGGGGGTGTGGGTGTTTGGGACGATTGTGGCGTGAGTGTGGAAGGGAGGCGAGTTGGTGAGTGTGGAAGTGAGGCAACATTGGTGTCAGTGCAATGAGTAATGTGCCGCGGGTGGTTTTGAGGGTCGGCGTTCGGCGCGATATGAGGAGATAGCGGCCGAACGACGCGGAGGGTAAGTGTGTGTCGTCACTGCCGTGTGAGTGTAGTGTGTTGCAGTGTGTCAGTGACATGTCAGTGACGTATGCAGTGTTTGGCTTTGGGTCCCTTTTCCTGGGTTGGGTACAACTTCTCACTTGTATATATAGATATTTTCAAATGACTGAAATGTATATAGAGTTGAAGCGGTTCATGTATGTTTTGTAATACCAATGCAAATCTACAAAGTAACTAGTAACTAAAGTTTTCAAATAAATGTGGAGTAAAAGTACAATATTTGGATCCAAAATATAGTGGAGTAGAAGTAAAAGTATTGGAAATTGGAAAAACTCAAGTAAAGTACAAATACCTCAAATTGTACTATTCACGGAAAAGTACTTAGTTACTTTCCACCACTGACCGCATGACAAGCTAAGTAATTTCCTATGCTCTGTAGTAGGATGGCGTTGTGCACTGAAAATAGCAGATCTACAAGCTCACAACACTGTGATGCAAGTAGGCTGGCCTGTCACAATCGCCTAAGCACTATTATGTTTTGCATAATCGACATAATCGTAAGACATACAACAACAGTTCAACTTAAAACATGTCGAGTTTGTAGATATTTGTAGACATTTCCACTAAAGCGTTATTCATAGTCTGGATTTCCGGTGGTGAGGTGACCCAGCCCTTCTTTCTGTTTTTACTCCCCACCGCTCAACGTTATTTCAGCTCCGGTGGTCACCTCACCACCGGAGCGGTGGTCACCTCACCACCGAAAATCCAGACTATGAATGAGCCTTAAGGGGTAGGCATTAGGCAACCTTAGGCACCAGTGACAACATTGGCAGTTTGGCACAAAGGAGGATGATCACTGGCACACTGTGAGAGAGGATTTGTGGTTTAAAATGAACTTAATTTAAAAAAATCATGTTGTCAAATAAATGATGTCCTTCATATTTGTATGTAAACATTCTACATTCATTAAAACTCTGAACTCTGACTGGGGACGGAGTTTTGGGAGATAGGTGGGTTATTGCTCTGAGATCATTTTAACAATGTGAAAGAAACAGAAGGAAAAAGGTTATATTTGTGGACAATCAAAATATGTAGGATTTTTTAATGTGGTGCCATTAAAATGAATGTTGACATGGCACACTATCTAGAAAATACAAACATGGCACTTGATTTAAAAAAGGTTGCAGACCCCTGTAATAAAGTATACATGTATTTAAAAAAAAGTTATTTGTAATATCTGAAAGCTCAACACTGTGATGCAACAAGCTTGTAGATCTGCGATCTATCAGTGACACCGTTGTATGACAAAGCATACTGTATATATACCAGTAAGATGAGGTCACGTGCACGCATCCACCTGGGTGACGGCAGACGGCTGGGTGAGCGCTGGTGCTTCAGCATGGGGGGTCAGATCAACATATGGAATGAATTCTGTACTGGCTATATATGGAGTGTGTGTACAGCTTAGAGTATATATGAATAGAGACGGCACCCGGAGGAAACCCTGAGGCGAAATGGACATAGTGGCCGGATTTGTCATTGCAGCGCTGGTCCGTTGACTATCATTGTTCATGTTATTGGGCCCATGACACGTGAACGTTGTTTCATACGTGAACGCGCGCAATGATAGTCAACGGCAGCGCGTTCATGTTATTGGGGCAAATCCATCCCAGAATGCACTATGTTCCTACCCGGAAGGAGGAGTGAAATCGCCTCATGTGCTTTTGAGCAACTTAATGCTAGTGGATGGGAGGAGAACTCTGGTGCCGTCTCTAAGGTGTACAGGGTTTGATGAGGTCAGGCCGGACGCGAGACGCAGGATTTCATATCATAGTAAATGCGACCTTCCGTCACCTTCGGTCACAATAAACCAGATTTTAGCCCCACAAATCCAGAAGGACGGCTGGTCCTAAATCAACCTCAATCAAATAGATTGAGGTTCCCACTCATCCCACGTGTCATAAAGCTGCTTAACAGTGATAGACCCTCCAGTCCCCTGGACCATTCAATCCACACACACACACACACACACACACACACACACACACACACACACACACACACACACACACACACACACACACACACACACACACACACACACACACACACACACACACACACACACACACACACACACACACACACACACACACACACACACACACACACACACACACACACACACACACACACACACACACACACACACACACACACTCCATGCTTTACTGTGTAGCCTACTTCTTTGTCCATTTCAGAATTTTAGACAGTCATTGTGTGCTGCTGTGTTGTGGTGATAATATAATGCTGTTGACCGTTGACAGTATATCTTTATCATGGAATGCCAAATTCAGGCTGATGACAATTTTCTACTAGTCTTGATGTTTATGTTATTTTTGTCTTTAATAATGCAGTGGTTCTCAACCTTTTCAGGTCGTGAGTCGTGACCCCCCATAATAGTCATATTTCAACTGGGGACCCCCCACCCTGGAATGTAGGAGTTGAGGCATTCAATTTTGTTTGACTTGGTTCCACAGATATTTATTTGCAGATCTACAAGCTCACAATGCCTCGCAGTGAGGCGTTGTGAGCTTGTAGATTGTTTGGCCTCTTTCTTATATTATATTTCACAATTTGGCCAATGTTTGACCAGTTTTTGAGTGGTGTAAACCACTCCTACAACTGGCTTTGTTAGTCTGTCTGTCTGTGCCAAAAAAATGAGCATGGTTGATGCTGATTGGTTGATGCTGATTTCATTACGTCAGACATTACGTCAGACCACAGCTGATCAGTCTATATAAGACCTTACACCACTCAGTTCACACGGGTGTGATTTTTAATAGTACAATTTGTTGATGACAATTTTCTTTAGGTATTAAAAGGGCTTAAATTGTCACTTCACTGTCATCTGGGGACAGATAATAATCAAAGAAAGCCAATTCAATAGTGGAAATGTTGCTGCCCAACATGGACAGTATCTTCTATTACAGTAGATCGTGGGCTCGATGCCTGCCATTTAAAGTTTTATTGGATTTTGCAGTGTATAAATAATAGCAGCATACTATTAATGCTGCCAGGATTAGGGGTTCCCAATCCCTTCCCTAGCTCACACGGGTGCAGTAGTACTTGCCCCGGGTCAAAACCGGTGCAAAAACAACTCTAAACAACTCTAAGCATGAAGAGAAGCTTAACAGAGCAGAGATGAGGATGATCAGATGGATGTGTGGTGTGTCACAGTGCAGAGCTGAGACAGAGGATGGGAGGCCATAGTGGATGTAGTGAGGAGAGGCAGACTGTGGTGGTACGGACACATTGTAAGGAAGAAAGAAAACGATTGGGTGAAGAAAGTAATGTCGATTAACTTAGAGGGGACAAGACCCAGTGGCCGGCCTAAGAAGAGCTGGCAGACGACAGTGTGGGCTGACATGAAAGCGCTCCGCATCGATCACGAGGTGGCCATGGACCGTTCCCGGTGGAAGAAAGCCATATCAAGAGTCAAGTCCTTGATGTGATCCATGGTCAGGCAATGCCCTTTTGATTGTTTACTGTATTAGTATACATATAATACGGTTGATGATGCTGCGTGTTTGGTCATGTAAACTAATTTAAACTTTTAATTTGATTTGTATTTTTATTTGTTTATCTTGTTTTATATTGTTTCTGTGTTCATACATAATGTCCATGCATACGTATTCTGTTGTTGTTGTTGTTGCTTGTGTTTTCTGTATTTGTAAAAAATCCAAATAAAGTACTGATCATAAAAAGAGTCAAGTCCAACCCAGCGGTGCCTGGAAAGCGGACTTTAAACCGATGATGATGATGACAATGGTGTGAACGATATAGTTATTCTTATAGTGCGCAGAATGAATGGCCCTTAGTTTGGATTGTGTTTTTTGTATTTTCTAATGTAAAAATTGAATAACCTCCCCCAGGGGATCATAAAGTGAAATCTAATCTTGTCTATTCTGTGTCTGTAAGTGTTGCAGTTACCTGCAGAGCAGAGTGCTGCATGGGTTACGATGAGTTCAAGTCCAAGTGTCATTGCAGACGTTCAGTCCAGCTGGTGTATCGTCCTGTCCAGCAGACAGTGGGCTCACATTTCCATGCAGGCAGCATCCCAATACAAATCAGCCATACTCTACTACAGTCAATTTGACAGTAGTCTTATGTGCAAAATGATACGCTTTAGACATGTACAGTACAGTGACATCTATGATCCTGCTTATTTCAAAAGGATATATATCATATCTTCGAGTTCTTTAATTTGTACTAGAATCTGAGCCATAACCACGTAAACACACTTTGTATGCAACGTGTGAACAATATTATCAACAATAGTTCAATACAGAAGGTTAGTTGAGCTCAACCAGTGTTTCTCAAAGAAGGTATGTGTAGTGTACCTCTAGGGGCAGGCAGAGGTACTACACACTATGTGAGGAAATGGAAGATTATTGTTATGGAATACGTTTAACGTAATTGATTGATTGATTGAAGAATGTATTAACAGTTTGCAGAATTACAGTACATTTCAAGCACAAACTCAATACAAAGGCTGTTAACTGTGAGTGGGCGACCCAATTAAGCATTACACTTGTTTCCAATAGGGTCCACCATGTTCAAATCATCAAAAACATTTAGAGACGTACAAATAGACACTTCTATATAGACAGAACAGGAATTCATCATAAAGGAGGTAAAAAGGGAAAAGAAACATATACAGTGAGGGGAAAAAAAGGGGTGGGCGGTGGGGGGGATTCACGTTCAGCTCCGTTAATTTGTTTGTTTTCCTTGGAGGAGCTGCGTTGGGTCCCCAAGTCGGCTCCGTGGCCGTACCTTGAGTTGGCTGTGTGGCCGTGACCGTCTCTTGTGTTGTCCTTGTGTTGGGTCCTCAAGTCGGCTCCGTGGCCGTACCTTGAGTTGGCTGTGTGTCCGTGACCGTCTCTTGGGTTGTCCTTGCGTTGGGTCCCCAAGTCGGCTCAGTGGCCATACCTTGAGTTGGCTGTGTGGCCGCGACCGTCTCTTGTGTTGTCCTTGCGTTCGTGTTTGAGGGATTCCGATTTTACAGGGGCCAGTTTCGAATTGCAGCCGTCCGTAGGTGCCCTTTGAGAGCGGTTTTGAAGGAGTCAAGGGATTCGCATGTCTTAATGACAGTTGGTAGGGCGTTCCACATTTTGGTGGCATAGGAGCGAAAAGAATTTAGTCCCTTGTTTGTGCCGAATCTGGGTTGTACATGGTTCGTTGCACTCCCTCTGGTGTTGTGGGTGTGGACTTCGTTAACATTAAGGAAGTATCTAGACAAATGTACTCTGTTACTGTACTGTTTTTGTTCTTATATGTTTTGTGGGGAAAAGTATATTGACATCGATCAAAACGGGACTGCTTTCTAAGCAACATGTAAGGGCTTAAAGGGGGTACCTGATCAAGAAATGAGATACTGAGGGTACTAAAGAAAGGTTGAGAAGCACTGTACTAGACCAATGCCCGTTGGGAATGCATGCCCCTCGGTAATGCAAAACCCGTTGTACCCATTGTCACACTGCAATAGTGCCGTATACATACCTATTATTAGGAACGTATTTTATTAAAGCGGCACCATGTCACTTGTTTTATGAATACATTTTAATCTGTACAGTAGATTATGTTGTTAATACAATATAACTTATACATTTGGGGTGTTTGGAGTTTGTCTCCCTGTTCTTCTATCGATACATTTCTATCTGCTGAGCAAGCAAGCAGGCTCTCGATTAGCTCAATGGTAAAAATGACAGCACTTGCACAGGAAACAGGGTTCAAATCTGGGGTAGAAGAGGAAAGTTACATAGTGCAGCTTTAAATGATCAATTATTGATGATAATGTTTATTATAATTGATGAAATCTAATCGTTTGATTAACTATTGCACCCCTAGTGTGTCATGTTATTTTGTTACGTTACGTTGCATATACAGTAGATCACATTGCCAGGACACAAGGCTTTGGAAGATGATAATAAATAGATGACTTGACACTAATTCAATAGAAGAGTTGGTCACAGCATTTATTTCCATTTTCTGACAAAACTCCACACACAAAAACAAACTGGAGACCAAACTGAAAAAAGAGAGATCCTTTTTTTATTCATTTAATTAAAATGTCTCCCTTTTTCCCCCTCTTTTTTGCTGCTGCTGCTGTTTCGCACATTTTTAAGGTACGGCCCTTTAGTTTATTTCATTTTTCCACATATTTTTAAATGATGAAATTGGAGAGAAATCTCTTTTTCCTAGGACACAGAAAGATTGTATTTTTTTTTTAACACGGAAGAGTAGGGGAAGGAGGGGAAAGGGGGGATCTGCGGACAAGGGAGGGGGTGGGAGTGGAGGAGGGTGTGCAGGAGAGAGGAGATTACAAGGACGGAGGAGTTTTTGCACAGTGCTCACAGACAGACATATAAACGGGGACGGACGGACAGACGGGCGGGAGTGTGTGTGTGTGTGTGTGTGTGTGTGTGTGTGTGTGGGGGGGGGGGGGTAGAGGGCATTGGGAGAGAGAGAATGCAAAAGAGAGAGAGAGAGAGAGAGAGAGAGAGAGAGAATGCAAAAGAGAGAGAGAGAGAGAGAGGGGGGGGGGGGGAGGGAGAGAGAGAGAGGGGGGGGGGGAGGGTGAGGGGGTGTGCTTTGTCATGTCCGAATGAAAACAAGCAGCTCTCAGACCCAATCCTAACTTTAAAAAATAAAATAAATAAAATGAAAGACAAAAAAATGGTACATAAAACTTACGAACAATTCAGTTTCTTAAAAAACACTCGGTCATCTATTAGAAAACAACAATACGAGCCGAAAAGAAAAGGCGGGTGTGGGAGGTTAAAGAGTGAGGTCCAAAGATTCGAGGAGGTGACCACTTATGTATTCTTTTCCCCCACCAGTAGATGGCACCAGTGGGTTACATCACAGCGGTCGCAAGTGAGATTATCCTTCCTCGACTTGGCTGAGTGGAACAGGACGAGGAAAGGAGGGAGGGAAGAGGGGGAGGGAGGGAGTAATAGAACTGTAATAGAAGACTGGCAGTGAAAAGAGAGTGCTGGAGACAGAGAGAATGGCAGTTAAACAGCAGAGAAGGATGGCAGTGATCGAGGGTAGAGCGGGGCGGGGGCCGGGGTCAGGGGAGGTGGGGAAACAAAACAAAAACTACAACTACAACAACACAAAAGGAATCTATAAATGGACGCCACCCACCCGCTCATATCGCCGGTTGTGAATCTAGACGGGAGTTGCTGTGTTTTGGGTGTTCCCTGTCGTCGTAGTAGTAGTAGTAGTCGTGAGCCTTAATGGAGTTATAGCATTCAGGGCTTCTTTTAGTGTTAATTCACCGTCGTTATTGTTACCATTCATGGAGTTTCCTCACAGCAGTGTGGTTTGTGTCGTAACCATGGTGTCACTCGCAGAAAATAGCTGATCTAATAACGCGAACACGTTGCGTGCTTGTTGTGGATCGGCTATTTTGTGGATCGGAGCTTGTTTTCTGCACACGACGCCGTCGTTCGACCAAGTATAAAATCAGGCTTTAGAGCACACAGTTCTACATGAAGAGTGAGTGGATCTACAACGGTGATCTCAGAGAACAGTACAACCAGTGGCAGACTAATGCTGTAAAAAAAGGAGGACAGAGGATAAGAGAAGAAAAAAAAGGATGAGAGCCGGTGGGGCCACACGCCACCCATTCTCTTCTCTCCTCCTCTGTCATTGGTCCTCTCGTTGTTTTGGTGTTTTGTGTGTGTGTTTTTTTGTTCTTAGAAGAAGGTGTAGATTAGAAGGAGATGGGAGGATGGTGAAGAGGAGGGGAGGGTGGGGTGTGTTGTGTCAAGGAGAGATGGATGGGTGGGAGTAGGAAGGAGAGAGAGAGAGAGAAGAGAGAGAAAGAGACAGAGGGGCAGAGAAAAGGGGGGATGAGCTCAGGGGAGGAACGGGGTGAGAAGTAAAGAATGGTTTGATAATTTAATAGTACGTCTCTTTTTCCACCCAGCCTGCGGAAGAAAACAAAGGAAAGAGGGAAGAGAAACAAAGAGACAGACAAAGAGTTAGAAGATTCCCTCTATTAAATGTTATTTTGATTGTTTTATGAATTATTATTATTATGACCTTGACCTTGAACTAGTACTGAAATAAATCATGTCATGTCTTTAGATAATGTTATGAGTGTTGCATTTAATGAATACATGCACAGTTTCTTTCCCCCTCTTCTCAGAAATATTGCTATACATGATTACAGACATTAGGTCAGTCATTTACAATGATTCAGATTTATGCACTGCATGCTTTGAGCAATTGAGGTTTTGGATGTAAAGAGTCAAAAATAAAAATAAATAAAAAATGAACCAAGACCTTTCATAGTCCACTGGTCATCACGTGACTTACTGTATAAACTTTGGCACAGTGTGCAGTGTGGATATACTTGGTTCTTTCATGTTCTTCCTGTGTGTGTGTGTGTGTGTGTGTGTGTGTGTGTGTGTGTGTGCGCGTGCATGCATGTGTGCGTGTGTGTTGTTTTACCTCCAGGGTTCCGGCGCAGGAGGAGTTTTCGGATCTCATCGTAAACAAAGATGAGGAAACTGTACGGGAATGCACAGAACCACCAACTCGGCCTGTGAGAGAGAGAGAGAGAGAGAGAATGAGAGAGAGACAATGGGAAGGAATGATTCCACCAAACAACTGCTGCTAACCAAAAGCCTGTGCATAGGGAAGGCCTGCTCCTTACTTGAGTGGGTACATCCGTAGTGCCACGTCCATGCCAGGGCAGTAGGACAGGAAGGCAGCCAGGGCCGTCTCCTCAAACAGGCCAAAGATCAAAATCTTATTCCTGAGGAAAAACAAACAGAATCAAGTCAACACCTTCTCACTCAGAGAGAGAGAGAGAGAGAGAGACACACAGAGACACATCGTTGAAGGGATGTAGATTTGACAATCTAAAAAGTGTAGCCAATGGGGCTTCAACAATCATTTATTTACTTGGAAATTATTCAACCAATTGCTTTTCCGATTAATCAAAGAATTGAGAAGTACATTTTCTTGATATATAAGACAGTATATTCTAAATATGTCTATCAACAAATAGATTTTCTATAATTGATTAAAGCTTTTAGCGAACATTTTTAACTTAAATCTTTGCTTCTTGGCATCCCTGGAACGAAATATTTTGAAATACTGCTCCGCGGCCAAATCCATATAATTTTGGGCGTCCTTGAAATGAAAACATTTGAGAACCACTGAAATAGAATCATACGTTTTTTCAGAAATCCGTTTAGAAGACATTTTTAGAATCGGCCTCAGGTCTTAAGATTCTTTCCAAGAGAGGCTCCGTCCAGAGGAGTGTGTTTTAGGACAGGACTGGAGCAGTAGTAGTAGTAGTACTAGTTTAACTCACTTCATGCCCTGCTGGAACACAGAGTTGCGTCTGGTCTTGCAGATGATGACATCCGCCCACTGCACCACCACGATGCTGACAAAGAAGGCCGTGTGGCAGGTGTATTCCACTATCTTACGCTGCTCATATGTCTATACAGGGAGAGAGAGGGAGGCAGGGCGAAAACACAGGTCAAAGACAAAATGCTACCATACTATTGGCATATCGTTGCTGTCGGGCAGAGACCTCTTATCTCCATATTTTAACGTAATATGTAAACAGTGTCGCTCACAATAACTGCATTTTGGTGAGTGACACTGCTTTGTCATAGACAAGTATAATGAAATTAGGCTCAACTACATGAACTCTTGTATCCCTGTTCTGGGTAAGTTATAATAGGCAAACATTTGCCAAGAAATAGCTGATCTGCAAGCTCAAGTGTGTGTGTGTGTGTGTGTGTGTGTGTGTGTGTGTGTGTGTGTGTGTGTGTGGGTCTCATTTCAACAAAGTTTCACAAATGGCACCTGGTCATATAAACATTTTCAGCGGAGAGGTTTTATTGTGCTGTAATCCATGTGTAGCGTACCCATTGCTGTCCGTAGCTGTCCTCCAGGTCGTTCATGGAACGGTCGTCCCAGTTGAGCCTGATGCCGACCAGCAGAGAGGGAAGGAAACCGTTCTCAGCCAGGATCACAAAGTAGGAGAAGAACCCTCCCAGGGCTTGGATCATACCTGTCATATGCACAGCAGGGGGTGGAGGAGGGAGACTGATGATTGATTCACTGATTTCATCTATCGGTTTGACACGATTACAAATTATACCAAAGGGCAGACATTCATCACCAATCAGCATAATAATCAGAACAATCAAAACTCCACGCACAATGCATTTCTAGTCGACAAGGAGGGAATAGGGACAGCGAGGAAGAGAGTGTAAGTGTGACGTACCGATCTGTCCGTAGGCGATGCTGATCAGCCTCTCGTTCACCAACTTGTCCCTGGCTGGGTTCCTGGGCTGACGCTTCATGATGTCACTCTCTGCTGCCTCGTAGGCCAGTGAGATGGCTGGGACCTGATGGAGGGAGAGAGAGACCATTAACCCAATACCTGAGACAGATTCTACAAATATTTTCTAAACCAGTAGATCTCAAACGTTTCCGTGTCAAGGACCCCTAAAATTATATGTATTTGGCCACGGACCTGCCCATCTGAAAATGTTTTGTGTCAGGGACCCCCAGAAGAGAAGATTTGTGTTAAAATTATCCAAAATCACATTTCAAAGAAGTGACGTGTAGTCGTGTACAGTACACATGTGTATACCGTATGCAGTGGTTCCCAAACTGTGGTGCTTGCACCCCTTGTGGTGCGTGAACGCTGTCTAGGGGGTGCGTGACATGAAAAGGGTAATGGCGGTTTTATGGTGTTATTTAACACAAACGGCAAAATCCGGTAAAACACTGTCGTAAGGAGATGTACAGTATAGAGCAGCCGGGAGTATACAGCAGCTGCATGTCTCTCAGTGCAGTGACATTCTGTGATTATTTGCCATAATCATATTAAAAAATTTATCATTTTCGGCCAAATACAACGAAACTGAGCATTGGGAGGTGCGTCAGCTAGGTCACGAGGTAACAGTATATAGCTAAAATCTAAAATGACACAGATGGTTTTAACGGGTTTAAAGGGGCATAAAAGTGTGGAGGAATTGATGAAAGGAATTGATGAAAGGATGGCAGGAGAGTGCAAGAAAGAGACAGAAAGAGAGAGAGAGAGATGAAGTCCCAAGAGAAAGGCAGAGAGACCAATCATTTTCAGGTGGATGAGCATCACTTTATGCCTGCACACTGTGAATGAAGGCACACGGTTTACATAATGTGGAGCCATGTGTGTGTGCATGTCTGCATGAGGAAAATTGATACCGGCTATACATTATTGTGTGTACTGTACCTGTGAACATATTAGATTAACCAGTGCATAACCCATGCTGTATAGTATATATGACTTCTTGTTCAGCCATGGGCATCCAAGCATGAGTGTGCATACAGAACATACATACATACAGACTACATACAGGTGAATGCTCATTGTGTCCACCACCGATCGTGACTGGTGACTGACTGCGCACACGCACGCACACGCACACGCACACACACACACACACACACACACACACACACACACACACACACACACACACACACACACAACTGTACATTCACACATCATGCATGGTTATGTATGCATACTGCTGGCCTGTGCTCAGGGTGATGATGTGTGTGTATGCACATGTGTCTATTGTTTGTCCATGTTCTTTGTGTTCGTGCATGTTGTCATCAGTTGGTACATTCAGAATCATTCCTGCATTTGTGTGTATCTCTTTGTGTATATAAAATGAATGAATAGTTTTTTTTCCTGTGGTTTACCATATGGTTAAATACAATTTAGTTAACATACTGTAGGTGACACCGAAAAGGTGTAGGCTGAAGCCAAGGCTTATTATGCCTTGCCTACCCTATTAGAAGAGTAACTTAGTTACACACCAAACAGAGAACATTGTTCGACAAAATGATTATAATGATAATAATGAACAATTATTACGTCAGCTGATTTTAGCTACTGTAGAAACAAACCAAGAATACAGAAATATGCAATCGTACATAAACCCAAGCATATCATTTATATACATATTTCCTGTACATAAATAGACATTTATGTACCTATAAATACGTATTCATGTCTATCTCTACTATATGCCCAGTGTGTATTTTACTGATTGGCCTATTTATATTGGTGCCTGTGCTGCTGCGTTTTGTGTGGGTTTCTCACCATGTCAGTTCCCAGGTCGATACAGAGGATGGTGATGGTTCCCAGGGGCAGGGGGATGTTGACAACGATGAAGAAGAGGAAAGGAGTGATCTCTGGGATGTTGCTGGTCAGGGTGTAGGCAATGGACTTCTTCAGGTTGTCAAAGATCAGACGGCCTAAAAAAGGAATGGGAAAACATGAAAAGTAGTCAATGTATTCCTATGCTAGCGATAAATCATGGTAGAAGTCAGATTTTTAGAAGTGCTCTGGTCGATCGGCCACAGATGTAAATCGGCCGAATTTCACTCCAAAAGACCATTTAAGTGGTATAAAAGTCAGAAAAATCTGATATATAAAATTGCTTCTAAAAATAACCAATCTACAAGCATCATCGATATTTGGCTATAACTGATCCGTGTGATCCAGTTTAGAAAAAACGAAACAGAAAACAATTGTGTTGTGGTGGTGGGTTCCGGTTGGCGTCGCATTGGTTTTGTTCCCCACACTAGTCAGTTAGAATAAAAGATGGACATTATACCAAAAGAAACAAAACGATTATACCAAAAGAAACAAAACGATTATACCTAAATAAAGGGGAGTCATTTTGAAGGTGCACGGCACCTGAGGTTCTGGTCATGTGCTCCAACTTCCGGTCGTCAAGTTATTTCCGCTCCAGACTGGATCAGAAACCCGAAAATGGTATTGATCTCAGGCTAATTATCCGAGAGTGATTCAGGTTTATACTGTACTTGGTTGCACACCATTGTGTCGCACACCAGAAGTATATGATCTGCAATTTCTGGTGCGTGAACCCTATGCCCAACTAATTTGCGCATTCATTTATGGGTCCATTCCGAATTCCCATAGACGACATGTTTAATATTGTGTCATATAAGAACTGTGTTCCAAAAATAAACAAATGAGCATGGCTGTTCAACTGACAGCGAGAAAACATTAACGTTACCGTCGCCGAAGTAACTACATTTTCACCAGAAACATACTGTTTCAAATGAGTGACTGACCATCGTAAACGATACAGAGCCACCTCCCTGACAACAGGGGACAATTTGTTTCTTTGTCTTATATGAGACGACTCTAATAAAACTCAATGTTATTCTCCATAGAGAAATGACTTCCGTGACCCAGGGGACATCAGGACTGCGGTACTCAATATAAAAAGCACCCTCTGCGACGCCTCCACCTCCTTACCTTCCTCCACTCCTGTGACGATGGAGGCAAAGTTGTCGTCCAGGAGGATCATGTCGGCCGCCTGCTTGGACACGTCAGAGCCCGAGATCCCCATGGCGACGCCGATGTCGGCCTTCTTCAGGGCAGGAGAGTCGTTCACACCGTCACCCGTCACGGCCACGATGGCACCCTGGCAGACGGAGAAAGAGAGACACAGCACAGAACTGAGCGACCACAATCAGCTCGTGAAGTATCATTTCATACCTTGCCTTTCGGTGAATTAAATAAGGCAGTTCACATCTGTGCCTATAGACTGTACGTCTATGTATAGTTTAATAAGACCCGAGTCCGATTCCAATAACACCTTCTAAATCCTAACCTAAGTTTCCAGAACTACTGTTTTTGATTCAGATAATTGTGTACTGCGAGGCATTGTGCGCTTGTAGATCGGCAACCACTTCTGGCGGAATGTTCCGTCATATAAGCTTTATCATTGATATCAAACCGGATCACTGATTTCTTTTTTTTTGCTTGGCATTTCCTTCTTCAGCGATCCTAGACCGGTTTCGTGCATGCGCAGTGCCGTTCACTTCTTGTATACAGGCTGACTAAAAAGCTGAATAACTCTCCATGGTTTTGACAAAACGTGCAATGTTCGGAGGTCTTTTCTGATTATCCGGTGATCCCGATTGGAACATTGGCGTTTTCTAGAGCAAGGATGGCATCATTTTAGCTCGCTAGAATTGACGCTAATATCTTAGCATCTAAAATGGACACCCAAACCGGACGTGCATCACACTAAAACCAAGTAGATCCGGGTCGGCAGTTAAGCGTTGGCACTTGCGTCCACCAGGTGGCAGTGATACGGTTAATGTACGGAAAAAGATACAAATTTGAAACTTAGTACAACTAAAATGACGATGCTTTCCCGGGTTGAAAGGTATAACAACAACGTATGGGCTTTCCAGGTCTAAAGTGGGTTGAGACAACTGCACGTGCACTTGCCTGTGCACGTGCATACACTGTGCATGCATGTGTAGTACCTGTCTCTGACAGCCCTCCACGATGATGAGCTTCTGCTGCGGGGACGTCCTGGCGAATACGATCTCTGTGTGGTTCCTCAGGATGTCGTCCATCTGGTCCTGGCTCAGCTCCTTCAGGTCCGTGCCGTGGATGACGCACGCCTTGGCATCCCTGCAACATTCACATGGAGTATTTATTGACATACTACTGGGTTGGGGCAAATGAGCGAAGGAAGTGTGTATTTGTGTTGTGTGCAGTGATGGAGGAAGTACAAAAGCTGTTTTACTTATGTAAAAGTATCAATACCACAATCTAAAAATACTGTTACAAGTAAAAGTCCGGTGTTCAAGATTTACTTGAGTAAATGTACAAAAGTATTGGCATCAAAGTGTACTTAAAGGGGAATACCACTAATTCTCAACATTGAATTGAATTGAATGTCATTAATATACCTTAGAGGAGTTGTGTTGAAATAATAAAAAGCCCACTCCCCCTTCTGTTTAGCCTAGAACTGGAGGTCTAAAACTTGTGGTCATGTGATCAGTGACATCATGTTGGTGTACTCTTTTGGTGCGTTCACACGGGCATAGATGTAAAAGATGCAGTCTGCCATTCATTGCCAATGGAAGCCAGCGACATGACGTTGGAAAGATGCAATGATGCATGTAGCTGCTCCAAATCAAGTATTTGTGTCTGCCCGTGTGAACGCACTATTTGGCCTGCAGAGTACACCGACGTGATGTCACTGATCACTACCTTGCGCGCCGCCTTAACCCTTATGCCTAAACTTTTTTGTCTTTTTCTTTTTACTATTTTGAACATTTTGAAATGTTCAAAATAGCCGAGCTACAAACTGACACTGTGGCGATGTAGATACGCAGATACTCATTAACATTTTTATAAAGACATAGACTGTTTCTATTTAAAGCGGGATTTAGGATTTTTTTGTTTTAGTTTCTTTAATTACAATTTCGAATTGGACTTGAATCTTTAGATTGGATCTGACAGCCCATGTGTACTGTATGTTACCTACCTATAGGGTTAACCTGGCTGACAGGGATGTGTACTGTATGTTACCTATAGGGTTAACCTGGTTGACAGGGATGTGTACTGTATGTTACCTATAGGGTTAACCTGGCTGACAGGGATGTGTACTGTATGTTACCTATAGGGTTAACCAGGCTGACAGGGATGTGTACTGTATGTTACCTATAGGGTTAATTAACCTGTCTGACAGGGATGTGTACTGTATGTTACCTATAGGGTTAACCTGGCTGACAAGGATGTGTACTGTATGTTACCTATAGGGTTAACCTGGCTGACAGGGATGTGTACTGTATGTTACCTATAGGGTTAACCTGGCTGACAGGGATGTGTACTGTATGTTACCTATAGGGTTAACCTGGCTGACAGGGATGTGTACTGTATGTTACCTATAGGGTTAACCTGGCTGACAAGGATGTGTACTGTATGTTACCTATAGGGTTAACCTGGCTGACAAGGATGTGTACTGTATGTTACCTATAGGGTTAACCTGGCTGACAGGGATGTGTACTGTATGTTACCTATAGGGTTAACCTGGCTGACAGGGATGTGTACTGTATGTTACCTGGCTGACAGGGATGTGTACTGTATGTTACCTGGCTGACAGGGATGTGTACTGTATGTTACCTGGCTGACAGGGATGTGTACTGTATGTTACCTATAGGGTTAACCTGGCTGACAGGGATGTGTACTGTATGTTACCTGGCTGACAGGGATGTGTACTGTATGTTACCTATAGGGTTAACCTGGCTGACAGGGATGTGTACTGTATGTTACCTGGCTGACAGGGATGTGTACTGTATGTTACCTATAGGGTTGACCTGGCTGACAGGGATGTGTACTGTATGTTACCTGGCTGACAGGGATGTGTACTGTATGTTACCTGGCTGACAGGGATGTGTACTGTATGTTACCTGTCTGACAGGGATGTGTACTGTATGTTACCTGGCTGACAGGGATGTGTACTGTATGTTACCTGGCTGACAGGGATGTGTACTGTATGTTACCTGGCTGACAGGGATGTGTACTGTATGTTACCTGTCTGACAGGGATGTGTACTGTATGTTACCTGGCTGACAGGGATGTGTACTGTATGTTACCTGGCTGACAGGGATGTGTACTGTATGTTACCTGGCTGACAGGGATGTGTACTGTATGTTACCTGGGGTTGACCTGGCTGACAGGGATGTGTACTGTATGTTACCTAGGGTTGACCTGGCTGACAGGGATGTGTACTGTATGTTACCTGGCTGACAGGGATGTGTACTGTATGTTACCTGGCTGACAGGGATGTGTACTGTATGTTACCTGGCTGACAGGGATGTGTACTGTATGTTACCTAGGGTTGACCTGGCTGACAGGGATGTTGAGGCGGGCAGCGATGTCCTCTACTGTCTCGTTGCCTTCCGAGATGATGCCTACGCCCTTAGCAATGGCCTTGGCTGTGATTGGGTGGTCTCCGGTCACCATGATGACCTGCACACAAAAGATTAAATACAATGAATAGACAAGTAAAAAACAAGAAGGCGACAAAGAAAGCTGAGCGAGTAGAGTGAGACAATAATAATTGTTATAATATCTTATATTTAAATTAAAATTGGCTTAAGGGAGGACTGGCCAGTGGACTACGGCCACGCCACTCTGACTTAACTTGACAACCATAAAGAAACTAAAGAAACCCTATATGCCCTTAGGCTTATATGGAGATCCAGGTCCCAACCTCTGTTCCTGGGACAGGTGCCGGACAT
>NC_136796.1:24521421-24656421 GCF_951216825.1 Electrona antarctica | reverse complement strand
AACAGAGAGTAGAGATATTTAGGGGTGGCAAACACATACTGACATACATGCTGATTAAAGACCAGCACTAGCTGTGCGTAAGTTCAAACGTCGTTTACGTGCATTGGATGCAACATTTTAAGGGTTGCACCAGCTGAAACAGTTCCAACGTAGGCATAAAATTACAACTCCACACCTAATCCATATAGTTAGTAGGTGTAAAGTCCTCCCTAATGTCCTCCATTGTGCGTCATGTGGATAACTTGGAGGAGCGGCTTCCGTCCGCAGGGCGTTCCGTGACAGACTGCACCCCTTGGAAATGTATGACGTAGATTTATACTAGCACTCTTGTATTCCATGAGCAGAGATAATTAGGAATACTAACAGGTACAGGCTTTAGTTTAGACATACTATTGGTCCGACTGTCATTAGACCGACAACCTACCTCAAACCCTAACCTAAACCTAACCGCAAGCACGGGAGCAGCGCATGTTCGACTGCATGTCCGACCGCTGTTTCCGCATGTTGGTCCGTGGTGTGTCGGATCTGTGTGTGCATCCCATACTGACTTGCTGGCAGCAGGTTCATGAAACAGCAGCGTTCAAAGATGAACAAACAGCAGTTTTGCAGGCATAATTATATTTGTAAAAATTATATGTTTTGTTCCGTACAGTAGGTGGTAGTCACACCTGGCCTGAGTCAGAGTAATTAGACTCTGGGCTGGGTGTGACGACACACCTGTTGTGCATAAAGTGGCCTTCTCCATCACGACAGCATGTTCCATCTGCTCTCGCTGCCTGGACCATCTGGCCTCTCTCTCTTCAACACACTGAGACAGAGACCGCTCTGCTGAAGCAGTGGGATGGATTCCTGACTTTCCTTAGGCACCAGAATTTCCTCGTTGCAATACCTACTTTATAATTATACTTGTGGCGGCTGGCCCTATCTTGTGCGGCGCCTTATCCCTTATGCCTAATCTTATAAGGCATATCTTTTCATTTTGAAAATCATTTTAAAACAGTGAAAATAACCAAGCTACGGGCTCACAACGCGTCAATGCAGATTGTCTATTTTTACCATTTCAAAACGTTTTTCAAAATAAATAAAAAGCCTAGTAAGTTAGATTAGACATAAGGGGTAGAGTTTTTAGAGGGGTATTTTAGGTTTTTAGAGCCTCTAATGCTTAATTTGAGTATCTGGCACCAGAAAATAAAAGCACTTTAATCGAATAACCCTTGCTGTCATCCGTTTACTCTTACCAAGCACTCCACAATTGTATATATTCATATTATATCATATTAGGATATTTTTACTACATTTTGAAGCAGGAAATATTATCCACATGAACCCTTAGCATCCCAATTCTGGGCACCATAATAGGTGAACATTCTGTGAAAATAGACAAACATGCTCTGCAATCTCAATGTTTATTCATTTATATTTCCTTTTCTCTCTATACACGAAACACCAGACACTGATATCGTCCAGGTAAATTGGTCCCCTAGGATGTGTTCTCTATACTGTAAGTAAACTTGATTCGCTGCTTCTTCGCCTGGAAAGGGGCCAGCTTAGTAGGCCAGTCAATCTAAACTAAAAAGGGGCGTGACCCAAAATAAATTGCAATCGTAATCGTTCAAGGTTTTTTTACTTGCTAAAATGTGATGACCTCATCACATTTGACGGCTATCGCCATTTTTAGCCCAAGGAGTGTTTTTCGTACAAAACTAATGCTTGCAATTGATTCAGAATCATGAATAACCCCTAGTTTGACATGTCATATGCTACTTAAAGCATAATTCAAATGTGACATTCTTGCCTTATATAGGTTTTCAATGGTACCCCAACGTTCAACCCCTGAATTTACCATGATCCAAATAAATATGTATATAATAATCAATTTTTAATATGTTATTTGGATGACCCTAAGGATCATAAAAAACCTTGAACGATATTGCAATTTCTTTTGGGTCAAATCTTAGATTGACTGGCCTATAGGTGGTTCGGTAGGATGCCTCTCGAGCATCCGAGGTCCGACTCACTGGCCTTAACATCAGCCTATACGCTATTATGCAGTCATCCATTGTTTCAGATCCGACTGACATACCATTATGTACACTATCTATTCACTGTCCTCTGACAGTTGCTACATGTAGCACAGTACAAGGCTACGGTAATCGCTGAGGGATTGGAACAAGTATTTGATTAGAAAGAAATGAAGATTTCTTGCATCCCCTAATCTCTAGCAGAGATAGTGGGATTCCCACTCGGCCTGTCACTTCCTCGAGATTTACATTTAGCCTTGTGTTAAATGCGCTGCTGCTTATCTTGGCCACGGCACTCTTGAAAAGGAGATATTTACTTTCAAAGGTTAAATAAATGAAAACGTAGTGGTATTGATGATCACTGATGCAAAAAATGGTACAAAAAAAAAAAATTGTCTCTGCGTCTCTCCCCAACTCACCGGACTGGTCCTCGGTGGTGTCGGCTTCGTGGATCTGGTTGTCGAACCACATGTGGGCCACAGTCATCCTGTTCTGGGTCAGGGTGCCCGTCTTGTCGGAGCAGATGGTGGATGTGGAGCCCAGGGTCTCCACGGCCTCCAGGTTCTTCACCAGACAGTTCTTACGAGCCATGCGCTTGGCGGTCAGGGTCAGACACACCTGGAAGTCAGGGAAGGAAACCAGAGAGAGGGACGGAGAGACGAGAGTAGGGAAAGCGGGGAAACGAGAGCAACACAGAGAACGGGAAAATAAAAAAGGAAATAGATGGAGGTCAGAGACAAAAATAAATGGATAGATGGGAGGGAGTTAAAGAGAGGAATGGTAGATATCGGGACGGGTCGAGTCAGTGTGGAAAGAAGAGTGATAGAAAGAAGAAAAGAAAGAAAAAGATAATTAGTTGACGGTCAAGATGGTGAAACAGAAGAGATCCATCCACTCCAGGCACAGAGTAAACTTAAAAGGGGAATTTCAATTTAAAACACCTCAGGGGTCATTTTCACTCAGGCTGTTGTGTGGACCCCACACGTTTAACTGCTTGATTCAATATAGACACTTTAATTAATTTGATCAATTTAACTCCCCCTCACGCAAGCCCATCCATCACCAAACATCACCAATTTTCTAATGAATATACCCAAGCAACTTAAAAACCTGGGGTGCAAACAAAAGTCTGAGCAGATGTGAAAATGACCCTAGAAAGTGGAATTCCCCTTTAATCTTTAATCAAGCATGCCTTCATCCCACGTCTCTACCCAGACCCCTGGAGATGTCCCTCCTGATCACTAACACCCGTATATCCCCCCTTCTACAGCACGATGCACTACCAATTCAATAACAGCCAGAAGAGCGATGCAGAAAGAAAGAAAAACGCAACGCATGAGCAAGTGAGGCGCTGAAGCAGAAGGGTGTATGTATCGCTATGTCATCATGCCAATGTACGGCAAGACCCGCGGGCCAAAAACAGAACTAGTCAAGCAGCCGGCACGGCGCCACATACAAATGTAATGTAGCCGACTAGACGGCGTTTAGCCTATAGTGTCATTACGTTAGCTAGCCGTTGTCATTGGAGACAACTGACCCAGTGGTCTCACAGAATGACCCAGGCTCAGCCACAGGCCTGGAAGAAGAGAGACAAACACAAAGAGAGAAAGGGAGGAGAGAGGGAGCGATATAGATACACAGACATATGGGCTGTCCTAGGAGAGACAGGGAGAGAGAGAGAGATACACAGAGTCACAGACAGATACAACACAACGCCAATCACCACAGAAAGAGAGATATAGACACATTGATACTGTACATACGGTATGTTGAAGCCAACGCTAGTACAACAATAAAAACAGAGAAGCACAGACGAATACACAAACACACAGAGATATCATGGCACGTCGGGACACAACACAGAAACAGATGCAGACAGGGGGATACAGATATTACACAACAGGCTACACAACCTACACAACCAACACAAGCTTACAAAGTACACCACCACCAGCCCTGAGTGAAACAGTAGGTTGCATTTAGGACTTGTATTCTGTATGCTACAAAGTATTTCTTCTTAAAGATGGAGTTCCGTCATTTTTATGTGGACACGCCCACCAGTTCATTAAGTATGCCTGATTTGCCAGGTGGTGATGGGTGGTGATCTACCTGAACTGAAGTCGCACCCACAGCTGTACGCATGATAAAGGGGGAGGGGATGATATGATACACTATATCACTGTTTTTTTCCATTGGCACGTTTAACTGTACCCTAAATACAAAGGGAAGACATCATTGAACATAACAACCACACCAAGGGGACTAATGAAGTACTGTCACCTCGAACACATGAAAAACTGGAAAAAATACAAAAATCACGGCACTCCATCTATAACTTCTCCTGTCTGTATCCTACTCAGATATCCTCTCAGTTTTAACCAGCTTGCAATTCCAGATTAGCCTGACACTCAGTCTAAAATTTCTATTTCGTTTCACTTCATTATTCAGACTGAAAGCCCTTCCCACGGCAGCAGTTTCTGGGATTGGCGTTGCCAAAGTGGCAGTCTTCGGTGATTGGTTCACACCAACCAATCCAAATAGTAGCAAAGCAGATGACGTTGTTGTCAATGTGGCTAACTTGGTTGCTAACCAAACAAACACGGTCAATGAGCGCTACTAGCATGTAAACACGGTAAAATATGTCGGATGATGATGTTTCTAAAACCTGTCGTTTCTGTAAAGAAACTATTTATCATAGGGCAATTTAATAGCCAGATCGGTACGGTCGCAAGTGACCACAGTGGGGGCAGCCATGTTTGTTTGTTGATGATAAGACCACCCCTGACTTCACAATATTAGAGACTGACATTTTGTCGGGACTCCCGCGGGTCACGGGATTCCCGCGGGATTCCCGCGGGATGGGATTAATATTTGTATTAATCCCGTGATCGTGACGGGACGGGAATGAAAATCAACAGGAGCGTGCAGGAGCGGGATTGACATCGATGTAGTCATCTTTCTGTGAGCCAACTACATTACCCATAATCCAGCAGTGCTAGTGCTTCCACAACACAAACAGTCAAACACCTCCTCCAATTGCAAACCAGTCGGGCTGGACGTCTTATAAAGTTTTATATGAAGACATCGTAATGCGGCCGTGTATGATTCTGCATCGCGCCGGTGCCGTGATTTAATCGATTATTTATAGCCAGATCATCCTGATGCATTTGTTTCCCCTGGCAGTGGCAACGTTGCAACTTTCAATTGTGATGCTATGTTAGCTACATGCTAACGCTGTTACAGCTCTCTGAACAGCTGTTCTGTTCTGAGCGAATGTTCTACAATACATCGTCTCCTTTCTTTCTCCCAACCGAGTCGCATACACCAGTGGTTCCCAAACATTTTCATGTCAAGGACCCCTAAATTGACATTTATTAGCCCGCAGACCCCCATTTGAAAAGATGCCAGGGGCATAAGAGAAGATTTGTATTACGGTTCTAGCTGTGATTCTCAACCATTTTATTTTCAAGGACCCCCAGTTTGACATGCATTAGTCTATGGACCCCCATTGAATGGCATTTTTATCGCTGGGACCCCCAATTTATATTGTAAAATCAATGTTAATTTAACTCTGAGTGTACAAATGGAACAACATTTGGTTCCATTTGTACACTCCCATAACATAATTTGTTACAGACCCATAATGGTCCATTTGGTTCCAAACTATTAATTAGCTGGGGACCCCCTGGAACTCTCTCAAGGACCCCTGGGGACCACTGCCATACACATAGACTTGTACACTGAATAATTAATCATATAGAGTTAAATTGACACTGAGGTTTTTTTTTTATCTTAATTGACAAAGCACTTGTTAACTGTTAAGCTTTAAGTTCTGTTCAGGGAAAAACCGTATAGGACTTAAATGAAGTGTCAGAACTGTATTTGGTAGTCAAAGTTAAATCCAACATTGCCCACTTTATTTATTTTAATTTTATTGGTAGGCTATCTGTCTTGAGAAGCCAGAAGTGATAGATAGATAGGCCTATAGATAGATAGATGGATAGATGGATCGATCAATCAATTGCCTTTCCTAATGACTAACATAAAAAAAAAAAAACAGGAGCGGGATGGGAGCGGGAGTAATTTCGAGTGGGAGCGGGATGGGATCAGGAGTCATTCTACAGGAGTGGGACAGGACAGGATTTTTTTTTAAACTCTGGCCCAGGATTGGGACAGGACAGGATTTTTTCTGTGGGAGTGGGACAGGACAGGAGTGAAAATCCACTCCCGTGTCAGTCTCTACTTCACATGTGTGGCATTTCTTAATGGGTGTGGCTAGTGATTCATGGTCTGGAGCCAGGCTAAGACCAGATAGTACAGAGGTGGGATTTAATACATTAGAGCAATTAAGATAAGGCCAGATAAGCTGACAGACAAATTAAGTATAAATAATGTTAGCGAGTGCATTGCAACTGACAAATTCTTTCTCATTGTCTTTTACAAAGCAAAGAAACTCACCTAACTAACACTGAAGTTGACTAAATGTCTTTACACAGTAGGAATGATAAAATAAAGATGCCATGACTGAAAAGTGAATCGCTTGGTCTACGTTATCTGCAAACCACAATTTCAGATCACTTCATATAATACATATATAGTATGTTTTTCAATTGCTTAATATGCACGGTTGATAATAAAATAATGGAATAAATTGCCCCTGGTGTGTAAAGGCCTTAAAATATCTGCAAGATGCTATTTGACTCAGGCCTGCACACAACACCACCCTGTAAAGACACACAACACCACCCTGTAGACAGAATGACATAGATATTGGAAAACAGAGGTAGTATATGCACACACACACACACACACACACACACACACACAGTATGCTGTCCATTTTAGAGTCTAAAAACTACAATCCCCAGATAAGATGAAATATATACTGTCAAACTGCAGCAATCAAACGATATACCCCTCATACACACGTATAGAAACCTAGTAGTAGTATGGAGCAATGTGCACTCTCTCTCTCACACACACACACACACACACACACACACACACACACACACACACACACACACACACACACACACACACACACACACACACACACACACACACACACACACACACACACACACACACACACACACACACACACACACACACACACACACACACACACACACACACACAATCCTCCTCTACTCACAGTGACGGTGGCCAGAAGACCCTCGGGCACGTTGGCCACGATGATGCCGATGAGGAAGATGACGGCCTCCAGCCAGGAGTAGCCCAGGGCGACGGCCAGGATAAAGAAGCTGACGCCCAGGAAGACCGCCACGCCCGTGATCAGGTGGATGAAGTGTTCGATCTCCCTGGCAATGGGCGTCTGCCAGAGGAAGAAGAGGAGGAGGTGGAGGGTTCGGATTTGGATTCAAGTAACTTTGGAGGATAGTGACATGACAATAACAAACGTCCTGTTTTGCCGTCTGCTCTATGTTTATTAAGCCATTAACCCAGATGTATGGAGAACCGGGATGACTGGAAGAGATGATGGAGGGCTCGTCTGAGGACAACCTAGAGTGATTAGGACCCGAGTCCAATTCTACAAATGTGACTCTTTGATAGAGAGACTAGACTAACTGTTCAGGAGAGGAGAAAAACATTTTTTTTATCCAAAATGAGTTAATGGTAACCTCTTCACATACTAGAGCATGTCTGACATAAATGTCAGAGCTGAAATCGACATGTAAATATGAAATAATGCTTAAACATGTAGCTAGGTGTAATGTTATAGAGACCACAGAAGTGAACCTTTCAAGCCTGTTTTCTCAACTCACTGGTGGGTCAAACTGAACAACCAATATGTCAATATGAAGCTATGATTTCATGCTTTCACATGACATGAAAAAAACATGTGAAAAATTTCAAGATTTTTCAAAAATGTTCACAAATGGCAGACGCCAGGATGAAAGTGTTAAAATACTGTACCTTCCCGGTCTCCAGGCCAGAGGTCAGGGTAGCGATGCGGCCCATCACGGTACGGTCACCGGTACACACCACGATGCCACGCGCCGTGCCTGGACAATGGTCCAAAAATATAGATTTTAACAAATGATATGCAGACAACTCGTGAGCGTGCCTACTTACTAGTCTCATGCACTCTTTATCTGATCAGAGCGGCTATTTAAACTTCTTTGCCTCCTCATCAGTTTTTGCAAATCCCACCACCTCCCCAGCATTCACCTGTAGGCTCTGTTTCTAGACTCCCCTGCATGGGGTCTTAATTCATTCTATTTGGCTTATAACTTAACTAAAATGTTAATGTTACAGGGAATGAATAGGGACCAATCTATGCTTCATATATCTATGCTCAATAAATATATATTCTAAATTCAGAGTTGTCTGACTGAACGAAATATAATGTACAGGAAATGTGTTATGTTTCATTGAAAAAAGAACAAGAGTGAAAATCAAGAATGAGAGTGAAGAAGATGTGATGACAACTGTGATCCCTACACTGTATGCAATACCATATAATGTCCACACGGAGGCAGCATACACCATCCTCTTCCCACCATGACCAATAATAGTGTATTTTGTATTGGTGTAACCTCCCCAAGCAAATGGGGAACACAACCATCAAAATCAACTCTTACATAAACATACACCTTAAATATACACCTATTTATACCATATAGATATACATATAACTGTGTTTATATATAATTTCAACAGTCCACTGTATGTCATTGTCCTTGTAAGATCTAAGATTGTGGCAGCGGTGGCCGAACGGATAGCGGCGCGGTCTAGATACCGGAAGGTTCCCAGTTCGAATCAGCCGTCCGACACGTTAAAATTACCACCGCTGAAATGCCCTTGAACAAGGCATCAACCACTACGATGAAATGTGTTCTATGAGCAGGGCCTGGCTGGAAACAAGTTCTTGAGCTTAGCCCAGATACCCTGGGTAAATATAGATTTCATTTCATTTCATTTCATCTCATAATGCGTTCACATACTAGGGTTGGGATTTTGTCAAAGGAAGCCAGAAAGATACAAACTGACGCCAAAAAGCTACAAAAAGGTTTAGCATAGCAGTTCAGTGCCGAGTTGGAAGTCAGTTGGATCTGTGTTGTTTGTCCACAATCTTACGAGGAATCTGTGTGTCTGTGTGCCTGTCAAAACATCTGTAGTTCATGAATCTGTGTGTCTGTGTGCCTGTCAAAACATCTGTAGTTCATGAATCTGTGTGTCTGTGTGCCTGTCAAAACATCTGTAGTTCATGAATCTGTGTGTCTGTGTGCCTGTCAAAACATCTGTAGTTCATGAATCTGTGTCTGTGTGCCTGTCAAAACATCTGTAGTTCATGAATCTGTGTGTCTGTGTGCATGTCAAAACATCTGTAGTTCATGAATCTGTGTGTCTATGTGCCTGTCAAAACATCTGTAGTTCATGAATCTTGAGAACCATCTGACCAATAGACGTCAAACTCCGCCAGATAGGTGGTCCAGAACCAACCATCCGACCAATATGCCCATTTATAGGCATATATATGGACATTTGGTTGTCCAAACCGATAGGCCCACATTATGTTCAAACTCTGCGTGCACATCGCCGAGGAGCGAGGGAGTGATGCGCCGAGTGGAAATCTTTTAGATCAGCGGCAGTGACCAATAAAACCGCACATAAGTAAAGTCATGTTTCATAGTGTGAGACACTGTGTGTGTATGCTGATATTGATGATGATGATGATGATGGAGGAAATAGAAGATGATGATGATGATGATTATGATGATGGTGATGATGATGGTGATGATGGTGAACGGCAAAGGCGGTAATGTGTAGAAGGGAAACCGAAGCAAGACGAGTTGTGTGTGATGATGATAGCTGGCTGAAAACATCTGCGACCATGACAGCGTCAGTTCAAATGACCCCAATGTCATGGTCAGGCAGTTGGCCGTACCTTCGACACAGTTGGTGGAGAAAAAAGCGATGTTGCGGGTCTCCAGAGGGTTGTCATTGGTACAGTCAGTTGACCTGGACTGTGGCTCTGATTCGCCAGTCAGGGAGGAGTTGTCCACCTGTGAAGAACAGGATTATTTGAGAGAGAGATATGTGCGTGTGTGTGTGTGTGTGTGTGTGTGTGTGTGTGTGTGTGTGTGTGTGTGTGTGTGTGTGTGTGTGTGTATGTGTGTGTGTGTGTGTTGAATCAGTCCAATCTGTTGTGGAGAGGGGGTGTGTGTGTTAATATTAAGTTGGCTATTCCAGTTGCATTTTATGGTGTTAAACAGGGCGTGGACCAATGCAAATAATGCACACATGAACGAGCATTTGATTTACGAACAGGTGTAATTCATCATCTGATGTACACCTGAGATGCAAACAGACCAAGGCTTCAAACATGCTTTCATGATGAATCAGACGTAGTCTATACTTAATTGCAAACCTACACTAAAAGATAGTAGAAATTTAGGAGAGGCACCATGTATGTGTACCACGTGAACGTCTACCTATGTGTATGTCAGTGTGCACGTGCACTTATGCATGTGTGAGTCAGTATACATGCTGATAGCTGTCCATGTATGTCCAGGTGTGTGTGTATGTGCATGTGTGTGCGTTACGTCCGATTTATACTTAGTTAGCAATGTCGCGCACCGAAAATAGCAGCTCTAACAAGCTCACAATGCATTGCGGCGCAGTAAGGCTTGAGGTGCGCATGCCTTTGTACGAGTGTGTGCAGTCCCACCTTGCAGCCATGGGCGGAGACGACGCGGAGGTCAGCAGGGATCCTGTCTCCTCCTTTCACCTCCACCAGATCTCCTCCCACCACCTCCTCAGCGTTTATCGTTATCTTTTCCCCCTCGCGGATCACTAGGGCTTGCTGGAGACGGAGGGAGGGAGGGAGGGAGGCGGGAAAGAGAAGAGGGAAACAGTAAGAGAAAGGTGTGAGAAAGTTATAATCAAAGTCTGTCCACCTCGACTCAACGAGATGCTCTCCATTGCTAAGATGGAACAAATCCGTCATAATGGACATAATTCAGAAGCTAAGAATGTGGATGCCATTCCTGGCACTGCCTGCCAATTGTGTAATATGTGATCTGTATATCTGGCTGCTATGGTGCATCCTTCACTTATGGAATCTAACTGTCCCTGCTTTACTGATGGTCATCGATTCCACCCATGTGTCCTTACTTTTTCTTTCTGTCATTATGTGTCCTGAACTATATGGAAAATATCTCAAATAAATGATATTTAAAAATAGGTCAGTCCACTTCATAGAGTTAAATGCATGTGGTTCTGTGTCATACACAGAAGAGGACGTAATCAATCCATCAGGGCTTGTTCAGTATGATATTTTACATTGATTACATTTGAGAATGATGGGCTATGGCAGCACAGAATTCATCAGCTACACCATTAAAAGTCATAATCAGCACTCAACGGTGTGTTTGTCATGAGAAGGGACCTTTTACCTAACCTATCATTACTTTTTTGGGGGAAAAAGATTTATAACAACAATGAGCCATCAGCTAGGAACTGTAATACAGAGAAATCCACACACCAAATAGCACCCATTAAAAGGATTTTAATCTGCAAAAGTAGTGACATTTTCACCAACAAAGGCTCCATCTCAGATTTCAGAGCCGGCATTGCTCGAAACATCTACTTTTGCAGATTACAATCCTTTTAACAAGAGCTATTTGGTGTGCAGATTTTTCTGTTTCAATTCCACCATCATGCATAGCTTTGTTTAGAAAAGCACACAGAGTCCTTTCAGAACATGTATGAGAACCCACAATGGACGATTGGCACGGAATAGTCCTGGATATTTTCAAAATGGAAAAATTAACATACATCCTAAGAACTAGACTAGACAATTTCTACCAAATTTGGAACAACTGGATAGTACACATTGCCCCTCTGAGAGCTGACTTTGTTTGATCTTACTGGTCCTAATAGCCTGCTTTATGATCTTTGTAGAAAATGTTTAAGACACCCTTCCTCTTCTCATGGTCGAAGTCCAAAGCTGTTTTGTTCCCCTCAGCAATATTGTAAATACTTTAGTTTCTTGGTTGTTGTTGTTTTTTTGTCTCTTTTTCTTTTGTCTGCCCACTCTTTCTTCTTTTTCTCCTTCCGAAATGTACACTCTGAAGCGATATTGCCCTTTGCCCCTGTTAAGTGTTGACTTGATGCCATATGTAGTCCTGAAGAAAGCAAGGATGTTACAGAGACACTGGAGATGGATTGCTTTTTGGATTGTTTTTGCTGTTTTTTGTCTTCTTTTTTTTAAGTTTGTCTTGTCTTGTTTTAAAAAAAAGAAAACCTTGATTCTGTAATTCATTGTTTTAAATGATGATGTCTGTATTATCATTAAATAAATCTTTAAAAAAAAGAAAAAAAGTGTCCCCCTACTGAATTGGTGGCGTTCTGCCCGCCCCCATTCAGCTCTGAGGAGGAACAGAGGATGCATCGCCTCTGCCCGGTACCGGCCTTGAGGCTGTACATGAACAGGATTGAGGCCTTGAGGCTGTACATGAACAGGACTGAGGCCTTGAGGCTGTACATGAACAGGATTGAGGCCTTGAGGCTGTACATGAACAGGACTGAGGCCTTGAGGCTGTACATGAACAGGACTGAGGCCTTGAGGCTGTACATGAACAGGACTGAGGCCTTGAGGCTGTACATGAACAGGACTGAGGCCTTGAGGCTGTACATGAACAGGACTGAGGCCTTGAGGCTGTACATGAACAGGACTGAGGCCTTGAGGCTGTACATGAACAGGACTGAGGCCTTGAGACTGTACATGAACAGGACTGAGGCCTTGAGGCTGTACATGAACAGGACTGAGGCCTTGAGGCTGTACATGAACAGGACTGAGGCCTTGAGGCTGTACATGAACAGGACTGAGGCTGTACATGAACAGGACTGAGGCCTTGAGGCTGTACATGAACAGGACTGAGGCCTTGAGGCTGTACATGAACAGGACTGAGGCCTTGAGGCTGAACATGAACAGGACTGAGGCCTTGAGGCTGTACATGAACAGGACTGAGGCCTTGAGGCTGTACATGAACAGGACTGAGGCCTTGAGGCTGTACATGAACAGGACTGAGGCCTTGAGGCTGTACATGAACAGGACTGAGGCCTTGAGGCTGTACATGAACAGGACTGTGGCCTTGATTCTGTACATGAACAGGACTGAGGCCTTGAGGCTGTACATGAACAGGACTGAGGCCTTGAGGCTGTACATGAACAGGACTGAGGCCTTGAGGCTGTACATGAACAGGACTGAGGCCTTGAGGCTGTACATGAACAGGACTGAGGCCTTGAGGCTGTTCATGAACAGGACTGAGGCCTTGAGGCTGAACATGAACAGGACTGAGGCCTTGAGGCTGTACATGAACAGGACTGAGGCCTTGAGGCTGTACATGAACAGGACTGAGGCTGTACATGAACAGGACTGAGGCCTTGAGGCTGAACATGAACAGGACTGAGGCCTTGAGGCTGAACATGAACAGGACTGAGGCCTTGAGGAAATTAAGCTGTTTGTTTCTGTCTGTGGGGTTTATAAATAAACTCAGCAACAAAAGTTTTGATACTTAACTTTGGCCCATTATTTCTCCACTTTAATAATACCAATTGGTATTGAATTTTGGATCTTCTGCTATTGGATCTTCCACCTGCTACTGAGTTCCCTAACACTGGGTGTAAAATTATTAAAGTGTAAAAATGGCCAATATGTGTATTTCCTTGCGGTCTTCCTTATATTTTCCTTATTACTGTGGGAGAGTGCAATCATCCAATCCACTAAGCAAGGGTTGAATACCAACCACTTGCCATTTTGGCAAATATTTTGGAGGCGCTACCCACATGTTTAGCTGTGTTGCTTATTCCAAGAACACCCGATCCTTACAATCTATACCTCGTTGTAAAGGTGACTAATCAATGATTAAAATGATATAAAATACAATACCACTTGGCATTATTAAAGTGGAGACATAATGGACCAAAGTTAAGTTCCCGAACTATTGTTGCCGAGTTTCTTTTTCCCTGTTTCCAACACAGTAACAGTGTATGCGACCATATTTATGAACCCTATTAGGCTCATTCCAATGCCAGTGTCATACCTGCGGCACCATGTTCTTGAAGGACTCCATGATCTTGGAGCTCTTGGCCTCCTGGAAGTAGGAGAAACAGCCGGTGATCATGACCACAGCTGACAGCACGATACCCAGGTACAACTACACAGAGAGAGAGAGAAGGGAGAGAGAGGAGGGAGATGTTACAGTCATAATTTTGTTCAGTGACATCTCATTATTTAAAATACTCTGAAAATAAGAACCAGGAAACAGACAACTACAGGGAAAGAGCATCTACAGATCTGGCTTTCATATTTAATCTCTCACAACGTCTAAAAATACACTGGATATGAACAAAGAGGCCTCAAAACCAATAAACCATGAGAGGGAGAGGGAGAGGGAGAGGGAGAGGGAGAGGGAGAGAGAGAGAGAGAGTGGAAGCAGGATAGAAATATTACTGTCACATTCAGAGCAACAATACATCTCATATCACATATTTGTATCTTTTGTTATAAATTAGATACAAACTTTCAAACTCTAAAAGTACAGTAGGCTAGTACACTGTGTGTGCGCTCTGATTCTGATGTGATTCAACAGCATACCAGTTATACGTAACAGTCGTCGCTCCGAGAGGGCCGACGTGTCCTGAAGTAGTTGTAACCTTAACTACTGTGCCGCCTCTGGGTTTTTTATTATCCCGCGGGATAATAAAGGTATCTATCTATCTATCTATCTATCTATCTGCCCTGACTGCTCTTGTAGCATACTTCGGTGACAAGTCTGACAACATGACAGTATCTGTACACATCGAAAGGAGTGTGGACGGTGGGCATGACAAAAGCACAAGGCCCGTTCCCATTCTATTCGTACAATATGCATTATACGGTACATACGCCATAAGCCATAATAGCAGTGTAATAAGTGGATGTTGCTCGCTGAAAAGAGGTGATTTTTAAACTGAAAGATTTTGGTTGAAAACCAGGTACTTTCAACAGATGACATGGTTGTACAACAAAGTATAAATGACTAGTTTTGTGTGTCTCAGTCCTTCATGCTGACTCTGGCAACTGTGTCCTCGCTTTGTCTGTGCATTTTCCCAGAGTCCAGCCCTATGGCTTGTCTCTGTCACTTTGTCCCTTCCACGCTGTACATGTCAAAGACGTTTAGCCTTGAGACTTCAGCACTACGTGCTGACCCGGCACTAAACAACACTGACCCATAAACCTTTGCTCTTGGCCTGCTGTGAGTGATGCTCCCCCATGGCGGAACCAAAAGACACTGACACGATGCTATCTGTCGGCCTGAGAGGAGTCCTGTCTGTCGGGTGCAGCTCAGCTGACGCCATGCTGTCACTGATACCAAGCTCTCTTTTCATGACTTGCCGAAAACAAGCCTCTATAGACGAATCCACGGAGGGGTGCCCCGGGGTGCGGCCATAGCTGCGGTGTACCATTAAGCACATCTTTACACTGCAGCACCTGGCCTACAGGGCACTGCTCCATGGATTCGTCTATAGGGGGAACACCCTCTATCTATCCACCCTATTTCAATACATCCATCAGTCTATGCATCCAGCCGTTTGTCCACCTTTTCCCTGGCAAGATGCATGTACCTACCTATGTATCCTACCATCCATCAATCCCTTTCTCTTATGTATCCTTCCCTTTCCTCTTTGTATCTACTCATTATCATCTGCATGTTCCACCGCTGTAGCAGCACAGATGGCATGAGTAGGATGGAGGACGGCACCATGCAGTGGTGATTTCGTAGACGAAAACGAAGACGAAAAATTTTCGTCGACTACCCTTTTTCACTGATAAAAAATAAAAATAAAAACTAAGCTATGATGACTAAAACCAAGACTAACTTATATATTGACAATTTCATAAAAACAAATAAAAACTTGACAAAAATGTATGGTTGCATTCTGAAAATAGCAAGTGCGAGCGATGCGTTGTGAGCTTGTAGATCTGCTATTTACAGCATGCAACCAAGTGTACAATCAGGCATTACGACACCATCAAGGCCCACCAACATACATTTTAGTCTGCTAAATCAACTGTAGATTCAGTCGACTAAAATCTCATATTTAGTTGACTAAAACTAGACTAACACTAAAACATTTTAGTTGACTAAAATATGACAAAAACGAAATGTAATTTTATTCAAAAGACTGACTAAAACTAAATCAAAATTTGACATCAAAATCAACACTGGCACCATGTCTGTCTACTGTACCGCCCCACCCATCCCTCGACCCACCAACCCAACCTTCTGCCCCACCACGCCTCCCTCTCTCTCTCTCTCATCTTACATTGTCTCCGGCAGGCTCGTCCTCGGTGGCAGCCTGGATGGCATAGGCCAAGAAGCAGAGGATAGCTCCGGTCCACAGCAGAATGGAGAAACCCCCGAACAGCTGGCGACAGAACTTGACCCACTCCGGGGTGGTGGGGGGTGGGGTCAGGGCGTTGGGGCCGTCCCTGACCAGGTACTCCGCTGCCCTGGCATTGGTCAGACCCTGAACCCCCGGGGAGGAGGAGGGGGCAGAGGGAAGACGGTCAGGTGGACAAAAGAGGGAGTGAAAGAAAGATAGAGGGTGAGAGCCATTGCAGGGAGGAGAGAAAATAACAGGTTGAAGAGTGGTGAGAGCAGGATGGCTCATCAATGTTGTGAACATCACATGGTATCACTGTCTGTGAACAGTTAAAGACAAATTCCGTATACACAGTATAACACAACAGCAAACACGTCTGACAAGGTTTTCTACAGTGTTTTACCTACTGTATTGTAGCAGTGGATTTTTGCCCATTGTTTTTTCTCAGAGATAACAAGAACAAGGAGTATGCATAAGTAACGTCACGTAGCGGCAAGATCAAATAGTGTCTCAACCTTTTCAATGTGACTGGATGGAGCTGTCACCTCTTGTCTACTCTAATCTCTTCTAATCTCTGCTCTGTTTTTCTGTCATAAAACAGATCCGTCTTCCATCCTCATAAATAAATTAATACATAAAAATTCAACAACAGCACTGATACCTGAATGCGTATACTGTAGGGGAAACACTGATACTGAAATGAATGGTTTCCACATTCCAGTGGCTTCCTTGGTAGTCAAACAAACTACATGCAGTATGCTTTAGAAAAGGGTCAGCAGCAATGTCAAGCATCTGTGTCATTTTAGATTATTGCATTGGCTATCCAAAAACAGCAGATATACAAGCTTACTTCTTGACTTTGTAGAGTCGCCCTGATGTGTTAATGGGTTAACTATGGTACTTTACAATGACTCGTAGTCAAAGGGATAAACTTGCCAGTCCACTGGTAAGGTTGAATGTTCTTTAACCACTTAAACCCTATATAATACATTGTATGGAGTCCCCCAGGGCTCTATACTAGGTAACCTCTTATTTTCTCTCTAAACTAAATATCTTCGTCAAAAATTGCCAATCTCAATTTACCTGGACGATATCAGTGTTGTATTTCCGGCAAACCTCCTCAATGGACATCCTGTGTTCTGTCTGTAGAAAGAAAAGAACAAACATAATTATGGATAAGCCATTATATGCTGACATTTCAGTGACATTTTGTCATGGATTGAGTATTTACAAAATACTGTCAATCAATATGAAACCTTTCTAGTCAAAGCACAAGCACAAAAAAAAACAAAGAAAAAAAACGTAGAGGCTGTGAGGTTTTTCTGGCATATTTTGGAGCAGTCGCGAGTCAATTTAATCTTCAATTGATTCCTGGCATTTCCTTTATCCTTTGGCATACCAGTAGACAGTGAACTTGTGGGTTGGGACACCCAGGGGGGTCCCCACATGATTGTGTCCCCACATGACAAGGACTTTTAAGATCTTTTGAATGCGTCAAAAAAGAAAGAAAGAAAAGAAAAAAGACCATTACTGCAAAAAAAATCCATACGCCCCATTTTCACAATATATATTTGTGGAACCGAGTCAATCAAAATATAATGCCTCAAATCCTTCAATAGAGGGCATGCATAATGCACATGCATAAAGTGATTGGCAAATCGAGTACGAGTGGCAAAGTGGGTTTAACGTCGTAAAATGCAATCAGATGTATGGGCTGTCAAGGCCAGAAAGTAGTTTATTTTGCCACTCAGTAGGCGTTCCCGCATAACTTCTGGGTATCATGATGATGTCACGACACGCACATAGCATACCCTCCATTCCAAGTGCTTGTCAGGATGGGTGGGGGTCCCCAGTTCAAATATGATCATTCTGAGGGGTCACGGCCACTGAACTGAGGTAAGGTACACATTCAGTGTCAGTTACTTTCATGTACGTTTTTTATGTTTTGGTACTTGTGGGTAAAACTCCACTAGTCTAGACTGCCTTAGTAATAAAATAAAAAGCATGCGTGACAGAATTGTCAGCACAAATTCATGACACTTTTTGAAGCACAGAAAAAGATGGAACTTTTCCACTTTTGATCATGAACAGTATAGATTCCCCCGTCCCCCGTCCCAGTGGAAAGGCAGGGACATTCCTATATATTTAGCTCATGGCTCCACACAGTAGGAAATCCCTCCTTCATTGGGATTATATTTCTCTGGCATATTGACCTCAAACCACACAACTATGCCACGACCACAGTTCAATAATAATACTTGGTTTAGCTCCCTATCAATTACATTGCTTCAGGATCAGAGTTGTGAGAACTGGATCAATGCCAGGAATATGCCGTTTACGGAATTCTGTTTTTCTCTCAAGAGTCTACTACCGTATATTGAGAGTTTGATGAAATAAAGAAAGAAACAACATTACAGAATTGACCCTCATTGGTTACATAATTTTAGCATTGTGTCAACCTCCTCAGAATGACTATTTTGATATTGATTCCAACATTGTGAGCACCACATTAATGTTTTAAATACTTCTGTAAGCAGCACATGCTTTTTTGATGCATTTCAGAATTCCTTATACTGGTAGATTTTAGTTATATAGGGCAAGTATAATGTTTAAAGCTATATAAGTCTTATCACCCAGGGTTCCTTTTAAAACTTTGTGTTTGTTCAGTAAACAAAATGTTTTTATAGAAACAAATTGTATCCAATCAGGAGAGAAACACACAAATAGCATTTATCAGCTTAAATTCTCAATTATCTTTTTTCCCCATCACTTGTGTATCTTGTATGGTGTATTCTGTAAGTTCTCTATCCTGGTTCAAATTGATATCCTGATCTAAAAACTAGAAACTATTTTAAGCCCCCTCTATCGCAATGATTGCTATCAGAATATAGATGTATTTAAAATCAAGTACACCAGGTATGCAACAATACAAAATAAATCTGTAGGTCACAACATTTCATTTCCCATTCGCTTGTCATAACATGAGCTGACTGTAATATACTGTTGCTCTGAGTATCTTGTGAATTCCACCCATTCATCTGTGGTTAATGTGATGAATGTGACAGCTTGTTTGAGGCTCTGTGTCACAGAGCTGGTAGTACTGTTTGACTAAAGCAAGATTTATACTTGGTTGCAAGTAATGTGTCACGCTGCGACACATTGTAAATGGTGCATTATACAGTGCTTTTTTTCCTAAGCGCTTTACATAGATTGTGCATTACATTCACCCATTCAATCACACTCATTCCACAGCAGAGGAAATCATGCAAGGTATCAACCTGCACATTGGGAGCAATTAGGGGTTAAACGTCTTGCTCAAGGACACTTCGACACCAACTCTGGGGAGCACAGGATCGAACTACCGGCCACTTTACCCTGAGCCACTGCCGCCCCATACATTGTGAACTTGTAGATTAGCTTGTTTTGGAGTGAGAGACCGGAGTGCAAATAAGCAATGAACCATGATCAGCTACTGTCAACGTACAGTATCTTCATTCTGTACACTCAAGTTTCAGTTAGGATGGTTGGGATCTGGAATCAGAGGAATCGGAGGAATAGGATCCAACATTGAGGAACCGGAATCCGTTCCATCACATTTGGAACCGTTTCCGGAACTGGCATTTTATCCCACAGCTGGCATTTTATTAAAAATAACTTCTTCCAGTCCACCACTGACACCACTGACAGAACTCAAGTTGTCCTCCGATACTTTTTCCGTGTGTGAACACGTCTGTTATAATTGTAGTGGTTCTCAAACTTTTGAATTTCACGGACCATCATAACTGAGTGTACAAATGGAATCCCTGGGCCTATAGGAATCGTTAAGGAACCGACATTGTTAAAATCCTAAAGGATCCCAAGTAACCCTATAGTCAGTGGGTCAGTCAGAGGAACCAGGCAGTGGTGTACATACCATTGGGACTTCCTTCTTGAGGTCGTCCAGGTCCTTGGCCTTATCCTTCTTCTTGGAAGGTGACTCCTTCTCATCCTTGTCCGTCGTGGTGGCCACGCGGTAGCTGTCAGACCGTCCATACTGAAACACACACACGCACACACACATTATTTTTTATTTTAGACAGACAGACTCCCCATGACAGACAGACAGACAGACTGCCCTAGACAGACAGACAGACAGACCCAGACAGACAGACTGCCCCAGAGAGACTGTCCCAGACAGACAGACAGACTGCCCCAGACAGACAGACAGACAGACAGACAGACAGACTGCCCCAGACAGACAGACAGATTGCCCCAGACAGACAGACTGCCCCAGACAGACAGACAGACAGACTGCCCCAGACAGACAGACAGACAGACAGACAGACAGACAGACAGACTGCCCCAGACAGACAGACAGACAGACAGACAGACTGCCCCAGACAGACAGACAGACAGACTGCCCCAGACAGACAGACTGCCCCAGACAGACAGACAGACAGACTGCCCCAGACAGACAGACAGACTGCCCCAGACAGACAGACTGCCCCAGACAGACAGACAGACTGCCCCAGACAGACAGACAGACAGACAGACAGACAGACTGCCCCAGACAGACAGACTGCCCCAGACAGACAGACAGACTGCCCCAGACAGACAGACAGCCCCAGACAGACAGACAGCCCCAGACAGACAGACTGCCCCAGACAGACAGACAGACTGCCCCAGACAGACAGACAGACTGCCCCAGACAGACAGACAGACAGACAGACAGACAGCCCCAGACAGACAGACTGCCCCAGACAGACAGACAGCCCCAGACAGACAGACTGCTCCAGACAGACAGACTGCCCCAGACAGACAGACAGACTGCTCCACACACAGGCTTTTGTGCCTTTATTGAGTTACAGTGAAGACAGACAGGAAAGAGGGAGAGAGAGAAGGGGAGAGACATGCAGCAAAGGTCGTCGTGAACGGGAGTCAAACACGCAACAAATTGAATTCAAATGAATCTCAGGAACTTAATTTGAATCATTTCAAGCTGACATCCTGTTATACATCACATGTACCTTTGCCAGCGCAGACTATGCTCCGAGAGGTCTGATTCCTTCCATAATCAACACCCCCCAGTCAAAACTAGATTAAGATCCAAACAGAGACTCAATCCTCGGCTGAGGGCATATTGAGACACTGTGATTAGAAGTATCGTCACTGTAGATGACAGACTTGTACTATCAAGAGCGCTGGCTGCCACTCAGACAGCTGCCATTTAGTTGAAAACTGTGCCCAATGGTGGTGGTGGTGGTGGTGGTGGTGGTGGGTAATGAGCACTACAAACCGGCATAAATACAGGAAGCTCTCTACTCCCAGCACAGACTTCAGTTCACTGGCAAAATGGCAGCCTTTTATACCCAGCTGGAGATAATGAGAATGGACTATACCATTTACAGGGGTGTCTTCAAATGAGAACATACCATAAATACATACATAAGCATACAATAAATACATATAAATAAATAACCTTAAACCATACAAATGTTACAAGTTTCTGTGAACTACATGAACTATACAAGTTATATAATAAGTCCTTCACACTACAACATAACTAAGCAATCACAACAGCACATCTTAACCCCCCCCTGCTATCCTGACATGGTCCAGCCTAATCCTTACTGAAACACATCACAGGCAATTGTTAGGCCTTCAATCAAACCTCAACAATAGAACTCCACATTATTGCACTTCCCAAACATATTGCAGCTATAACCCACATTGCACTTGCCCCTCATGTTTGTTAATCACCAAGCATTTCCCCAGGTGGAACTCGTTGGCTGAGTGGCCATCTCAGCTAAACAGGAAACAGTATTCAACAATAAAATCAATCAACTGTGCAAGTTAATAAAGTGCCAATATGCTGTGCAGAATAAGTAACAGAGGACCACTCTGTTACAACATAATATTGTGTAGAAAAATTTAAAAACAAGATTAAAGAGAGACAGAGAACAGAGACAGAGAAGAACAAACAATGTAGCATTTATTTGTGGCACCACCATATGGGTTTAAGTGAAATCCCTTTTGACTCTACATTGTTTAAAGGCCCTTCAATGTGTGATCATTTTTATTTTTGGCTAAACGGGCTGCTCCTGCAATACTGCATGCAACTCTGGCCGCCAGTCGTATATGAGTTAGTGTCGGCTAATCCGCATTCTCACCTAGCATAGCATCACATCGTATGGAAATTGGTGCGTGGATGTGTGTACAGTACTTGTGTTCATCATATGTATAGTATTTGCACATGTGCCTTTACTCTATGTGTATGTAAACACATAAATCAATGCACTCTGTGTGAAACAATGTGAGTGAACTTGCATCGTATGCATCATTGAGGTGTCCATGTATGCTTGTAACCGTTACTGCAAACTGCACAATACATATCTATTCTGTGTCTGGTACATATTGGGCTACATGTGTACATGTGATGGGGGATCACAGGAGCAAAGATGAATGCATCTTTCTCTCTCTGTCTCCCAGGCCAGAATACATCTCACAATCCAGGAAAAAACACCCAAAGGGTCTTCAGTGAGAAGGCAAAATGTCAGCCCACCACTATATCAATTAAGGCTGTCACGACTTGATGAATTCATTGTCACACAAATAATTGTGATTAACAATTGAATTGTGTTTTCAGCATTTAACATTGGAACATATAAATAAAACATACATTTGATTTCTGTTAGGCTTTTAGGCTTTGTAAACAAAAAATCCACAGGGCAAATGAAATAACAAAATAATGGAATCTATAAGCTCACGTGTCGCACTTGCATTGCAACACGCTGTGAGGTTGAAGGTCTGCCATTTCAGCTATTATGCTATTAAACAACAACATTTTATATGAACAAAAGTATGTCACTTCTTTCTGTTCCTTCTCTGACACATTGTCCAACCTAATGCACCTGGAAAGCACACATGCACATTTATCCACCTCCTCTTAGAAATACAAAACCACATTTTTGGGGGAAAGAAATATGTAAATATAAACCATTATCAAAATGGGCCAGGGAATCCGAGTGGCACAAGAGTTAAGCACCCGTCCAACATTGTGGAGACTGGGGACAGATTACTCCACAGTGCAATGGACACAAAATCGCATTTGTGCTGAAAACTTTACAGGCCTTCCGCACCTCGTTGGTACAGGGGTTTGTGGTCCTTTCCACTGCACTAGCTAGCTACTCTACAGACCTACTGGTTGGTTGGAACTGGTGGATGGATGGATGGATGGATGGATGGATGGATGGATGGATGGATGGATAGATGGATAGATAGATAGATACTTTATTTATGTGTCATGCACCAGAGGTGCCCAGCCCACATGGACTTATACTGTATAGACACACCATACAAAACAATGCTTCAATATTGCATAAGTGTACAATAAAATTATTTGTTTGTATGCTTTTTTTGCTTTGTAAGTTTTTCATAATCATCTAACCAGAAAAAGTTAACACAGATGGTTGTCATTTTACAAGTGTCTTAATTCATCATATAATGGTGGAATTCCTCCCTGTCTGGTAAAAATAAATGTCTGATTAATTCAGTGTAAACAAACAGCTGTGTGATAGGAAGAAGAATGGAAGTGGTTCTACGCATGCGTGACTGGTCTATCTGGCAGTGCGTCTCACCGCCACCTAGCCACTTGGCGTGCACAATACAGCGATTTCAATCACTTCGCGCCTCTGTGTAAGTGCAGAATAAAAAGTGAAAATGTACCTCCACTTTGTCGTTTTCTGTTCGCACCCTAGACCAAGAAGGGGGGGTTGGCAGCAACAGGGACCGACTTGTAGTTAATTGTTCGAGGGGAATTGACATAATGATTAAATTGCTGAGAAAATCTTCATCAAAACTGAGAAAAACGTCCTCAATTCTACAGCCACGGTGTTTATGAACGTAAAAAACCAAGGTTTTGTGCATGTAAAACCATGCTATGTACAACAGAGTGTAGGTCATTGGTGGTAATGAGCTGAGGCTGAGGATAATGTGTTTTGTGAAAGCTATTATGAGTATTAGTCTGGGCTGGGAGGTTTCAGGCTGATTTGAGGGCTTTGTGATGCTGCGTTTCAGTGTAATTTTGTCTGGCCAGATAAGGCCCTGGCAGAGTAAAGGGCTTGGTGACAGACAGCCAGGCTGACATCCTGCGGTAAACCATCATACTTTATCTCCCACTTTGGACACATCTGGCTGTTTTAGATATTTGTTTGTTTGTTTGTTTGTGTGTATATAGCACAGTGTGTATAGTACAGTGTGTGTATCATTTCTGTGAGTGTGAGTATGCATGTGCGTGTAAGTACTGTATGTGAACTCAACCTGTTTAGTGTTCAAAGCCTGTGTGGAAAGTATCCTTCTTTATGGTGCCGAAACATGGACAATGAATAAGGAGTTTCGGGATCGTCATGACGGAACATACACAAGACTCCTCATGCGTGTCCAGAACCTCTCATGGAAGGACCATGCCACCAAAGCTCAGATTTATGGAGGCATCCCCCCATCTCAGTTGTTGTGGCAGAAAGAAGACTCCGCTTTGCTGGACACTGACACAGAGCAAAAGACCAGGTCATTTCGGATATTCTTCTGTGGAGACTACCCTGCCCATCAAGAGGAACAAGACCACTCACATTTCCAGATGTTCTGAGTAGGGACACAGGACTGACTGTGAATGAACTTGGTGTGGCAATGAGCAACAGAGACCAGTGGAAGCAGCTTGTGTTGCAGATCTCGAGGGCACTCGAATGATGATGATGATGATCATGACTATGTGTTTTTCCCAATAGGAGTATAACCTACTCACACAGGTGTGTGTGTGTGTTTACTGTGTTATGCGTTTCATTGTGTTGAAGATAGATAAGGTCTGCACACTGGATGATACTCCAAAAGTTAAAAGGTTTATTGAATGGTTCCATTACACCATGGTGTAAAGGAACCATTCAATAGACCTTCTTCTTTGCTATTCTGAACTTGGCGCGACACCTGGTTTTCAGTGAGTGGATGTAGGTGCTTTATTGTTCTTTTCTGTGTTTCATTGTGTTTACATCCTCCAATGTATTGAAGTGTAAGTGACTTTTCTATATGAAGTTTGTATCTGTGTGTTTATTTTTCTATGCAGGCATTACTCTGTATGTGTGTGTGTGTGTGTGTGTGTGTGTGTGTGTGTGTGTGTGTTACTTGTACCCATATGGCATAGAGTACTGAGTACATGCCTATTGTATCATGAAAACACATGCCATGACTTTGTAAATGTAACCCTACTGCACCTATAATATCACTCCCATCGCCCAGGACGAAGTTCTTTGTCCTTTCTATTAGTAACGACCGACGCTCAGGACGAAGTCTTGTCCAAAAGACGAAGTTTATTGATATGAGAACGGATCGCATGGCTCCACAGCCTGGGAGCGCCTGTTGGGCAATCCTCTGTGACGCGCAAGAGTGAGACGTCATCGAAAAACTCCCTCCCCTGTTTAGCTGATGAAAACGAAAATCTTAAAACGTTCATAACGCGCGATCTAAATCATCCCGTCTAATTATGAAAAAAGATCCTGTGTTAGACGGAGCTCCGCGGTCCAGTCGCTAGTCGCGATAGATTTATTCTTGTCTCCCGTTGTTGTCGATCGACTCTAGAGTGGTGTGGCTATTGTTATCTGCTACACACACATCAACAACAACTTCCGGTCCGTCCGGAAAAGGGGTCCGTGTTCATAAATCGAATGGGCGCTGGATTAAATAACCCTGAGCGATTAAAGTGACATTTGTGTATACTGTAATACTTGTATACATCTCCTTTGTGCGAACATAAATAAATGGTTAAAACGTGTGTGTGTGTGTGTGTGTGTGTGTGTGGCCATCTGTCAGAACAGCAGCTGTGTTCGCATCAGGACGGTGGCGTCCAACAGGGCTTCAGATTATTCCTGTTTACTACACCAGATTAACCCACTGAACAATACTAATCCCTCTCTCTAGTACCGCTGTCCTCTCACTAGCACATGTTCAACTTCATTCCTGTCCATTCACTCTTATCTCCTTCTATAGGAGCATAGCAGTGTCTGCCATTTTCTGGTTCCATCGATCCACACACCCCATTCAGTTTTCCCATAGAGATTTCCAAACATTATTTACGTCAATTATTTTAAGCCGAGAACGAAGCCGGCTTTTTATACAGAATCAAATGTTTTATGGTCATGATTCACGAGCATCCTGGATGGCTATAAATAGTGAAAGCATTGAATTCAGTCATTCAATCACTCATTCTTTCATTCATTCAAGAACCAACATTAAAAAGATGTCCATCTGTTATGGCAGCAGAAATATGGAATAGTTGTGATAATGACCACAGAAGTTGCAATACAATCTATACATTTAAGAAATTGTCTAAAAATAAAATAGTTGATAAATATAAAACATTATTATAAACCTCTTGGAATGCCTGTTGTATCAAAGTTTTGTTGTTTGTTTTGTTATTACTTGTATTAGCGTATTATAAGTTAAAAAGGGTAGGCCCTATAAGTTACGGCTTCAGCCTACACCTTTTCGGTCCAAACATTTTCTGTTAAGTTTGCTGTAATTTATCCTGTACATGATTTAAGACAGAAATAAACTATTCATTCATTAATTCGCTTCAAATGAGAGCATAACGTTAGCTACACTGCCATCATCTCTGCTACTGTGCCGACTGCCGACAATTTCAACCGTATCCTTGTGACGGAGATTTGACCCCAGCGGTTCCTAAATAGCATTAGCATTCTTGATTTGATTTGTCGTAAAGGATTGATAGATAGCCCTATTCTCCATTATTTGGAAAACGGCATAAACTGTTGGCAAAATAAAAAGCAGTAAAAGCTAATGTTCTTCTGGCTAGTTGTCCCTTTTCATTAAGCCCATTTTGCAAGTCATTTAGCTCCTCCGCCTGTACAGAATGTGCTGCTGTGTGGCAAAACTGCAAACCTATCCATTGTGCTGCTGGAATAAATGTTTACCGCCCTAAAACTCTAGGAATATATTTGCCTCTATGTCAATCAGAGAGGGCGCGACTGCATTTGCCTTCCAGCACAATAGCATTCAGCCTGAGTTGACTCCACAAGTCTAACTTCTTGTTCTAACATCCAATCCCAGGAGGCTTTTGAAAGCATCTGTGCTCTGCTACGCCTATGGCTGTTCGTGACACAGATTGCTCTCTCATCATTTTGCCATTGGCTATTCCAGCACTCTAAACCCCTTCCTCACCCCCCCCCCCCCCACACACACACACACACATTCATGACAATAACTAAGGCTGCATGGCGAGAGTTTTGACTCACATGCTGCCAACCAAGCAATGCCGTTTTACTCGCAAGTTCTTACGTTTCACTTGATCAGATAAGTGGCATTATAATGGATAACCAGGCTTGCCAATTGCAATCGAACACATTCCATTAGAATATCATTTCTTCCTGATATTTAATTGATAGTTTCTCTGACAAGGTGCCATATCCTTTCAGGGAAATGAGTTGTACTGTATGTTTATGATGACATTAGGGCTGTCACAATAATCAAGCCTCGAAAAATCATTAACTATGGGGTGAAAATGCACAATTGATTATAAAAATGTATGTTTGTTTAGTGGGCATGGCTACCACTCAAGTCAATATTTCACAATGTCAATACAATAAGATGAAAGGGACTGGGCATTAACAGCTTTATTGCCGTGATTAACATTATAAGAAGTTATGGTCGCTGCCAATGTTTACAGTTACCTTTGGAGAGTCAATGCGTTGTAATTCTAGCTCCGTATCATGATTATCCGGCTGAAAATAGTCAGATCGTTTATTATTGAGCGGACATAAGCCACTTCCGTGATGCGGCTCACAAACAAAGAGCAGAGCGAGCCAAGATTGTCTATACCACCTCGTTCACTTTGCATTGGACGAATGAATTATATTGATTTATAATGCAATCAGACTTTTACTTGCTTTCAATACGTCTCTCCGCCCGTCTCTGTCTCTGCAGACAGTGGAACCGATGCTGCATCCATCCAGATGTTCTATACATTCCACAACAGAACAGATTGTCTGTGTGAACAGAATGTAATTTCACCATTTAGCCTGTAGACCCAAGCATCAGCACAGCAGACCAGCACAGGTCTGAGGTAGGCTGCATACTGCACAGCAGACCAGCACAGGTCTGAGGTAGGCTGCATACTGCACAGCAGACCAGCACAGGTCTGAGGTAGGCTGCATGCTGCACAGCAGACCAGCACAGGTCTGAGGTAGGCTGCATACTGCACAGCAGACCAGCACAGGTCTGAGGTAGGCTGCATACTGCAAAAGCCCTGTTTTCATTTCCGGAAAACCACTGGTTAAATACTTAATAATGATCAGGATACTCTGCCGCAGTTTCCATGAATGGAATAGTAGAGCACATCAAAATAACCATCAATCATTTGTAATCCGGAAGTAAATTCAAATAGCCTACATATTGTAATCCAGATATACAGTATTTACTATTTATATTTGTACAGATTTTTACTCTATGAGAACCATGCAGCTTAGATTTATACTTTATAAGACTGATGGTTTATACTATATCACTAACCTTGCTTTTCCCAAATTACTTATCAACGTGGGGAACCTCACACACAGTCTATTTCCCAATCTACAGTTAAGCTTGTTCCAACTGGTGATAGGATCATATATCACCGGAAGATCATCAAGACTGGTTTTCCCTACACCGATATTGAGGTGATTTAAAATGCACCCTACTGTGCACTTAAGATATGTTTCTGGTGGTAGTCATTACAATTACAAACCAGTTTGCCATCTCTTTAACATGGACCTGACAACATCTCCATTCTGCTTGATTATGCCTGCTTACCAAAACATTGCTCTGTGCACTAGTTATTGTCTCCACCAGGCCGAAGGCATGGGGAGAGAGTATGTTTTGCACTCCGTCCGTCCGTGTGTGATTCCGTGTGTCCGTCCATTTTGCACACAAACACTCCCTGGATGCCAACGATGAACCTCTGCCCCAAATTTTCCAGAACGGCCTGTTATAGGCCACCAGGAGGCCGACTTTTGTAAAACACATTTTTTTATATTACTCCTCCAAATTCTGTCCAAAAATCCCACAAATAATTTTTTGGAACAAAATGCCTCAAATCATACAATTGCCATCCAAGGTGTAAGAAGAAATGGCACCCTTTTCACATTGGCCTATTATAGCGCCACCAGGAGGCCACAACCTGACCTGCCCTGGTGGAGACCTGTGCCCCGAGGGGCACTTTATCTAGTTTGTATTTATACTATTTGGATTGGGATATTGGATTGGGATATTAAAGATAATATAATGTTATTGTTAAACAGAATGTGTCGACAGACTTTAGAAAGGAAGCCACTGTTTGAACAGTCTGCAATCCCCAAACCTAATCCCCACAGACAGAGGTACAGTAACCAGGTTATCTCTGGGTCTTTATCTCTGTCTGTGTGGCTACTTCTCCGCGAGTTAATATGCAAAGTAGCTAGGGCTGTTCAGAAAATCATCATGGTGAGATAAGTGACATTCTGCACACCAGCTGGCTCAGAATCCTTGGTTTCCCAGATACGAATGGGAACGATGCCGGAAAATGGAAGAACTTGATGATTTAATTATCTTTTGTTCTTGAGTGTGTGTGTGCGTGTGTGTGTGTGTGTGTCACTGTGTGCGTGTGTGTGTCACTGTGTGCGTGTGTGTGTCACTGTGTGCGTGTGTGTGACACTGTGTGTGCGCGCGCGCGCGCGCGCGCGTGCGTGCGTGTGTGTGTGTGCCACCGTGTGTGTGTGACACCGTGTGTGTGTGACACTGTGTGTGTGTGTGTGTGTGTGTGTGTGTGTGAGATGTGTGTGTCTTACTACCTTTTGTGCCTCAGATTGTCCGGATGTCCTTCGCATTTACAGTACATGTTCATTCTGTGCCAATTAAAATATAAGTTTTAAATAAGATTGATTGATTTCAGTGTAGAAGTTCAGTAGTAGTAGTAGTGTACTGTATATTAGTCATGATGGCCATGTAGAAGATCATCACACTCGCATACAATGACATGCATTAGTGCACACAGCAGTGGATGGACCGACCTAGAAAGCTACCGACTGACTGACTGACTGACTGACTGACTGACTCACACACATGCACAAACACAAGATCATGAAATCCTCCATCGCCCATTCATCAATATAACCATCCACCCATTAGTCTATGCATCCAGTCATTCATCTAGACATGTTCAGTATCTGTTCATCCCTGTATCCAGGCAATAAGCTTGTGTGTGTGATTATTTTACCATCAATTAATTAATACACCCATATACAGTATTCATACCAATTACCAATATGCCAGTAAGACTGGGGGCCCTATTTTGCCAGCGCATCATGGTCTTAGCTTGCTCCTTGATGGTGTGTCCACTGTCCCACTGCTATGTGTTTGTGCCTGGCGCAAAGGGCCCTGAATTAGTGATTACTGATTGTGCCAGGATTAATTAATTAATTCGCTAAAATTCACGCTAGGATTTCCCCTTATTTTGAAGAGCCAAAACCCATGACCGGATGATACTTTTGTTACTTACACTGTGTGTGGTGTCGGCCACATCCGGATCTACGGTGAGAAAGGCTGACCGCGATGATTACAGCATTGGCTATCGGCCGTGGAATAAACCTCATTTTGACCAGAAATGTCATCTGGGACAAGGAATTGGAAATAAAGGTGATCGAAAGAAACAGGGTGCACGCAAAATTCAAGATGGCGTGCTTCATTGCTGTTGACAACATCACCTAGCAACCCAGTGCTAATGTAAGTAGCATCACTACTCAATCAATCATAAGCACTATAAAAGACCAATTGCCGTACAGGTGTGACAGCAATGACGGGGAGTGTGATACTATTTATTAATTGCTGTAGATCTACGGCAATGGCGACAAATGTGTTAAATGCCACAGACGAAAAACAGTCTAAGTCCACACTATTGATCCATAATGTATAAATGATAGATAAGGGTTCAGGACAACGAGGCCTTTTCGTGGAGGGGTCAGAATGAAATTTGGACTACTGTTTTTCGTCTGTGGTATTGTACTGTTCGTCATCCAGACAAGTATTGACAACATGCCTAGTACTTTCTAAATAATACAAATAATATACTGTATATATGGTTATCGGTGGGCATTGCAAACTGTAATATAATCAGTAGATGCTCGCACTCTGAAACTCTGAAACACTGGTAGTACTGGCTACCTCAACAACCCTATCAGGCAGGCAACCATCAATCTATCCATCCGCCCATCTGTGCATCCATCCAACCATCTCTCCATCACATCTATCTTTCCATACAGCTATAGCCAGCCATCCATTCATCCGTTCCCCTGCCACTGTTTACATTCAGCAAACATTACTTCTCTCCCTCCCTCCCTCCTCCCCCTCTCTCCCTCAAGCCCTCCCATCTGTTCCCCCCCTGCTCCTCACTACTTCTCTGATCTGATCAACTGCAGCAGGTTTAATCAAGCTCACACACATCACTTGTGACACTGATGATGTATATTCCATTTTTGGTTGATTTTTAACTTTAAAAGCATTTTCGATTGGCTAATTTTTCAAGCTTTGACTTGAGGCACTTTACATAAACTCACACTGGCCCTGGTAAAATACTGTATTAACGTATGCTGATTATGAAACACGTTTATCTGAGAACACAAATATTGATACTCATTTATGATATTGTACATGATGAAGCAGAAGCTTCTGTAGTAGTACTGGTACTAGAGCTGGCCGGACTGGCACTACCCCTTTTAGCTTCTATTTTAACACAGACAATGGGTGACAATAGTGTTTTGAACAGTGAATTCATTGTGATTAGAGAGTGAACTGCTGATGCCATGTTGAAGGAATGACAAAAATGCTAAAGATTTAAATGCCATATCTGCACAGCCTATTTTTCTTCACCAAAGAATAATTTGTCATGATAAAAGAAAATACTTTCTGTATCAGGCTTTCTGCATCGAAACTTGTGGTTTAGAGTGTCCACCTTGAGATTAGGATGGCGGGGTTCATTTCCCGGCCAAAAACTATAAAAAATATGACACAGAGTAGAAATATTAGTTTCTTATTGCAGTAAAACACAGATATGCAATTAACGAATGAGATCAAACAATGTATCTACAGATTTTATTGTCCCCCCACTGGCCCCAGGGGGACTTCAATATACAGGATAATAGGTTTTAATACTGTTAAAATCATCGGGTTTGGCCATACCATTAGTTATCTCTGTCTTTCAAACATGTGATCAAATATTAGCTTACATGTTAGCCTAAATGTTGGTATAGTCCCCCTGGGGAAAAATGCACGAGCCACCACTGCTCAAACTACAGAAACAGGAGATACTGTAGTAGGATCCTGTCCTATACAGTATGAATATACACTATACAGTATATTTGGACATAACTGTTCTATAATATCTCAATACAATGCAGATATACACAGGAGATAAAGGGCAGAACCTACCTATCTCTAAACGTCACCAACATCATCTATGTTGCAAAATGGCACTAAACATGACCAGGGTTCCATTCCCTCTGTAGGTTTTGTCAAATCGCCACCATGATTGAAGAATTTGGGCTGAGGTTTTTTCACTTGGCCTATTGGGAGTGTGTGTGCAAAGTTTCAATCGGTCCAACAGTGCCGGAGATTAGCTGCTCACAGACTGACAGAGACACGGTCTGAGACAATAAGTACAAAAAAGAAGGAAATCCAGAGATCTATGTCATTGTTATTATGAACCTTTTACTGCCCTCATTTTAAACCATTTTAGAATACAATATTGACCCAACAGCTAAAGTGATGACTGAATCAAGGATAAAGCCAAGTACATTGTTTTGCCCACATTTCCTGCACTCCATTTCACCTGTAGAACACAGCATGTTGGGGAAAAGAGCTTGACAGAAAATGGCTGTTGACAGAATTGCATTGACAGCTTCTGTCTCCATTGTACTGAAAGATAGGGATGAGAGGTTTCCTAGCAACATCCAATCCACTGGGGTCTGGGCCCACAAATAATTGAAGACTCCTGTGTGAATAAATAGGAAAGTATATTGGATTTGTATCCCCGTTTATTTTCATGACGCGCTTGATGTGAAGGTATGTTATGTAATATTTCAATGCCATTCCTGGAACTAGCTATTGTATGCCTTGCTAATCAGGAGCAAGCAGGTTTTCACTCTGTAGTATGCTCTCGCTCTCATTTCTCTGAAATGTCATCTCTCTCACCCTACATTAGTACCCTCAAGCCACACAACATTCAGCATACATAAGGGGCCACTTAATTTCCTCCTGTGAAATACCAAACAATAAATCTATATTATTAGACCCATTATGACATAATTTGCCATGCGCCAATGAGCTAACAACCTTACTGCACACTTCTGTGTGTTGCGATTAACACCTGTAAGCTCTATAACCTTCCTGCCCCCTCATGGAAAACCACAAATTACCCTTCACACACACACAACTGGCCCCAGCTCTGCTCCCCAAACAAGAAATTATGTCATAGTGACCTCATAGTATAGCGATTTCATGTGGCCACCCCAACAGAACAAATGGCTATCGGAAGTGAGGGATGACCCTCACTGCTGATACGTAGAAGTAATATGGATCCACACACACACACACACACACACACACACACACACACACACACACACACACACACACACACACACACACACACACACACACACACACACACACACACACACACACACACACACACACACACACACACACACACACACACACACACACAGGATGGAAACTAGACATGCAGGAAACAGAGTGGTCACAGTCAATGCAGAGGAAATATTGACAGACTGGACTCATTATGCAACATATATAACCAAAACAAAAAAGGATGACGATGGTGTATTTCATTGCTCTGTTAAACTCTAGTGTAGCTTTTTTGTCATTACTTCTCTGTGTGGCCAGTATAAACACCTTGGTAAATTGGTATTTTTTCTTTTCCTTATTGTGACAAAGAGTAGGACAGTCAACTCAAAATGAAGACGGCATGACTTGAGAGTACATATCTGGGTCCAGAGGTGGACCATAACCAATACACGTTCACGTGGCAAAGTGTGTATACTGTACCAAGCCATAATGTTAAATAGGGTAGGGACTATATGAAAATGACATGTCACGATTAGTGGCAAAAATAATTGATTAACGATATCGCGATAATGAAAATACAATTCAAACTTAAAATGCGACTTTTGTTAACCCCTTGAACCCCCAGCATCCCTATTCTGGGTGGAACGTCCACCAAAAATACCCAATCTACAAGCTCATTTGCTATTTGTTGGTGAATCGATTTGTTTGATTTTAAATAAGAGCATACCAAATGTGCTCTTTACAGGTCCGTTTTATCAAGTATAGAGGGTTAAGAGGGTGGTAGTGACAAAAAGAAAATCAACCAGGTGCTCGATGGAGATGCAATAAAAGTTTAAAGTAGGCTAGGGCGAGAGGTGGATAACAGTTTATTATTTAGAAAAGTTAAAATAAGCCAACATGTTTCGACTCCAACAGAGTCTTCATCAGGGCAAGTATAGGATATAAATAGTATAGTATAGTATTTTTCATTTTTTATCTTTTAGGGTGGTAGTGAATTTGCAGCTCAACAAAAGCTAATTCATCCTAGTCTATGACAGAGGACAATTTCACGGATTTCCGCGAACTTAAATCTCCACGATAGGATTATTGTGAGCGTTTATTTTTTTATAACGATAAACGATAATAACAACCAGTAAGATGCCTAAGATGCGTGCACGCATCCGCCTCGTTGACGGCAGACTGCTGGGCGAATGCTGGTGCTTTGGCATGGAGGGTCAGATCAACATGGAATGAATTCTGTACTGGCCATATAAGGAGCATGTCTTGAGTGTACAGGGTTTGATCAGATCAGATCAACATATGGAATGTCAGAACAGGTCAGCTCCCTATATAGAGATCTAAGGGTGGTAGCGGGGACATTCTCTCAAGTGTACAGGGTTTGATGAGGGCCCAGGTAGGGCCGGGCCTACATTTTCGGGCCTGTTGAGAACTCTACTTTTCACCGGCTGCCGGGCGTGGCTGCACTAATAACTTTGGGGCAGGCCCGTCTAGAGTTTAAATGGACAGGTATCAGTCAAAAGGGAGACATCGAAGAGGAAGGATGCATGGGGAAGGATCAACATATGGAATGTCAGAACAGGTTCTGATATACAGTATATACAGATATGGAGATCTAAGGGTTTGAGGTCAGTGGTAGAGTTGCTGGCCAATATTGATGACATCAAGGATCTCCATACAGTATATGGGCTTAATTGCGACAGCAAGTCGCATTTACCATGACATCAGGTCCATCCCTGATGTCACGTGATGTCACGAGACCATCTATGTATGGGGATAATAAGTAAGTGACTGACTGACTGACTGACTGACTGACTGACGTTTTCATTTTGATAAATGCGAACTGAGGTCGCAATTATCATCCCATCCCTAACGTTAAATGGTGTTGGGGAAAATAAGTATGCAGCCAGTAAATTAAATTCCAACCTGACAGTGTCCGGTTGCATTTCATTAAAAACCTGAGATGGGTGCACTGGGGACTGTATGGGTACTCTTCCCACAGTCCCCAATGCTTAACTGTGTGTGTTATAAATAATATAACATATAACATATAATATAATATAACATATAATATAACTATTCTATTTATTATTTATTATTGTTGTTGATTATGTTCTTCGTATGTCAGTTGATACTATCAATGATAAGGGCTACCAACTAAACCCTAGGAGAAGCTCTCGTCATCCTGCTAAATACCTAACCGATTTAGGACGACCGTTGAGTCGATTCTACTCTATGGCTCCGAGACATGGACACTTTCAAAGAAATGAGAGAAACTGTTGGATGGCACTTACACCGCCTTCTAATGAGAGCGCAAAATCTGTCTTGGAAGAGCCACCCATCGACTAATCTAATATACGGCAACCTTCCCTGCATGTGTTTCTTCACTAGTCCGATCCAGAAGAACACAGTTTGCCGGCCACTGCTAGAGCTGAAAATTAGGTTATATCTTCCCTTCTTCTCTGGAGTCCTGCCTCAAAGCAGACCAGAGGTAGAAAACTGTCGTTCCCTGGTGTCATTGCTACATCGCTGCATCAGTAAGCAGGAACTGGGGATGGCAATGAAGGACCGGAAAGTCTGGCGTGGCATTGTGAAATCCATGATCTCGACTGCGGTCGAAAATTATGATGATGATAATAAACCGCTGTCTCAGTCCCCATCATCACTGGGTGAGTCATACAAGAGAGACGGAACCTATCCGCTCTTCAAAACCTTGACGATTGGGGTCTTTCCAACTATGGTAAATCATTTAGTTAAGTTGTTACATCTACTAATTTGGAACTAAATTAGACTGCATAATAGTATATACTATGGACTCACTCCAATAGAACATGTCTTTTTTTAGATACAGACAGAACAGATGGATGAGTCAGAATCTACCGTAGTAGTAGTACAGCCATAGGCTGTAGCCTAGATCTCTACGAATTTCCGGAAGCCTCACAGATGTTCAAGAATATTATGTCTGTGTTCTGTAGCAGAACAGAACATTCCTATCATCCCTATAAATGAGCCTCTGTTTCCTTTCAATTCAATGCACTCAGGAAGTGGAATTTCAACTTTGATGTTCCAATGCGGGAAGCCTTTTTGTCTTAGAGAGGCCGTTATACTGTGCATTCCATCTATGAAGAAGGAATGCAGAATGGAAGCTTTGTCATGGTTAAGTGAGCTGCAGTTTTCGAATTCTGAATTCGAAGAATAAAATGAGAGTGAGTGGACCTAAATAATTTATAATTGAGAGTTGAGTTCATAAAAAGAACACAATCTGATAAATGGAGATGCCCAGATTGTTTATAGCCTAGACGATCATTTATACTACTATTTGGCAAGGTTTTGTAAATGTGAGTGATACTGGACAGAGTTAGTTATTACAGAAACGTGGACCAGAATTGGTTCATAAAAGAGGACCTCATATTAACAGCTATATATTTATGGAATATCAGACATCGCGCACGCACGCCCGCCCGCCCGCCCGCCCGCCCGCCCGCCACACACACACACACACACACACACACACACACACACACACACACACACACACACACACACACACACACACACACACACACGCACACGCACACGCACACACACACACACACACACACACACACACACACACGCACACACACACACACACACACACACACCCTTCCTGAAGATTATGCACCAAAAGTGCATTATGGGTATGGACAATCAGGAAATGGGGTGTATACTATAGCTCTGGTCCATAGCTCTAATGCGTTGCATTTAGAGCTGTTAGAGCTGTTACTGTCAACTTCCGGGGCTCGCATGAATGCAGACCAGCCTCTCGTCTTTAGCGTAAATAAAAAGAACGTTTTTGCTACTCACCAAAACAAAGGCGGGTTGTGTCATTAGAAAGCCTACTTTCCTTAGTGGACGCACTCTGTGCCCCCCACCACACATATAAAAGGTACTTTTTTAGCCAAAAAGGGATTTTGTTTCCACCAGAAAAAAAATACTTTTAGTTACTCCAATGCACCCTCTACCGATATTGCCCAGAGAATTGCCTCATAGAGAATATTTTTCCTCCTGTGAAAAAAAATCCCTTTCTGTCCAAAAAGTACCTTTTATACGTGTGGTGGGGGGCTCAGAGTGCTTCCACTAAGGAAAGTAGGCTTTCTAATGACACGACCCGCCTTTGTTTTGGTGAGTAGCAAAAGCGTTCTTTTTATTTACGCTAAAGACGAGAGGCTGGTCTGCATTCATGCGAGCTCCGGAAGTTGACAGTAACATAGCTCTCTCCCTATCTCTCTCCATTTCACTCCATCTTTTTCATATACCAGCCTTACCATCAGCTTATAATTGTGTCATTATGGTACCACATTCCTGTATATTATCCACCTACTTTCTTCCCCCCAGTCCCTCAATCCATCCTACAGCCGTTCACCCTTCTCAAGGTGACTCACAGGAGGAGAGCCTTCCCGCTCTCTCAGTCTCTCTACCACCCCCCCCCCCCCCCCCCTCCTGCTTTACTCAGTGGGTCTGTGTTATGCTGTGAGGATCACCATCCTCTCAGCGTGGCCTACAGCGGGTGACCTTCGTTCCATCTCTGCCCGCGGAGCCTGACCGTTGCTTCCCGTGGCTTGAGGCCCATATTGATTGATCGGTTCAGATGGCTTCGGTTATCTTCTCAAATGAAGCCATCTCCCGTCCTCTCACCCCTTGCCCCATAACCCTTCTCACTCATCCTCCCTCCTTACTCTTATACATTTTACATTCTACTCTCCATGGCTCAATGTCAAGTTTGTCAACGAATCACAGACCTCGGAACGGGAGTTTCCACTACCCCCCCCCTCCCCTCCGCCCCCCCCCCCCACTTCCACTCCATCCTTCTCCCCTCTCTTTGACGCAGTAGCCGGAGAGTTGTGCACGGCGTACCCCTCCGGCAATCCAATGGACACAGCATCCACAAACCGTGACAGGGTGACACCATTTCGAGTTGCACTCTCATATCGTGAGAGAGAGAGAGAGAGAGCAAGGGAGAACAGAGTACCTCCACACAGCATTGACAGAACAGAGGATGACATCATGTAAGGTCTATATGTAGTGGTCTCTCTCTGACGAACTGGATGTCTTTTATGAAACAACACGTCATTTCTATTCTATTCTAAGCTGGACTTTAAATGACAACGGGTGGAAGAAGCGTTGAGTCTAGTCTTGATGTGATGATTGTGGCTATAATTATGGGGACCCCACTCATCATCATTGGGGGGCACCCACCACCGAGGAACCATTTTGACGCAGTTGTCTCTGTACCCACTTGGTATACCCGAAGACTTAACATAATCACGCCATGCTAAAACCTAAGGCATATTGGAAATGACAGCACCACAACAAGCAACATATAACACCATGTCAAAGCAATGGGCAGACTGATATAATATAATAGCCTAACATGGGTGATATTTGTTCCCAGTCCCCACCCTCCTGTGGATGTCACTGTCTGTCGCCCATTCATACTGGTTAGTTATTATAAATTACAAATACCATGACAAGCAATGTAAAAGCATGCACGTCTGGGGGCTCAATTATGAAACAATTCTGCCGAGGGACATCTTTAGTGATCATTTCTAGGATTAATAGAACCTGCAGTCAGATGTGATGTTAAGATAACATCGTCCGCAATCCTGGTTGCGCGCATGTACTGTTCATTTACACATTTAATTTCCATAATGGTATGAAAGTATTATCAGCAGGCTAACGACACGCTCATGGACGCGTTGTTGGCTTTGGGGTCTGTTCTTTTCGGCAAGCGACAAAACGGTCAGATCAGTTCTCAGTTGATCGAAATTGCCACAGATTGATACTCTCCTCTCCCGCCCGGTACCCGCATTATGACGCACGGTCTGTGGACTGTGAATGCCAATGGATGGTCCTATATCTGACGCAAAAATGTATTTAGAAAATGCTTGAGAAACGTCTGTCAATTCCATTTTGTCGTGATTATAATTTGCAACGCTTTAATTAAAGGATGAAGATGACATTATTATAGGCCTGCATGGCAAAAGTCTATAGTTTCCACCTATTCTCATCATCCTCCAGTCACAGAAATGCCGGTGAAACACAGCAAATATCATCATGCCTGCCATGGAATTCGTTCTTAGCTTGGGGGACAATGCTCTTTTCAGCAAACTCCATCGTGTAGCCTATATTGAGCGTTACGTCCCCAGAGTGTTCATGTCATTCGAACAGCTTAATTACCACATGATGTATAGGCTACATGTTTACTCTTTACGTGCATGGCAGAACACTCAGGCATGCTATATGTTATCCATAGAGACATGTAATGGCGTTTTAACAGTGATAAATGTCGCTCTGCTTACCCCCATCTCGGCGCGGTCAGTCGGGTCTCTCCTCAGCAGCTGAAACGGTCAGGGTGGATGGATGCAACCAGAACAGCCGGTTTGAGGCGCTGTTTTTTATATTAATAACGTCTCTCCTCAGTCACCAAACAAACAACTACTGCTCAAATGAAGCACAAGGCTGTTGTTAATCAGATGAGGAAATGTCGCTGGCTCTCATTAGGAAGAAGAACGGCCATAAAGGGAACTTGTCGACTTTCGAGGCTAACGTTTCATTGAATGAACACCTCTCTGCGAACAAAGCCGCGCCCAGCTCAAATTTAAATAAAAAATGGGGACGTTTCCTTTTCAGGTGTGAAGACGTTTAAAATGACAGGCTGCGGTTCGGTATTAAACAATGGAGCACTGGGCGTCCCGCTCTAGCCTCCCTCGCGCCCTGGCAGGTGCAACTGATGCCAGAGGATCACAGCATTTAAACCGCTGGCTTCTCCCGTTCGGATGCTGCCGTCTCCCTCCGCGCCTGTGCTCAGGCAACAAGCGGCCGTGGCACTCCCCATTTGTTTTGCCGTGCTGCTGCAATTAAAGCACTCCGCGTGTGAAAGCAGCGCCGGTGGGTTGATGCAGGCAGCAGCAGATGATATGCAGAATTATGCACTGCCCATTCAGACTATGTGGTCGTGCAGCACCCAGTTACATCTAAATCATATACAGTAACAATCTTGAGGAAAAAAAACATATGTTTATAAAAGTGGTGCTCAACGTTTTTCATGTCAAGGACCACCAAAATGTATAGGCTATCTGGCCACACCGACTCTAGCCCTGGTGGTCCAGTACGTTCGCGAGTCAGAACTCGCGAACACACTGGACCAGGGCTATAGCGCCGACACCACATCTCAAAATTGATATCAGCCATCAGTCCAACTTTGTCCAAATACTTTGAGGGATGCTACTCACTCATTGGCCAGTAGCAGCAAGGACAGCTCAGTCACACATCTTTCCCCCAAAAATGGTCCTTTCTTAAGAGTGGATTAGAACAGCAGTTTTATTTTTTTATATTTGAACTGGGGACCCCCACCCTGACAAGCACTTGGAATTGTAGGAGTTGAGGCATTAGCCTATACATTTTATTTGACTCGTAGTCGGTAACAAGCTCGGTTACAAGCTAGCTTGTCACAACTCGTTGTGAGCTATTTTCACAATATTTTGTCTCTACAATTTTTCAAACCTTAGTTAATAAGGCCTTATACAATGGAGCAATGGAGGACAGACCCAACACTACAATGGAGCTTTGACTTGCAATGATACAATAAAGACTTTAGGCCGTGCTATTTTGGGTGAAATAGAGCCCAGGCCATGGTGGGCCTACAGCACACAATAGCTTCTAATCTACATAGTAGACATGTGTCTCCCTGCCCGTGCAAAACCCAGACTTCAGAATCACAGTGTATTTCTGTATGCACCACCTGTTGTTGAAGATTAGACAATTATAGCGGTGTTTTCAGAACCTTCAAATTGGTTGGCTGAGTCATGTAGCATAGCAGGAGAGGAGACAAAACACATCATTGTGCAACAATGTGCACGCGCATGTGGGGTGATTTCACTCAACACTGTTTTTCACTGAAAGGCCTAAGTATAAGACATATATCATTGGGAATAAATTGATCACAAATACAAAAAAATACACAAAATAGTTAATAGAGCCCTAGGCCTACTATATTTGTATTGCGTGTATGTGGTTGGTTGTGTGTGATTGTGTTAGCCGTGGGTTACTTATTGCAGCCCTGTGTTGCTTATTACAGCCGTGGGTTGCGTATTACAGCCCTGTGTTGCTTATTACATACATATATATATATTTATATATATATATATTAAAATATAAAATATATAAAAAAATCATATAAATCATATAAAAATATTTTTATATGATTTTGTATGTTGCTTATTTTTATTGATGAAAAAAAGCGATGAAAAAAAGCAGTTGTGGGTTGCTTATTACAGCCGCGCGTTGCTTATTGCAATCATAGGTTGTTTATTGCAGCCGTGGGTTGATTATTACAGCAGTAGGTTGCTTATCACAGCCGTGGGATAAAGCGATGAAAAAAAGCGATGAAAAAAAGCGATGAAAAAAAGCGATGAAGAAAAGCGATGAAAAAAAGCGATGAAAAAAAGCGATGAAAAGCGATGAAAAGCAGCGATGAAAAGCAAAGAAAAAAAAGCGATGAAAAAAAGCGATGAAAAAAAGCGATAAAGAAAAGCGATGAAAAAAAGCGATGAAAAAAAGCGATGAAAAAAGCGATGAAAAAAAGCAATGAAAAAAGCAATAAAGAAAAGCGATAAAGAAAAGCGATGAAAAAAAGCGATTAATGGACAGTATTTGTCCATTGTTTATAAGCCTGGTTGTCTGAGGAAAATAATAATAATCTGTCCCAGAGCCTGCTGGTCTTGGCCTTGAGGTTACTGTACTGCTTGCCAAATGGTAGCAGTTGAAAACAGTCCATAGTTATGGTGGCTGGCATATTTCATGTGGGGCTGCCATAACTGAATAGCTAGAGAGGCTGCCTGGGAATCAGAAGGTCCCCGGTTTGATCAGCCAGTCTGCCTGTCTGTCGCTTTTGTTTTGTATATTTCTAATGTTTGAAGGCAGCAGAGGAATTTTGTCTAGTACCTCTAGTCTAGAATGAAAGCCGAATCAGATACGATATGAAATCTCAAGTAAAAATAAACTTTATAAATTTTTCTACTTTTAATTTGTGTACTCAATTAATTTGTTCACTAATTCATTCAGTAGTGAAAACAGACACTTGGAAAGAGTAAGTGTATTTATTGATTGAATACTTTATTAACAGGCTTTGGGCCAAGCCCCTTAGGGCTTGTTTCCATGGTCCTCTGTATAATATCAGAATCGGTCGGTATCGGCACCCCTAGTTTAGGCATCCAGCCAGGATGCTCTGGTGGTGGCTCTGTAGAAGGCCCATAGGATATGGCTTGCCGGAACACGGCCACCCCCCTGGGCGCATTCCTGTGGGTCTGGGGACCGCTCAGTTCACACAGGTGTGATTTTCACCACATGAATAATGTGCTCATCCCAGGTGAGGTCCCCAGAGATACAGAGTAACTTTAAACTGCTAACTCTCCCTACTGCAGACCCATAATTGAAGGAGATGGGGTCTGGCCTGGCTGCGAGCGTGTGTGTGTGTGTGTGTGTGTGTGTGTGTGTGTGTGTGTGTGTGTGTGTGGGTGTGTGTGTGTGTGTGTGTGACTGTGTGTGTGTGTGTGTGTGTGTGTGTGTGCGTCTGTGTGTGTGTGTCTGCGTCTGCGTCTGCGTGTGCGCGCGTGTGTGTGTGTGTGTGTGTGTGTGTGTGTGTGTGACTGTGTGTGTGTGTGTGTGTGTGTCTGCGCGTGTGTCTGCGTGTGTGTCTGCGTCTGTGTGTGTGTGTGTCTGCATGTGTGTGTGTCTGCAAGTGGGTGTGTCTGCAAGTGTTTGCGCTTTGCGTTTCAACTCAAGGAGGGCTGTTGGCAGTTCAGAAACCCGTCCACCAGTGGACCAGTAACATCACCGTTAGGCCGATATCTTTTTAAACAATATTTCTTTTACAAAAATGTAGATTTTTATTATGATGAGAACGATGGCTTCCATTTTCACATTGCAACTTTTCAGGACTAGAAAGCCTGCAGTTTCTATTAGCTTGGATTCCCCATCGATGATGTCACTGGTTTCTGAACTGCCCACAACCCTCCTATGAGACACAGACTGAGTAGAAAAAAATGGTGCCATTTTATCATGATTATTACTGAGGACCTATTATATGAAGATAGGTTGAAAAGTGGTGAAGAGGTCCTTTAACTAGAATGGCTAAGTGTGCTAGAGACAATGTTTTGCTGGCAGCAGCATGAGTCGCAGAGATGGAGTATAGGAGGAAGGGAGCCATATTTAACTGGGCTTTGATTGATGCTAGAATGTTTGGCTGATTAGAAACACTTATCCAATCAGCAGAGACTGACAGCTGAATACAGCTACTCTGTCCTGCATGATGAACTAATGCAATGCTTCATCATGCTCTCTTACAGCATATTGCTGTTGATCCATTGATGGAGAGACAGAGTAAACCATTCAAGTCAACATGGATAAAATTATGACAGGCTGAGGCTACCAAATAATTCTATATAGTACAGCAGTTTTTGTCAAAGTGGAGTCCAGCCCAGACTCTCAGGACCACACCGTGGTGTGAATGCGAGTACCTGCATGAATGTGAATCACGTGTGCCTATACCGGTAAATCCTGGATAGTGAAAGATTACAAAACTCTGTGCGGAGGAAGACCTCGAGAGAATGAAGAAGAGGAAGAAGGCAAAAAAATACATCACAGAGACCTATAATCACCATAGCAACAGGGAACCTCTCAGGTAACCTTGGCACCCTAATCATCTCGCTGACATGAAACAAAATTGCGGAAATGAGAAACAGAAGACACGAGGGATGAATTGAGACAGAGAGAGAGAGAGAGAGAGAGAGAGACAGAGAGAGAGAGAGAGAGGGGAAGGAGAGGAAGGGGAAGGAGAGGAAGGAAACTAAGCCACACAGAAAGTGATTGAAAGAGGGTTGAAGATGAACCCTTTAGGAGCTGCACTTTTATTAGTAAAAATCTGATGCATTTTAGCTTGTAGATCTACATTTGTTTTCCCAGAACACTTTACGTAAGGGTAGACGCATTATAATGCTCTTACAAGGCTTCATAATAACACTCGTCGCGTTCACAATTATGCATAGGCCTAATAATAACAAGGTTTATGTTCATGAAGTATTATAACGTCATACAAACTATGGCCTGCAAGAAAGGCAGACGTCAGACTACAATCAACACGCCGTTGAGGCCTGCTTCACCAGCTGCGCCTACTGAATCCCCATCCTCGAGTGATAAGGGCAACGTGGGATTTCAAACGTAAGTTACTCAAATCTCTCCGCTCAGACTTCGTTAAGGCGATGCAAAAGGAAGTCAGCCCTTCACATGGGCAGACGCTATGACACAGTCTGCCATTCATTGTCAATGGAAGCCAGCGACAGGACGATTTAAAGACGCAATGATGCATGTAGCTGCTCCAAATGATACTGCCATGCATCTTTGCGTCTGCCCGTGTGAACGCACCGATGCGATGCGTTGTAAGCTTGTAGATCAGCTATTTCCACTATTTCGTAACACAGTTTCAGTATAAAATATTAAATATGGCGTATTTTGACAATAATACATTATTATTATTTCATTATTATTCTTGGTATCGGCCATTTCTTTTGGTAGCCTTTTTTTAAATTCAGCCCCGTGCAAGTTTTGTTTACAAAGCCTTTTAAAGCCACACAATGAAATCGTAAATCAATTAATCGTCAAGTAAAGTCTCATAATCTTGACAGCCCTAGAAGCGTGTGCAGCACCATGCACAAACACAGACAGTGTGCCAAAATAAGATGTCATGTCATGTGCTGTAAAGTGTAAACCCAAAGATTGTGGAACAGATGCACATGTGGCGTTAACGCTCAGCCTGGAGGGCAGCAGTCCAAGTTTAAAATCTCTTACTCTTACCCGATCAAAAGGGTTTTATGAAACACATTTAACACTGTGGTTTTCAACCCTTTTCATATCAAGGCCCATTATTTATTCGGTATTTGTATCACGGACCACCATATGATGAGATTTAGCCTCTCAGACCTGTTGGATACGATTTTGTCCACAATTCCATGCAGTATCGATGTTGGTACCATACTGTAGGAGAGATAACAGGCAAACGTGGATCAAAATAACAATTCTTCTACATTCTCTAATTGTAGACTTCTTGTAAATTAACTAAGTAATGCAGATGTGTAACAACAATTGAACCCTCGAGAGCGTAAAATGAAACCAAGTTTCATTTTACGATCTCAAGAGTTAAAGATTTATACGGACCTCCTCAAGGACCACTGGTGGTCCCCAGATCACTGGTTGAACCACTGTTTTAACACTATGACTCACTGCATTTTGGAAGACCTGGATTTTGCTGATGATCTAGCACTCCTATCACACACGCACCAACAGATTCAGGAAGAATCATTCAAGCTTGAGAAAGCAGCTGCTTCGCTTGGGCTCAAAATCAACGCATAAAAAACAAAAGTAATGAAAATCAACAATAAAAACAACTCCCCAATAACGATGGACCAAAATCAACTAGAAGAGGTAGCCAGCTTTACGTATCTAGGAAGCATAATTTGCTGTGGACGGTGGAACGGAGGAGGATGTCAGTGTCAGAAAAGTAAGGATGACATTCAACAAATCTGGAAAGCAAAAAACATATCACACAAGACCAAACTGCAAATCTTCAACTCAAACATCAAATCCACCCTACTATACAGTTCTGAAACCTGGAAGATAACTACCAACATACTCAACAAAATACAGACATTCTTCAACCGCTGCCTCCGACGCCTCCTAGGAGTCTACTGGCCCAACACAATCTCCAATGCCAACCTGTGGGACCTTACTACACAAGACACGATAGAAACACAAATCAGGAGGAGGAAATGGACATGGCTAGGACACACACTGCGAAGACACAATAGATCAATCACAAAACATGCATTAACATGGAACCCGCAAGGCAAGAGGAAGAGAGGAAGGCCTATAGCCACCTGGAGAAGAACCACAGAACAGGAGATGAAGGCACAAGGGCTGTCATGGCGACAACTGGAGTGGAGGGCACAAGACCGAAGGGGGTGGAGGAGACTCATCAATGGCCTATGTTCCTCAGGGAATTTAAAGGCTTAAGTAAGTAAGTCACTGCATTTTTATAGCATGTTACTGGCTATGACTTTATAAACAAGACTAAAAATCCAAGCTCCAACCATGCCTAACACCTAACTAGAAATAGGCTAACCATTGGCACACCAAAATCAGTACAGTAAACTGACACTAGTATAATCCACAGGTAGGTCCAAGGAAGAAGCAAAAGTCTAAGACCAGCCTGATGACAGGCAGTTGATGAAGGAGTTGGCAAACTGTCAAGAGAGACAAAGGCTTACCCAGGGTAGTGAGGCAGGCAGGGGTCAAAACTGGAGAAGCGGTACAAGTTCAACACTGGCAAACAAGTCCAAGGGTGCTGGCAAGAATCCAAATTCAAAGGACAGACAAAAAAAAGAAAAGGTCAAACATACTGACAGCAGGATTCATTACATACATATATTCACTAATCACTAGTTTGGGTCCCGGGGAGACATCAAATTTCAATATGTACAGTATGCACTGTAGATGTTAACCGCTGGGGGACTCGGTCAACGAAGTATACATGGTAGGGTTTAAGTGGTTCCATGCCTTACTCAAGTCCAGGGCACCATGAATATAGCTACTGATAAAGCTGCTGTTCCATCCATTGTCACGCTCTATGTGTTTGAACCAGACAGTGACCTTTAGGCCACTCAACACAATGGCTTGAATGTGAAAGCAGAAATTAACCATGTGAACCCTACCGTCCAGATTCTGCGTGAAATTTGGTGAAAATAGCACATCTAAGCTCACAACAATGTGTCAAAATGCGATACATTGTAAGCTTGTAGATCAGCTATTTCCAGCAAAGTGATTTGACGTTGAGGGAAAAAAGGAGTGGACATAAAGCATAATATAAAGCCCTACAATTGTGCTACGGTTTCTATGATGTAGCATTGTATGGGATTCATGGTACAGTCGTGTGTGTGTGTGTGTGTGTGTGCGTGCGTGCGTGCATCCCGAATAGAATAGAATATATTCTAATATTTTTATTATACAAAAATGTCCCCATAGAAAATGACTTGTATAGTAACAATGTTATTGTAAAAACAGGATACCAGTGGAAGAGGGACAGTGTGCACGCTGCTCGGATCCAATAAAAAACTAACTTGATACATGTTTTTGTATTGTCCCTGTCAATTTTGTTTTATACTGAAATAAAAAAAATCCCCATATTTGAAGAATATTCGAAAATGTTATTACTAATATTATTTTACCAGCCCTATAGTGTGTGTGCGCGTGGGTGTGTGCGTACGTGCATTAAAGTGTGTATGCACACATTTGTGTTGGCGTGTAGAAGGGTGTGGCTTTAATCGGCTGTAATCTGAGGAGAGGGCAGAGAGGGGGAGGGTAGCGTGGGGTATAGCGCAGCCAGGTCTGACTTTTACTTTAATCCCAATCCCTACTCATGTGTGAGCGTGACCTAATCTCACGCGGCAGAGAGGAGGGGTAGGGTTGAGAGTAGGTCGGAGCTGTCCACAGCTGTAGAGGAGATAGCATCCGAATGGACAGCGTGCGTGTGTGTGTGTGTGTGTCCGTGCGTGCGTGTATGATTATGGTACATCAGACAAGTAACTAAGTACATGTACTTTTCTTACTTTACTGGAATATTTCTCAGAGTAAAATATTGTACTTTTATTCTACTACAATTATGTGAAAACTTTTGTTTAATAGTTACTTTGTAGATTTAGATTTTATTACAAAACATACATTAATCATTGCAGCCCTATAGATTTCAACCATTTGAAAATAAACGATACACAAGCTCACAATGCATTGTATCGCGATGCATTGTGAGCTTGTAGATCTGCTATTTATAAGATTTGCATTTGAAAACTTCAAATGTGACATTCTGCATAATGTGTAATTTCTTATTTCTACTTTTGGTATATCCTATATTTTGATACCAATACTTTTATTCAAGTACATTTTGAATTCCGGACTTTAAGTAAAAAATCACACCCGTGTGAACTGAGTGGTGTAAGGTCTTATATAGAATGATCAGCTGTGGTCTGACGTAATGTCTGACGTAATGAAATCACACCCGTGTGAACTGGGTGACCATAGCAACCGTGCTCATTTTTTGAGCACAGACAGACAGACACGTAAACTAACAAAGCCAGTTGTAGGAGTGGTTTACACCACTCAAAAATATGAGTACCTTTTCCACCACTGCAGACCACTGTCTTCTCCGCTGTGACAGTCCAGAGGAGCTGTGGGGGCGAGGCGAGCAGGGACATTCATTTCAGGATCTCATTCCCGCACAATGCAGTGGTCGAAAAAGTACTTTTACTTAAGTAAGCAATACTGCAATGTAGAGAGATACTCTGTTACGTAAGTAAAAGTTAAAGTCCGAAATTCAACATTTATGTGAGTAAAAGCAAGTATTGTCATCAAAATGTTCTTAGTAGAAAGTACTTATTATGCAGATGTACCAATGTAAAAATCTTTTGAAAATAGCAGATCTACAAGCTCAGAATGCATCGCGTGCGTAAAAGTACAATATTTGCCTTTGAGATGCAATGGAGTAGAAGTAAAAGTATTGGAAATTGGAAATACTCAATAACTCAAAATTACTTTCCACCACTGCCAAAATGACACAATCCGTCATTTTCAAAGGAAACAACACCCACTCACAATCCCTAGTAATGACTATACTAGCATGACACACATTACAGGTTATCATTAAAGCTATGAGTCAGATCTCTGCATAAGAGATAATTCCGTTTTCAAAGAATGTCCCACTCACCCCCAGCCCCCATTACTACCTGCGTCATCACCATTACGGAGTTCTAGAGGTGAATAGGCCCTGTAACATTTATAGTTATAGAGGTGAAGAGGCCCTGTAACATTTATAGTTATAGAGGTGAATAGGCCCTGTAACATTTATAGTTATAGAGGTGAATAGGCCCTGTAACATTTATAGTTCTATAGGTGAAGAGGCCCTGTAACATTTATAGTTCTAGAGGTGAATAGGCCCTGTAACATTTATAGTTCTAGAGGTGAATAGGCCCTGTAACATTTATAGTTCTAGAGGTGAATAGGCCCTGTAACATTTATAGTTCTAGAGGTGAATAGGCCCTGTAACATTTATAGTTCTAGAGGTGAATAGGCCCTGTAACATTTATAGTTATAGAGGTGAATAGGCCCTGTAACATTTATAGCTATAGAGGTGAATAGGCCCTGTAACATTTATAGTTCTAGAGGTGAAGAGGCCCTGTAACATTTATAGTTCTAGAGGTGAAGAGGCCCTGTAACATTTATAGTTCTAGTGGTGAATAAGCCCTGTAACATTTATAGTTCTAGAGGTGAATAAGCCCTGTAACATTAGTTCTAGAGGTGAGGCCGTGTAACATTTATAGTTATAGAGGTGAAGAGGCCCTGTAACATTTATAGTTATAGAGGTGAATAGGTCCTGTAACATGTATAGTTCTAGAGGTGAATATAGGCCCTGTAACATTTATAGTTATAGAGGTGAAGAGGCCCTGTAACATTTATAGTTATAGAGGTGAAGAGGCCCTGTAACATTTATAGTTATAGAGGTGAATAGGCCCTGTAACATTTATAGTTCTAGAGGTGAAGAGGCCCTGTAACATTTATAGTTCTAGAGGTGAAGAGGCCCTGTAACATTTATAGTTCTAGAGGTGAAGAGGCCCTGTAACATTTATAGCTATAGAGGTGAATAGGCCCTGTAACATTTATAGCTATAGAGGTGAAGAGGCCCTGTAACATTTATAGTTCTAGAGGTGAAGAGGCCCTGTAACATTTATAGTTCTAGAGGTGAAGAGGCCCTGTAACATTTATAGTTCTAGAGGTGAATAGGCCCTGTAACATTTATAGTTCTAGAGGTGAATAGGCCCTGTAACATTTATAGTTCTAGAGGTGAATAGGCCCTGTAACATGTATCGTTCTAGAGGTGAATAGGCCCTGTAACATTTATAGTTATAGAGGTGAAGAGGCCCTGTAACATTTATAGTTCTAGAGGTGAAGAGGCCCTGTAACATTTATAGTTATAGGAGGTGAAGAGGCCCTGTAACATTTATAGTTATAGAGGTGAATAGGCCCTGTAACATTTATAGTTCTACAGGTGAAGAGGCCCTGTAACATTTATAGTTAGAGGTGAAGAGGCCCTGTAACATTTATAGTTCTAGAGGTGAATAGGCCCTGTAACAGTTATAGTTCTAGAGGTGAATAGGCCCTGTAACATTTATAGTTATAGAGGTGAATAGGCCCTGTAACATTTATAGTTAGAGGTGAATAGGCCCTGTAACATTTATAGTTATAGAGGTGAAGAGGCCCTGTAACATTTATAGTTATAGAGGTGAATAGGCCCTGTAACATTTAAAGTTCTAGAGGTGAATAGGCCCTGTAACATTTATAGTTCTAGAGGTGAATAGAGCCTGTAACATTTATAGTTCTAGAGGTGAAGAGGCCCTGTAACATTTATAGTTAGGTGAATAGGCCCTGTAACATTTATAGTTCTAGAGGTGAAGAGGCCCTGTAACATTTATAGTTAGGTGAATAGGCCCTGTAACATTTATAGTTCTAGAGTTGAAGAGGCCCTGTAACATTTATAGTTAGAGGTGAATAGGCCCTGTAACATTTATAGTTATAGAGATGAATAGGCCCTGTAACATTTATAGTTATAGAGGTGAATAGGCCCTGTAACATTTATAGTTCTAGAGGTGAAGAGGCCCTGTAACATTTATAGTTAGAGGTGAAGAGGCCCTGTAACATTTATAGTTCTAGAGGTGAATAGGCCCTGTAACATTTATAGTTCTAGAGGTGAATAGGCCCTGTAACATTTATAGTTATAGAGGTGAATAGGCCCTGTAACATTTATAGTTAGAGGTGAATAGGCCCTGTAACATTTATAGTTATAGAGGTGAATAGGCCATGTAACATTTATAGTTATAGAGGTGAATAGGCCCTGTAACATTTATAGTTATAGAGGTGAATAGGCCCTGTAACATTTATAGTTATAGAGGTGAATAGGCCCTGTAACATTTATAGTTATAGAGGTGAGGTTTGATATTATGGTTATATCAAAATGTAATAGTATGTTAAGTATGTTAAGAAAAAGTCCCCCCTCTTTTTCCTTTAACAAATCAAACCTTGCACTTAATGGAACAGAATGTCTAAACGAGGAGAGGGAGACTGGCTAGATAGGATGTCAAAGCAGTGCTGAAAGGAAACAAACAAGGAGGCCAGAGAGGACAGTGGAGAATGAAAAAGAGAGAGAGAAAAAACAATTATGGATGAGTCAGAGGAGAAGGGGAAAAAAACTAATGATGGAGAAAGGAGAGAAACAATGAAACTGAGACGGTAAACGGGGGAGAAGACAGATCGAGGAGACGGTAATGGTGTGAGAGGGGAAATTAGAAAGAGAAGCAAGAGGGAGGAGGGAGGGAAGGAGGGAGGGACGGAGCGCTGACAGGAGTGAGGGAAGAGACGAAAACGAAAAGGGTTTGGGAGGAAATGTGATTTCTGGATGAATGAAGACCAAACTTTCAGTGGTGCGACACTGTGCACGTCTGGGGGGGTCTGAATGCATACAGCGTGTGTGTAGTGCTGTGTACACAGTACTCTCACACATGAAAGTGCTAATGCACGCGCGCGCGTGTGTGTGTGTGTGTGTACCTGAAAAACAAGGGGATGCCATGCATGCTCTGATGAGCTTTATCACTGCATCACAGAGCAGACATGTCCTGAACACACGCACGCACGCACACTCGCGCACACACACACACACACACATTAGTTCTTCATTTGAATCCACAAATTACAATTAATTTGAAACAAATATAACGGGGTTAACAGTTCATGTTCACTTAAGGATACACATGGCACCTCCTCCTCCACACAGACAAACTGCCTATAACAGCCGAAACAGAACAATATTTGGCAAGTTGTTTGGCTTTGCTCTTCGTCATGCCAGCTATTCTTAGGCCACTCGTGGTCAGTTTATGCACATGCAGGCACAGGCTTCCGAATATCAGTATGGCAAATCTACATCGATACCCCCAGGTTATAATTCCAAGTAATGGTTGATACTTGTGTTTATCTTGGAATGCCTGGTCCATGTACAAATCAAAGACACAGCCCACCTCCAGAATCAGGAATTCTTTGTGACTGGTGTCAACAAAAACAACATCCGGTGTATTTGGGATGTTAGCAAAGACATTGCATGTGCCCATAGCTAATCTGGTAACACTCTTGAATGTATATACATTGCTGCACTAGATGGCACATACTGTATTTTCAAATTACATCAGACACTAAGTCAACAATACGGCCGTGGTCATTTGTTATGTGTGCGATAGATTCTAGGTGTTGTTCAGAATCATGAGGGTTTATACAGAGTGGAGTGTGGGTGTCGGGATACCAGATTGAACTTGGTTGGTAATACTTGCAGTCGCGCGCGCGCGCGCACACGCACACGCACACACACACACACACACACACACACACACACACACACACACACACACACACACACACACACACACACACACACACACACACACACACACACACACACACACACACACGATTTCTTAAGGCTCAAGGTTCCTCAGGCCCAGACAGAGTTGGGCAAGACAGCTTTTTCTGTCAATGGCCCAACTTCATGGAATGAACTCCAAAACTCCTTAAAACTGAGCTCCCTGCCATCCTTCGGTCAGTTCAAAGGAATGCTCCAGAACATTTTTCACCGTGATTGCTCCTGCTTCAATTGATTTATTTTACTGATTGTTGTTCTGTATAAAGTTCCTTTGTAATTTACCCTGATTTATAATGTTGTTTGATGTATTGTTTTGTGACTGTATTTTATGTATTGTAACCTCGGCTACGTTGAAAATGAGGGCTTGCCCTCAACTGTATTCCGAGTATAAATAAAGGTGAGACACACACACACACACACACACACACACACACACACACACACACACACACACACACACACACACACACACACACACACACACACACACACACACACACACACACACACACACACACACACACACACACACACACACACACACACACACACACACGATTTCTTAAGGCTCAAGGTTCCTCAGGCCCAGACAGAGTTGGGCAAGACAGCTTTTTCTGTCAATGGCCCAACTTCATGGAATGAACTCCAAAACTCCTTAAAACTGAGCTCCCTGCCATCCTTCGGTCAGTTCAAAGGAATGCTCCAGAACATTTTTCACCGTGATTGCTCCTGCTTCAATTGATTTATTTTACTGATTGTTGTTCTGTATAAAGTTCCTTTGTAATTTACCCTGATTTATAATGTTGTTTGATGTATTGTTTTGTGACTGTATTTTATGTATTGTAACCTCGGCTACGTTGAAAATGAGGGCTTGCCCTCAACTGTATTCCGAGTATAAATAAAGGTGAGACACACACACACACACACACACACACACACACACACACACACACACACACACACACACACACACACACACACACACACACACACACACACACACACACACACACACACACACACACACACACACACACACACACACACACGACAGGTGTTTGCATTGTATAGGCTCAATTAATGAAAGCACAAAACCAAACATAATCACCCTACTGCCGTGCACCAATACACCCTCACAGGTGAATGGTCTGTCCACAGCAGGACATATTATACTGTGTTGGTCTGTATGGCTGATTGTCTGTTTGGATAACATATTATACTGTGTTGGTCTGTATGGCTGATTGTCTGTTTGGATAACATATTATACTGTGTTGGTCTGTATGGCTGATTGTCTGTTTGGATAACAGGACATATTATACTGTGTTGGTCTGTATGGCTGATTGTCTGTTTGGATAACAGATTATACTGTGTTGGTCTGTATGGCTGATTGTCTGTTTGGATAACAGATTATACTGTGTTGGTCTGTATGGCTGATTGTCTGTTTGGATAACAGATTATACTGTGTTGGTCTGTATGGCTGATTGTCTGTTTGGATAACAGATTTCATCCACATTGAAGCCACCCAGTTATTAGACATCGACTTTTTTTCTTTTTTTACAGTCATCGATTCATTCTATTCTCTCTCTCTCCCTTGTGCGCAGGCACACCTAAACCTTGCATGTTCATCGTTTAAAAAAATAATAATAATAACTTGAAGTGTGACTTATCCACTACAGTGAGATGTTATGCAAATGTCGCTATGCATTAGTTAAGCAATATTTCATCCTATTTCTCTCTTCACCCATTTCTGTGAATCAGATATTGCTCTGGAGGGCAAAATCACTTTTTGGAAGTGCTGTTATCCTAAATAATTCACAATGAGCTGTGGGGGTTTCTATATGTGTCTTTTTGTGTGTGTGTGTGTGTGTGTGTGTGTGTGTGTGTGTGTGTGTGTGTGTGTGTGTGTGTGTGTGTGTGTGTGTGTGCACACGTGCGTGCGTGCATGACAGTGTACAGCATGTGAACCACCAGCCCAGCATGCTTCTCTGCTCCCATAATAGCAGGACTGGTCCAGTTACAGAATGCAAGTGGGGTTCTCTGGTTTGCATCTTACATAAGACACCAATGTACAGCCCGAAAGGACTTTGGTCCCTTATTGTATTTGTTCTCCTTCCGCCTGCCCCGCCAAAAAATCTGAGCAAATAAAGATGGTGTTGGAGGGAGCTAGGCGATTCTTAGACATTGGTGAGATTACTGGGGAAGATCTGGATGACATACTAGGACTCATGGCCAAACCTAAGTCCAGAAACTTAGGTTTGGCCATGAGAGATTGCGTTAAGCTCCGTGTCTGTCTGCTGTCAGATACTAACAGTGGGGATATCATTCTGTGTAGTGTACTGCAACATTTCAGATGGTGCTTTACTTCATGTGATGTTGTTCAATGTGACATCCACTGTTTCACAAACAGCATTTCTCTCACACATGCACAGCGTATAGGAATGCAGTATGTACAGTGCTTGCAACTTTTAAAACACGCGTACATACCCCTTTCCATCTCTTGATTTTGATTGATTGATTTTATTTGGTGATAATAAAAGAGCACAGAGCAACTTTCCGACATACAGTAAAAGTCAGCATCATAGAGGGGCAAAACACAAGAAAGCCTTTCAGCTCATTTCCACTGCAGTACAGTTGGGTGCCACCGATATTGTCCCTTATCATTTGACCCATTTGGTCCTGACCTCAAAATTTAAAAAAATCCTTCTAAATCCTTTTCACGATTTAAAAAAAAATAGCAGACCTACAAGCTCGTAGCGCGCCACTCGGTGGCGCGCTATGAGCTTGTAGATCTGCTATTTTTCAATAGCTAAATTATAACATAATGTTTGAAACACCAAAAGGGGTTCCCGCCCAAAATGGGTTAACTGTCCTTTTGCGCAGATCACGCAAAACTCAGCAAAAAGAAAAGGACAATATCGATGGCCTCCAACTGTATGTATAGTTTACAGTTTTATACTCACTGTTACGTTCTTAGTTTACGCATGTTTCATGATAACTACTTTTTATATATGTGATGTATGCCATGCTTTTTTGTTATTGCTTAATGTAAATCGCTCTGGATTAAGAGCGTCTGCTAAATGCCTAAATTGTAAATTGTATCACAACAACACAAAAATATACAGACATGTCAATACACTACATAACATCATGAGCTCTTTCTAAAATAATGTGCAATCATTTTTCAAATTATTACCCTAGGTGAAATCATGCAACCCAATCCCCCCCCCCCCCCCCCCCCCTCTCTCTCAGACAGTGTCAAGCCAGAGGGCTGCACATTGCCAGGTCAGAGGTTCTATGGCCTGGCTCTCCACTGATCAATAGCATAGAGTAGGCCTCAGTAGGGAGTCACTCTGACCTTGCCCTCGCTTAAAGGTGCAGGCACAAAATAAATATAATTGTAATGATGCAGAAAAAAATATATAGGTCTAAGGTTTATTTAAATATTTTGCCAGCTAGAGTTGGGCAGAAAAGCTAAATACAGTCAAATACTACTCCGCTGAAGTGCTCTGCTTTGGCAGCCTAACAAAGATGGCCACCATTAGGGGGGAAAAGAGCATTACTGTCTCTTTAAGGCCCAAGCCGTCACCAGCAGACCAATCAGCAGCCAGATAGCATGACGAGCATGTCCTTGCCAATGACCTTGATGGAAGAGGAGCGAGAGAATTGGCGGATGTGTGAGGATGCTATAGGGAGGGAAGAGAGAGAGAGAGCGATAGAGATGGGGAGAGAGAGAGATGAATGAAGGAGTAAGGAATGATGAGAACAGAGGAAAGCGAGAGGGAGAGATTGATAAGAGGAGGCACATGGACGCAAGCAGGCCGAGATGCCCCGCAAAATGCTCTCGCCTCGCTCTGCTACCCTCTCGCTCCCTCTCTCCTCTTCTCACTCACTGAATCTCTCCAGCCACCATCCCCTCCTCCCTCCCTCCATCACTCCAGGAGCCTACTGACAGCTGAGCGTGCACGCATCCACCACGCGGTTGCATAATGCTCTGGATGGGATGGAGGGGTTATGGAGAGGGGGGATAGGGGGAGGGGGAGTGGGGTGAGGGAGGGCGAGTTTGAAGGAGAGTGACTCACAATCCACTCCTCATTGGGAGAGGAAACTTAAAGGGACAAGACGCTCAAATTGCTGAACAATTGCTACCATGCAACATCGTCCTATAATATTGTAATGTACATGACTGCTGCTCGGGTAAAAACTGCGTCTCTTAAACCGATTTTCACGATCCTGCAATGGTGTCTCAAAACTCACTGTGCTTTCTACAGAAATAGGGGCCATATACAGTAAAAGAGCAGTTTCTATACTATACCAGTGATTCCAGTGATGAACCTTTTCATGTCAAGTAACCCCAGGTTGATTTGGCCGCGGAAAACATTTCTACATAATGGATTACTCTTATATACGTACATAGCGAGAAAGACCATACTCTAGCTTTGGATTCATAGGGACACTCCTACACTGGATGATTGGTACAAGGAGGTAATGAATGTGGTTCCTCTGGAGAAACTGACTTATCTCCTCTGTGATAATATGGAAGGGTTCACGAAGACAATGTACCTTATTGAACAGTAGTGAAAAACAAAAAAATACTCTGGCAACCTGGAATATACAATGTCAAGACTGGTGGTGTACTTGTTTTTCTTACTTATTTATTATTATTATTTTCTCTTTCCGTTTGTTAATGTAATGTCTGTATTGTGGTACTTGTTGATTTCTATGTTGTGTTAAAAAAGTGTAGTTCTATATGCACTGTATACTGCAACTGAACAAAAAGTGAAATCTCAGAGCCTCAATAAAAAACATACAGAAACTAGAATTGCACTCTGTCGAGTGCCTACTTGCTTGTTGCACACAAGTAGGCCTACTAGTGCGCAAGCAGAGCGTGCAACTACTGTCGACCGCTACAAACTGTCAAATCTCAGCTTCTCTGTGAAAGAACGTTTGAAATATTGAATTATTAGGTTTAGCTATTTGCTACATACCTAGGTTTTGGAGGTAAAAAAGTAGTATTGTTAAGTATGGTAAGAGACGGCTTTCGATGGTGACGTATATGTCGATCAGTGTCGGGTGGATTAAAGGAAATGCCTCTATGTGGCTGATGAATGAATATCAACATCCTAATACATCCTAATCAAATTATGACAGGCAATTCCTGCTGTCAAAATATGACCCCCCCAAAGGTTGGTCATGGCCAGTCGCAAGACATTCATCTGGGGTGATGCCTCGCTCTGTCCATTGGGTTGTCTGGCTGCCCAGGTTGTTCCACTGGTTATGCCACTCCGTAGTCCTGGCAACAGATAATGTGGTCTCCAGTTCTGCAGTGGTATCCAGGAAGCTGCTTCTGGACCTGAGCCGTTTCTGGGGAGCAAAGTGTTCGTGCAGTGAGTGCCAGTTGTCATGGACCTGCTTTGTGCGCTCGGCTTTGCGGGGACTGCTCAGCGGGGGGGGGGGCGTTGTGTACTTGTAGACCTACAATTATCAGAGCGACACATTGGCGCGTGCAACTAAGGCCCCATTTACACTGGCAGCCAAATCTAGTCTGAATTGGATCTTGGCCACATTCAGATTGGAATCTGATTTGTTTAAATAAGTCTAAATGTAGACAGGTCACATACAAGTCACATAGAATCTGATTTTTTTCCACTTGAGCCACATTCAGAGGTGGTTTCAAATCTGATTCAAACCTGATTTGAGGCGATCCGTCAACAACCTGATCTAAATCGGATTCCATGTGACTTGTTTGTGTTTAGACTGATTTAAACAAATCGGATTCCAATCTGGATGTGGCACAGATCTGTCACGGTGTGAATCAAGAGGGTTAGGACCCAAACGCAGGACAAAGGCAGAGAGGCAGAGCAGTCGAAATTGCAGGCGGTTTATTCACCAAAATCCATACACGAGGAGAACACAAGGAGTAACAGTAACAGAGTCAATGGACCAGAGCAAAGGGGTCTGGGGAAACTGACCCCACATGGGGAGCCAGAAGACTGGACAGGGGCAGTGCAGGTGCCTTCAGGTGGGCGGCCTGGAGGCTGGGTGGGGGTGGAACAGGCTACATCAGGGGCCCTAACCCTACCCTTACCCTAACCCTACCCTTACCCTTACCCTACCCCAAAAATAAAAATAAAAAAATAAAATAGTGACATCACAATATCATCCCCTCCCCTAAACCCTCCCCCTTTATCATACAGCTACGGGTGCAGGTTCAGTTCAGGTGGATCACCACCCATCATGTACAGTATACGGTGGATTTTTATGAAACAAACACTTTGCAGATAGAAAGAGGATAATTCAAGCTTTTCATACAGCTCAGTTTGACATTGTTTAATACAATCAGACTTTTCTGTTTGGATGAATGGGCTGTCAATGGGAAATTGCACCTAGTTAGTTAGCACCTTGCTGGCAAGATGGCAGTGGTGTGCATAAAGTCAATAGCCCCACCATGAGGCAGATTTTCACATTTTTACCTTTGCCCTGCATTTTTCACATCTGCTTTTTATAGCGCCACCAAGAGGCCGACTTTTGTAAAACTTTATTTTATTTTAGGCTCCTCCTCCAGATTCTGTCCAAACATCCTGCACATCGTTACACAGTATCTCTAGTCATGTGCTCAAGACCGATCTGTCCGATATTTCATATTAACATTGGCTAACATTGGCTTGGCAAAGTTTGCAGGATTGGCCCGTTTTGAACAAAAAGCCTCAAATCATGAACGCAGCCTGCAATTTACTTGACATTTTTCATGCACTTCCATATAGGCTGAGAAATAAATTCCACCCTTTTCACATTGGCCTGTTATAGCGCCACCAACAGGTGGAGTTTTGCAAAACACATTTTTGGAACAAAATGCCTCAAATCATCCAATTGCCATCAAAGGCGTAAGAAGAAATGGCACCCTATTCACATTGGCCTATTATAGCGCCACCAGGAGGCCACAATAACCTGACCTGGCCTGGTTTTAGCTGTTGCTTTTTCCCCTCAAAATCTGAGATAAAGGAACGCACGCTAGAGGGCTCGGTCATTGAGGATGCCCAGTGAAAGGTTACCCAAAGTTGCCTTAAGATGGATCCCAATTGGAGAAAGACAGAGAGGCCGACCAAAGAACACCTGGCGAAGGACAGTGTTGATGGAGCTGAAGGAGATGGGTCTTTCCTGCGACGAGTTACTAAGGACACACAAATCTTGCATTGCCACAAAGTGCCTGTTACAGGGACCAAACCTGCCCCCTTTGACCATCATGCACCATCATGCACCAGCCTCTATCTGCCACTACCCACCACCCTGTTATCATTCCTTCAACAAAATGTTTTCTCCACGCAGTGCGATGGGCTAAAGTGAGCCACATGAATAATGAGGTATAGGCTCGATTTAGCTCTGCCTGGGCCTGGCTCTGCAGTTCGCTACTACCACATGCCATAATGGGCCCATTCAATGGTAGGGGTCTCTGGAGTAAAGGTATAAAACACTACAGGGACTCCCTTTGTAGTGTCTGCTCATTTGTCTTGTGTACAGCATTATGGCCTAGAGGTTTATGCTGCAGGTTCAGTTGCTCTTACCCTGCATGAGTGGCTGTAAATTGACTTATTGTAATTCTCCCCCTGTATGATGTGGATGAGAGAGAGAGAGAGAGAGAGAGAGAGAAGGGGGGGGGGGGGGGGGGGGGATTTGCAAGAAAGGGGGTTAGTACTGTACAGTGTCATATGTCTAAAGGCTTCAGTGTGCCTCCCGGGACCAACACGTTCATTCGTGTGTCAATACATCCAGTCACTCAGTCAGACCAGAGGAGAACGCACTCCCTACAGACCTCCCTTAAGGACTACACCCCTGAGAGATCTTTGGACATGGAGCTCCTCACCATCCGTCACACAAAAAAGCGTCCCTCGGCGATAGAGCCTTCTATGTGGCAGCCCCTGCCCTCTGGAACTCTCTCCCCTTGGAGATTCGCCCGACGCCTACATTGGACTCTTTCAAGTCTGCACTGAAGAGACATTTGTTCACTCAGGTTTTTGGCAATTAGTTAGTTTATTTTTTCTGTATTGTAAAGCGTCCTTCAGAGTTTATTGAAAGGCACTATATAAATTCAACTTATTATTATTACTAGAGCGGTGCCCGTTGGGCACTGGCCTACTTGGAACGATGCAAGTTGGAAATGGATGCCCCACCCAGGTATTATGTGTCCCTTTTATGGCCATATGGAGTTCTTTGTCAGGCATGCCCATGCACATACAGAGTCTATGCAGATGTCAGAACATACTTGTGATTTCAGAACAGGCCAGCTCCATATATGGAGCCTGGGCAGGGGCCCTGTCCAGAGCCTGGGCCTTTTGTGGTGGTTCTAGACGACTGTGGGTCCGACCGACTCGACACCGGACCCCCTGCACGTGTGTGGCGAATGGTTCTCGAGTTACGTGCATTACAGACGTACACTAGTAGATAAGATTATTACAGACTGGATACAATACTCAATAACCACTATTATGTAAACTACTACGGCATTTGTTTAAGACAAGAACATGCCTTGGATTGTCCAATGATGGATCTTAGGTATGAGGCGGAAGTGTGAAAGTAGTATGTAGTATTTAGAAGAGCAAATGGTTGGAGCAAGTCCTGTGCAGCATCAGCTCATACAACGCCTGTACATCAATCTACAGTACCTACCCATCTGCCGGTTATGATTATATACGATTCCAACTGACGTTTATCTGCTTGACCCAGTACATGTTGAATCACTCTCACCTGCGTAAGCACCATATACGCTAGGCTGTTAAAATGAATGAACAGCATGATCAGCATCACGCGCATAGACTCTACAGGCAGTAAATTAAGCCTATATTGGAGCTTTTTATATCCGGTCCAAAATGCAATGAGAAATTAATGCTTATTGGTTGGGACCAGAGCGGGGGTGGGTCTTACTCAAAACCCACATGTACAATAAGAGCAGGGTGTGGTAGCCACGCGCCTTCCACAGCATACCCTACTTACCATAATTTACCAAAATGCTTATCATGGTGATTGAAAGAAGACTTTAAAGTAGTGACTGGAAGCATAAAGTAAAGTTTTTGACTATTTATTAAGGTCATTTAAATAAAATCAAGTGTATATTAAGCTGTGTCCGTGTACTCAGGAGTAGGCTAAGTCTGATTCGTTTTCGGTGGAGGTTGGCCTCAGCCAGGGCTGCGCATTGTCACCTATCCAGTTTGTGATTTTCATGGAAGGATCTTGAGGCGAAGTCGTGGCGGAGATGGTATACTATTCTTCACCACGTCCTCTGCACAATGATACAAGGATGCGTCATGTTCTATTCTTACTCATTCTGTTCGACGAATCTGCCTATTTTCGCTTCTGGAAAATAACAGAAGACATTGTCTGCTGTGTTGCTTTTCGATTTGTACACTGCGTAATTTCATAGAGGTTTCAAGAGAACACAAAGTATGCTTCTGAACATACCAAGTATCGCAATACCTCCGAGACAGAAACGATACGTGCCGCTGTATGCTGTAGGCCTACTGTGCACATCAAATAGCAAGTGATTAGAAAACAACCTGTGATATGTCTTCTTTTATACTGTATTCCTGAACCGATTATATGACAAAGGTCTCAATTGTTCAGAAATAATGTTCATGAGTTGGTCCAGCCGGCTCCATTCACTGCCATGTATTCATTCATGGAACTTCGGGTGCGAGGTTTGCTCCCATGAAAGCATCCATTAAAGTGTCATGGCATACCATGACATCAGCCATGTCACTTCCTTCTGTAAAGGTTCCTTGGACTTCCCCAATCCAACCCCCGACGTCCCAGTCACAGGGCGGACACTCTAATCACAAGGTCACTGAGCTGGTATACCTACCTACCTACCTACTTGTTTATTTTGACGGGACAAACCAACCAAACCTGCCTACCGGGACAAAACCTACCTATACCTACCGACAGTATCGTCAGTCAGTCGGTCAATCTATCTATCATACCCTATCCCTTCCATAACAGCAGCAGCTTGTAGTTACTTTCCACCATGTATGTATGTGGTTCTCCATTTTAACACCGAGTCTTGCACGGTCCAATCTAAAATGGTTCCGCTCCGTCAGAACCCGCTATAGATGAAGGCGGCTGTATGAATCAGTGTCAGGGTGAAGATTTACCGTAGCAGAGTGTGATTGGAATATTTGGTTTATAGGTCGGCGTACAGTTGAGAGTACCGGTTAAGAGTTACGACTCTGATTAAGAATTCAATATGATAGTGGAGATTGTTTTCACGCACGTGCTCGTATGCTGCAACATACAGTACATGCGCTGATGTTTCAATACGAGTCACACGACTTGCACATAGGCAAGCATACACATACTGTAGACATATCCATGTATGTAGACAATTAACCTGCATAATGTGAATGTTTCTATTTTTGATTGATTGACTGAATACTTTATTAATCAGAATGTCATGTAAACGGCACAAGGTAGCATACAGTCAGACATTTAGGCAAAGGAGAAAAAGGGACATTTTTTTGGCAGTGAATGTCATGTCCTTTCTATGGGAAAGCCAGTGATATAGTATAGATAGACTATAGATAGTTATAAAGCACTAACCAAAGCAAAGTGCTATACATTTGAAGCATTGTACATACTCGTTTCGCATGACATTTCATATTTCTGCCGCTATGTGACTTATATGACTATATGAATGAATAGTAAGGAAGTGCATTTAAGATACAAAGATAAGTCAGTTCCATCTAAATGTGTCGTGGTGCCATTATTCCCTCCTCTCTCGTTCCTGTGCTCCTCTTCCTCCTCCTCCTCACATCTGTCACCTCCATAACCTCTCACATGTTCCTTTCTATTCCTCCCCCTCCTTCCCTCCCTCTGCATCTATGAATGAGTCTCCCAGAGAAGGTGGATGAACGGTGCAAAGAAAAGGAGGAGAGGCTAGAGACAGAGAGGAGGAGGGGGGGGGGGGGGAGTTCCAGATTAAATTTAGCATCAACTTCTAATTCCTCCTCTTTTGTATAACGTTTCTATAAATAACCCTTCAACACCCACATAATCTATGTTTGAGCCACTGACTGAGCAAGAGAGGAGGAGGGATGGGGGGGGGAGAGAGAGAGAGAGAGAGAGAGAGAGAGAGAGAGAGAGAGAGAGAGAGAGAGAGAGAGAGAGAGAGAGAGAGAGAGAGAGAGAGAGAGAGAGAGAGAGAGAGAGAGAGAGAGAAATCAAAGTGGCAGAGAAAGGGACTGGGTGAGTGAGAAGGGGGATGAGGAGAATGAGAAAGGGGGGAGACAGAGAGGAGGAAGGTATAGGGGGAACAGGGTGGGAGGTGTTGCTTAGCAACAACATTCACGTGGCGAGAGAGATGACTGGCCGTAGTAACACACTTCTGCCAATGCAGGCGCACACGCACGCACACAGGCTTTCACACCCATACTCTTTCACGCACACGCACGCACACACACACACGCACACAGCACACATGCATATTATAAGAGAAAATATAATGTAGAACAGAAGCTGTCACAACGATGGCAATATAGATCTACTTCCCATTACGTGCGTGGGTTTAAGACAGACAGACAGACAGAGACAGACAGACGCAGCGGGGTACAGACCTCCCCCTCCCTTCCTCCCAGCTAAGGGAAGTCTCTTTGATGGGGATTGCCTCATGCTTGTTTAGAGGCTGAATTTCACCGCAACGTTATATAATGCTATATAGGGCTCTTTAATGGACAAACCGAGAGCAGCCATTCCTCAAGGCTGGGGCCTAATTGGCAAAACACTACAATGTTATTGATTGAATTAAATATAACATGAATAATACTAAACAGTGTAAAAAACATAAAATATTTTCTTTCAAATCTAGTCGGTTTAACGCACTAAAACCGAGAAAGCATCTGTGTAATTTTAGATATTAACCACTTTAACCATTATTTCATATTTTGAGTATTCAAAATAGCAGATATTCAAGTTCATTCACTTCATTCCGTGCTACGAGCTTGTAGATCTGCTATTTTCTTTCCAAAAAAAAAAATCACACCTGTGTGAAGTGAGGGGCGCTCTTATCATATGTCATCTCATTCTGGCCAATCACAATTTGCGTCCTCACTTTTGTCTTCAATGTGTTTACACAAACCCTCAAAGCTGGACATAGAAGGGTCACTATAGCGCCCCTCAAAAATATAGATTTTCTTTTTATATGCAGGGTCCATATACTTGACATGAAAAAGTAGTGAGCACCATTCTTGCCGGTCCACTCCTCAACAGTACTCAAAGTACTCCAACATATGAGGGGCGCTATATGCAGCTTTTAGAGTTCACAAACTTTGTCCTATACAAACCCATGACCCATTGACAATGAATGGAACATTTTACATCATAGTGTCTGAGCAAATAAACATATCTATTTCACACTATGATGATGTACGATGATAAGAGCGCCCCGCACCTCACACGGTGTGATTTTGTATTCAGAAAACTATTAGGATTTATAAGACATTGTCAGAATCTGCCTCCGGTCTTAATGGATTAATAGGAACTTAACAAGTTAAGTCCATTGATCCAAGCCTGAACACAATTGATTGATTGGTCGTTAAAATGAACATGCTCTGTAAAAGGTCAGATGGGAGGGCCTATAATGCCTTTGAGATTTTTCAAACGGGCCCAGCTGATCCAGAAAGGGTTGGGGACCTCTGACCAACAGAGATGCAGAGCACGGAAACTGACCTTTGTAACGCATTGGCGCCACATGACCTGACATTTTGAGGAACTTGGTGCAGAATTCATTCTGGCCATGTCCAGCATTTGGAAAGAATTTATTAAAAGGATGATGTTCACTTGTGCAATGACAAAATCGCCCAAAAACTGTGGTTTACAACATTCTGTCCACTTAAGGAAGACGTGCACAACAACCTCTCCTCCTATTTACCTTATCTACTGTATATATTTACACGTCATCAACTTTAGTGTCTACAGTATGTGCAGGAGGAAGGAATATTCAGGAAAAGTTCTCTTTTTACTTTACGTCAGAATGGAAATAATTACTACAGTTTTCAGTGCACTCTAGCTCTGGTGCAGAGGAGCATATAAGGTAGACACCAAAGCCAGTGAGCATCACACAACAATGAATGAACTACACAGAACAGGAAAAACGAAATCTCCCGCCAGAGTCGATGTAACCAATCCCACATCCACGTAATTCCGGTAGCAAGGTGAGATAGAGATTAGGCCTACATAATGAATATAAGAGGATCACTTATAGGTTGTAACAGTAACTATGTCAACATGCCTGACACGCTAAATAGTGAGATAATTTGAGGCATAGGGAGAACCAGCATTATAATATATTCCACTTTTTATTGCGACCGAAGGTCGGGAATCGAGCATCTCCCGTCAGATAGTGTGTCGGGCACCGTGACATGTCTCGTGACATCATGCGACATCATCAGGGATGGAGATGTGGAGACCCTGATGTCATAATAGGTGCGAGCTGCGGTCGCAGTTAAGCCCATATATGGAGATCCCTGATGTCATCACTATTGGCCAGCAACTCTACATCTGACCTCAAACCCTTAGATCTCCTTATGGATATATTTCAGAACCTGTTCTGACATTCCATACTGTATGTTGATCCTTCCCCATCCATCCTTCCTCTTCGATGTCTCCCTTTTGACTGATACCTGTCCATTCAAATTTAAAACTCTGGGGGCTTCTTGCCCTCAGGCGTCTTACTGGTAGATCTCTATCTCTCACACTCACACACACACACACAGAAAGAGGATCAGCGTCATTCCAACAAGAAGTCTACGTAAGGACTTTTCAAGATGGCGGCAAGCTAGACGGACGTGTGTCTCTCAACTCCGCAGCTTGTTACAAATTATTTAACAAAAAAAACAGACTAATGGAAAAGTGAGCAGTTTTATTTAAGCAACCTGATGATGAATAACAAAAGAATGCCCAAACGAGGTGGCAAAAACCAAGCCAAGTTGAGCTTTGGTTCTGCTGGGTCCAAGGAAAGCGGGGAAGCTAATGCTAGCAACATGGCTGGGGCTGAGAGCTCGGGAGCTGAGGGGGAAGACACGGGCCGTCGCTCAGAGAGTGCAAGTTGCTCTATTCTCGAGGCTATCAAGGAGATGAAATCCGAATTCTCACAAAAGTTAGATTCAGTCATGTCGGCGATTGAAGGTATGAAGAAAGAGGTCGGAGATTGCAAAGAACGAGTCAAGGGTGCGGAGACTCGCATCTCTGGCACTGAGGACATTGTTGCTAGCTTACAGGCTAAGGTCCAGGACCTGGAAAAGAAGTACAAGCAAATGGAGCTAAAGGTTCTGAGCGGAGAAACAAGGTCCAGAAGATCCAATGTGAGATTGGTAAATTTGCCAGAGAAGACAGAGGGTTCTGATGCTTGTGACTTTCTCGAGCAGTGGCTGGTAAAAACATTGGACTTAACGTCGAAGCTAACCATTGAAGTGGCCCACAGGATTGGGCCGAGAAGAGAAGACAACGCTCCTCCGAGGACTCTCATCATGAAATTCCTGGACAATAGAGACAAGGTGAAGGTGATGAGGGCTGCTCGAACCAAGGGCCAAATCAAGCACGGGGATACATCTATAAAACTTTATCCCGATTTAACCGATGAGGTGCGCAAGCAGCAAAAAGTTTTTGACTCTGTCCGACAAAAACTTCGAGAGATCCCTGGGCTACGTCAAGGAATAATGTTTCCAGCTAGGTTATTGGTGACATATAAAAACAAAACTCAGTCCTTTGACAAACCAGCGGACGTGGATGACTTTATTCGACGAATAAAAGACGTGTCTGGAGCAGTCAGCAGTGGAGCCGCGGAGAAGTGAGGATGTGAGGTAGGCTGGCTAGCTAGCTAGCCCGAGGCAGCTAAACCAACACGGGGCACAGAACTTTTTATATATCCCTTTAATGTATTTTTGAGTGGTGTAAACCACTCCTACAACTGGCTTTTGTGTGCAGAAAAAAATGAGCATGGTTGCTATGTTCAAAATAATTTCTGACGTAATTAAATCACACCCGGGTGAACTGGATGACCGTAGCAACCATGGTCATTTTCTCTGCACAAAAAAAGCCAGTTGTGAAATCACATCCGGGTGTGATTTCATTACGTCAGACATTACGTCAGACCACAGCTGATCATGCTATATAAAACCTTACACCACTCAGTTCACACGGGTGTGATTTTTTTCTATACAGTAAACCGTGATATAATTTTGATATGTTCAGATCATAGTTGTGCTCGGCACGCGATATTATTTTATACTGAGTTGTACTCTGAATGACGTTAAATGTTTTGGTTTTAGTGTCTCGATTTGTTTTGAATGATATGCTAGCTTGTTGTTATCTTGGAGCTACTGTTAGCTGAAGGCTAATATGTTGGGGGCCGTGGGGGTTCTTTTTTTCTCCCCGTCTTTGTTTATGGTTCAGGCTGATGTTGTTTTTTGGTTGGGGAAGCTTTATATTATTATTATCCTATAACTAGATCGTGTGGTTTGTACTTATTATAGTAATTGGGGATAAATGATGACACTATAGTACCGTGTCTCGGCACGGGACTCAATTTCCCATGATGCATCTGGGTCCCGGTTTTGTATTTCAGTTCCGGATCATTGTACAGACCTAAGGGTCATCTTAATTTTGAGGGAGCACCACTGCTGGTACCCTCCGGTACTACACCCGGATTTATAGTATAGCATTTTGTGTAGTGTCCCCTGCCACAGGGCTTTCATGGCACAACTTTGAAGGGATAGATTGCAGAATAGTGTACTCTTTTGGTACACATTTATATTTCGTTTTACATTAAATACACAATCTAAATTTAAAAGAAGGCAATGGGTGGGGGGGGGGGGGATTTAATAAAACCAGGAAAACTATGTTTTTGGATAGTTCACTACTAAGGGTTGTGTGTGCACATGTATGTATATGCATGCATGTGCGTGTATGTGCATGTGTATATACAGTATTATTATACAAAAAATAATTTATTAAAAAATGAAGTATAATTATATTATATATTTAAAAAAAAAAAAAGAGAGATTTTTCTGCTCAAGGTCTAATACTATGGTTTAAATTCTGTTTTCACTTATATTGGGGGAGGGAGAGTTTATCACGAGGCGAATGGTGATGCTGGGTCATTCCTCACATTGTGTGGAGTGGTCTTTAACCTTTTTGAAGTGGGAAGCAGGGGGGGGGGGGCAAGCCTACTCGATGGGCTCAGGGGTTTTGGGGTTTTTGTTTTTCAGGCTCACTGTCGCAGCCTTTGTTTTCATGTTATGTGTTTATTTGTTTGTTGAAGGCACTGCTCTAAATTCAGGTTCAGAAAAGTCATTTGAGATATGTGATTATGGCTAGAGAATTGGAGGTTAAATTCACTTCATGGAATTGTAGGGGTTTACAAAAAATCAAAAAGGTTAAGCAGGTGATGGGAAGGTTAAAAGATATCCACTCGAGTATTGTCTTTCTCCAGGAAACGCATTTGATACTGAATGAGGATATTAGGATTAGGAAAAGATGGCGAGGGGAGGTGTTTTCAGCACCTTTCACTTCCCAGGCTAGGGGGGTCATGACTCTTATACACAAATCTATCCCATTTAATGTTACTAAGGTAATTGCCGATAAAATGGGGCGATATTTGATAATTCAAGGTAATCTTTTTGCAGAGTGTCTTATTTTGGTAAATATCTACGCACCGAACAATGATGACCCAAAGTTTTTCAGTAACTTATTTATATTATTGACATCTCTTGGGGGTCATTATCTGATAGCGGGGGACTGGAATGTGACCCCTAATCCTACTGAAGATAGATCTACTCATTCAGACAAAACTCACTCTAAAAGTAGGGAAGTTATTCACCAGTTTTCCAAAGACTTAAATCTTAGAGACATATGGAGAGATAGAAACCCTGGTGTATCTGCATACTCATGCTATTCTAGTACATACAAAACGTACAGTAGAATTGATTTATTTCTGGTTTCTGCAAGTCTTGTAAATAGAGTTAAGGACTGTGTGTATGATAGTATCCTAATTTCAGATCATGCTCCTAATAGTTTGATTTATGTAGACCCAGGTCGGATGCGGGACCCCCCTAAGTGGAGGTTTGAGCAGAGATGGCTCCAGGACCCTGAGCTGATAACTTTTTTGGAAGAACAAATAGACACCTATTTTGCTACAAATACGGATGAAACATCGGCAACTATAAGGTGGGAAGCATTTAAGGCTTTTATTAGGGGACAGATTATAAATTTTACGAGCTCCAAAACAAAGAAAAACAAACAAAAAGTTATATTACTGGAATCAAAAATTAAAGCTATGGAAGGTTCTTACTTTAAGAAGCCTTGTCCTAAATTACATCAGGAAATATTATTATTACGTGCACAATATAATGAAATATCCGCTTCCAAAGCAGCAGCTAATTTGTTAAAGCTCAAACAAACTATCTTTGACCAGGGTGAGAAGTCTGGCAGGGTTCTAGCCTGGCGCATTAAACAAATGCAAACTGAAAGAGCAATCAACATGTTAAAAAATGATGTTGGGGAGACGATAGAAGACCCTATCCAAATTTGCGAGGCATTTAGAGATTATTATGGTAAATTATATAGCTCCGAGACAAATCAAGAAGATGTAGTTGAGAGCTCCTTTTTGGATGGAATTAATATTCCTAAAATTCGAGAGGAAGACAGTAAAAAGCTGGGGGCAGATGTGAGTATTGGTGAGATTTTGGAGGCAATGAGTAATATGAAGTCTGGAAAAGCTGCAGGGCCTGATGGTCTGCCGATGGACATTTATAAAAGATTTGCGGGCAGATTGGCGAGACCCCTCTTGGACATGTATACTGAATCTTTTGAAGAGGGAGTATTGCCTCCCACTTTGAGAGGAGCCCTCATTATACTTTTGCCAAAACCTGGTAAATCAAATGATAGATGCGAAAATATGCGTCCAATCAGCCTCTTAAATTCTGATCTTAAGATACTTTGCAAAATACTTGCAAAGAGACTAGAACTTATTCTACCTGAAATTATAGATGAGGACCAGAATGGGTTCATGGTGGCCCGCCAGGGTTTTCACAATGTAAGGAGAGTATTGGATTTATTGCATGTCCAGGAGGGGGCGCCAGATACAGCCTTTTTATCTCTCGATGGGGAAAAAGCTTTCGACCGCGTAGAGTGGCCGTTTCTATTCGAGCTTCTTGGTCGATTTGGCTTGGGGGAGAACTTTTGTAAATGGGTAAGACTGTTGTATAACGATCCATATGCAGAAATACTAACCAACAATAATATATCTAGACCGATTAGGATCCATAGAGGCTGTAGACAGGGATGCCCTTTATCACCACTCTTATTTTTGATCGCAATTGAACCATTTGCAATTGCTGTAAGGGAACATACACTAATTACAGGTATTAATATAGAAAATCTAGAGCACCGCATATCTTTATATGCTGATGATGTAATATTATTCCTGAAAAATTTGGAGATATCTGTCCCAGCTATTCTGGATCTAATAACTTCGTATGGTCGCATATCTGGCTACAAAGTAAACAACTCTAAGTCATCCATTATGCTTCTGAACTCGGAAGAAAGATCAAACCCTCCCGGTCATGTTCGTCACTTCAGACCAGTAAATGCCTTTACTTATTTGGGAATCCAAATCGTGCCAAGGTTGGAAGAGGTTGTGAATGCCAATTATGACCCAATTTTAGCCACAATCGAAAATTCAATTAATAGATGGTCAAGTCTTTCAATATCTTTGATCGGCAGAATTAATATACTCAAAATGAATGTACTTCCCAAGCTATTGTATTTATTTCAGAACGTACCCTTGTCACCTCCACCAAACTTCTTTTCTAGAACCAGGAAATTGTTTACCAACTTTATTTGGAACAATAGACGTCCTAGACTTAGATTGTCCTTACTTTATCTACCCTATGATAGGGGAGGATTACAGTGTCCTAACTTGCTGTGGTATTTTTGGGCAGCTCAATTGAGAACACTAATGTTCTACTTTACAACGGATGCGGCGCCGGCATGGAAAGATGTGGAATCAAGCTCCTTGAAGTTACCACTCCCCCTTTATATTTACTCAGATACTTATAAAAACCTAAAAAGAATTACAAGCAATCCTATAGTTAAAACAATGATTGAAGTCTGGCATGAGGTTAATATATTTTTGGGAGAACATCCACGTCTCTCTCGCTTCAGCCCAATATGGGGTAATAATCAATTTGTGCCAGGTAGAGCTGATGGGGGGTTTAAATTGTGGGCTGATAGGGGAATAGGTCAATTAAGGGATGTATTTGAGAGGGGTCGGGGGAGTATGCTCTCGTTTGAGGAACTGGTCATTAAATATGATATCCCTCGCAAACACTTCTTTAAATATCTGCAACTGAGGGACTTTATTAGAACTAATCTGGGGCAATCCATGCTGGCCCCATCCATGTCTGTGCTGGAGAAAGCTTTGGTTAATGACCCATTCGGAAGGGGGTTAATATCAGATTTCTACGCCCTATTGGTTGACTTTTCTCCGGAATCCTCGGAAGATAGGCTTAATGCCTGGAGAACAGATATTCAGGAGGATTTAACAGTGGAACAATGGAGTACGGCTTGTGCACAAGCTCAATCCCAGACTGGGAATACTCGTCTAAAACTTCTACAATACAATTGGCTTATGAGAGTGTACATTACACCAGTGAAACTTAATAAGTATAATTGTAATATTCCAGATGTATGCACCAGATGCGGTGAAGATAGAGGCACATTGTTCCACTGTCTATGGTCCTGTCCAAAATTGATTGAGTTTTGGGGGAAGGTCGGGCAGGAAATACAGAAGATTTTGTCAATAAATATTGTACCAGAACCAAAGTTCTTCCTGCTCGGTCTATATCCGGAGGGACACAAGATAAAGCGTAATGAACAAATGTTTATAGATATATGTCTTTTACAAGCTAAGAGAGTGATAGCATTGACCTGGAAGAGGCCGGACAAACCAAGTATTACACAGTGGTTCAGAGAATTGTCTTTATGTCTACCTTTGGAAAAGATTGCATACATTCTTAAGGACAAACAAGAAATGTTTCAGGAGGTGTGGGGCCGTTTTATGAGATACATAAAGAACAATAATTTGTCACATCTAATGGATGGAGCTGAAGAGGAGTAGTGCTGTTGTTGTTGTTGTTTTTTGTTTTGTTTTGTTTTTGGTTATTGTTGTTTTGCTTTCTTTATATCAGTAATTGTCTTGTACTGTTCATTGTTGTTTTTTGTATATGTGTATTGTCATTTGTGTGTAAAAAGGAAAATAAATATATTGTTGAAAAAAAAAAAAAAAGAAGTCTACGTAATCTGCAAAAAAAGATTTGGTTAAATGCGAATGTTACTGTGTGCCAGTGTGTGGTACTTGCCATCCCCTGGTATACCAATGACACCCCTGATGCTGTGTGCAGCGCACCACCCTTAAAGGTAATCAAAAGAAAATAATTTCAATGGTTATGGTTTAATCCACATGCAACACAGTGATTCAGCCTAATGAAATAATTATGTGCAGCCCTGCTAATGATCCAATATTGGGTACTACACCACCTTTCTCCATTCTGGAAATTACCACCGACATGACCACCGGGATACGTGGATTACAGGCGTACATACAGAGATTCCTCTTGTTTATTGTAAGATAACAAATTAAACTATTATACTGGAACTCCATATTTGGGCATGCCTGGCACCATACTTATCATAGTGATGTCACTGTTGAGACAACTCATCTTAAATACTGAACGCACAGCAGTGTCTATGACATTATCATTTAGATGTTAAATGACCATGATGGCACTTTATTGCTTACAAAAGGAAGCATCAGCACAAAGATTCAATGTCAAACCCATAACCTCAATATTCTGCATAAAGAATAACACGTCCTGTAAGCTCAGACATCGCTGAAATCATAACCCATTTCTTAACCGGTCACCCCTGTGGCTGCACCCTCACCGCCCCTCCTCTCAGCAACCATGAAGTTGGTTCATAAAGCATTCCAGAAGTACGGCGCTGGCCAGGTGTCTCTCGTGCCAGAGGAGGCAGAGGACATGTGGCATATCTATAATCTGCTCCAAGTTGGTGACAGTCTTAGGGCCTCCACCTTCAGAAAGGTTCAGGTACCGTCGTCTACCGGTAATGTGGGCAGCAACAGGGTGCGGACGACCCTGACTCTGTGTGTGGAGAGCATCGACTTTGACTCCCAGGCCTGCCGGCTGAGGGTGAAGGGCAGAACCATACAGGAGAACGAGTATGTCAAGATGGGATCCTACCACACCATTGAGCTCGAGGCCAACAGGAAGTTCACCCTCGCCAAAAAGGTCTGGGACAACGTTGTGCTCGATAGGATCCGGCAGGCATGTGACCCCACCCAGAAGGCGGATATGGCAGCAGTGGTGATGCAAGAGGGTCTGGCTAACCTGGTGCTGGTGACGCCTGCCATGACCCTGGTCCGAGCAAAGGTGGAAGTCCCTATTCCTCGCAAGAGGAAGGGCAACTGCAGCCAGCATGAGAAGGCTCTGGAGAGGTTCTATGAGGCGGTGATGCAGGGGATTCTACGTCACATCAATTTCGACGTGGTCAAGTGTGTCTTGGTGGCCAGCCCCGGGTTCGTCAAGGACCAGTTCCTAACTTATCTCTTCACGGAGGCGGTCCGGCAGGACAACAAGCTGCTGCTGGAGAACCGGCCCAAATTCCTGCCGGTCCACTCCTCGTCAGGTCACAAGTACTCCCTCAAAGAAATCCTGTCTGATCCCACCGTCACCACTAAGCTTTCTGACACTAAGGCAGCAGGAGAGGTGAAGGCCCTGGGTGATTTCTACAAGATGCTCCAACATGAGCCCGACAGAGCCTTCTATGGGCCGGCTCATGTAGAGAAAGCTGCCGATTCTCAGGCTATCGACACCTTGCTGATAAGCGACGAACTCTTCAGGCACCAAGATATAGCTACTAGGGGTCGGTATGTACGGTTGGTGGACAAAGTGCGAGGTAACGGTGGCAAAGTCCGAATCTTTTCGAGCCTTCATGTGTCTGGCGAGCAACTGACTCAGCTGAGTGGAGTGGCAGCTATATTGCGATACGCCATCGCTGACCTATCAGAGGCCGAGGACAGTTCAGATGACGACTTATCTGGTCTAATTGCAATCGATTTCAAAGAGTTTGTTGAAATGAACGAGAGACAAAGGGAAGCTTTTATTTGGCAAAATAGAAAGGAAAGCGGTGAAATGTTACTAGATGAGGAATCGTGACTAAATATGTTCAGAACACATACACGTTACTTTAACTTTCAAAGCTAACTCATTTCACACCTAAAGTACCTTCGATGCACTTCAAGTATCTCAAAGGTGCTTGAAATGCTAATGACTGAAAGATAAGCAGTGTATGTGGATGCTCTGTTATTGTATATTACAACAATAATGGAGCATATGGAAAAATGTGAAGGATTAATTTATGTGGCACAGTTGACAGTTCAGATTTATCCATCTCTTTTATGCAATTAAAGATAGAAGCAAACAAAAAAAGCTGGATACTGACCAGTAAGTGGAAGCAACAGTGGATGGTCTGATGATTTTATGGAAGGAAGAAAGTGACTGTTCCTCACCGGGGAGACAAATAACAGTGGCCTTGGAGAGACAAGCTGAAGGCAGAGGCCCTGGCGGCGCTTGAGGTAGTCAAGGAAGCAAGCAAAGGGCAAGTTTGGAAGATGATAACCACCATGTGAGAGAGTCGGAAGAGAAAGTTCAAGATCTTCCTGTTTGAGAAAGTTGAAGTTGCTGGCTCACTAAAGACTCCGTAAGAAAGTTAGTTGAACACGGTCTTCCAGGGCTGTTCCCATGAGGAAGATGTGGGGGTTCTGTTCGATGTTTACGCCACACTCAAAGATCTCAGCAGGATGTTTGAGATAAATAATTGCAGCGTGGAAAACAGAAAACAGGTAGCTGGAAGAGCAGACTGAATGGAACACATGAAACAATACTGCATCACAGAGGAGAATGAACATCTCACAAAATAGCTGGATCTAATCAAGGACTAAATGGATGTAATTCATCAGAGCTTTAATGGAATCTTTTTTTTATTGCTGCTACAATGTCTGAGGAACCAGAACAAAATAAGCATACTCTTATGTACACCATACACAAAATGTGACGATAAGGAAACGTAGAACCTTGAAGATGGGACAGAAAGAAGAGTGTGGGAAGAAATGCTTCTCTGGATCAAGTCATCTTACAGTTTTATAGCTGGGGAATTGTGCCACCCCCTGTGGCTCTGTAGAAGGTTCGCCTGTCTGTCTGATCTGTTGTCTGAAGCTATAATCTTGCAAACTGCTCCGAGCCACATTTATTGTGCATGCTATAGGCAAGCACGACAGTATCTCTGCTCTTTTTCCCACGTGTTTTATATACATTTTCAATATTTAACTTTAATAATGGAAGTAATGTCAGTGGGATTGTGCTGGGAAACCCATATTATTGAGGAGACACTAATATAAATGATTACTATGGAAATAGTACTATGGGTATTTAACAAACACTGTATTTTAACAAAACAAAATATCACTTACGTTCTAATTGTTTCCTTTGCACTCTACACTAATATATGTGTTTACCCTGTTGTTGTTGACCATGGTACATGTACATGACATTTACTCTGACATTGCAACTCGCTCTGGATTAAAGTATTTCCTACATTCCAAAATTATAAATTGTAGTTTGTCAATAAATAAAAAAAAATCACACCCATGTGAAGTGAGGGGCGCTCTTATCATCATACATAATCTCATTTGAGCCAATTACAAGTTGTGTCCTCACTTTTGTCTTCAATGTTTGTGTTACGCAATGTTTGTGTTTACACGAACACTCAAAATTGTCCATTCATTGTCAATGGTATTTAATGTTTGTTTAGGACAAAGTTTGTGTTTGCACACACACTAAAAGCTGGACATAGGAGGTTGAGCGCACCTCAACAATCACACCTGTGTGAAGTGAGGGGCGCTCTTATCATCATACATCATCTCATTCTCAACCAATGGCACATCTCCCAAACAATCATGCCGGCCAATCACAATTTGCATCCTTACTTTGTCTCCAGTGTTTGTGTTTACACACCATTTGTGCACACGTTTATCCGACATATCAAAAGTCTGACATACGCAAATCACCCGTTGCATCGGCAACATGCGTTGCATCCACGTGCGGTTAGTTTAGGTTAGTGTTTGTGTAGGGTTTGTGTAGGGTTTGTGTAGGGTTTGTGTAGGGTGTCGGGCTAATGACTGTCGGACTCTTGGTATGTAGGAACATTTTTGTCTTCAATGTTTGTGTTTACACAAACACTCAAAGCTGGACATAAGAGGGACTAGTGCCCCTCAAAAAGTAAACAGAGGTTTTACTTTTGTTATTTATAATTATTTATTAATTTACTAAATCTAGCTTTAAGGTGTATTTAACTGTTGTAGTAATAATAATAATAATAATAATAAGGATAATATGAATTATTTTCCTTTTTTAATGGTGGTTGGTGCTAGGGTGCGGGGTTAAGATTTAAAAAACGAGACAAGGAGGCAAGCCACTTAGCTGGTGGAGAATTTAAAATGCTTATTTTCCTTTGTGTATACATGCCTATACCTGTTTTTCCTCTCTTACAATTAAATAAAAATATATTTAAAAATCACACCCGTGTGAAGTGAGGGGCGCTCTTGTCATCGTACAAATTTACGTCATATTTGGCGGACATCTGACCTAATTTCTCCTTTCATTGTCAATGGCAAATATTGAGACATGCGGGAACAAAAGCTGTATATATATAAGCCTAAAAATCACACCCGTGTGAAGTGAGGGGTGCTCTTATCATCTTACATCAATTACAACATAATGTTTGTTTAAGCAATGGGTGCTAATGTTTGTTTAAGTCCTCAAAACAAACTAGATTTCTCTGTATTGTCTATGGCGTTTTCCTAAACAAACAGTTGAAATGCCTAAATTGTAAAAACAAACATTAAAGCCATATATAGGAGGGGCTAGCACCCCTCAAAAAAAATAAAAAATAAAAGTAAACATGCAGACTACAACAAGATGTCATGACGTCACGTCAGTCATCTATGACGCATCTATGACGTATGACTCATTGATTCCACATGGCAAGGTTTTAGCCCGATTCAACCGCCAATTACTTTGGATTATAGCCTATTAATAAAAGAAAATAAATCACACTCATTTGAAGTGAGTGGTGCCCACTGCTGCCACATGACATCACTGCTTAGAACATACACACAAAGTCTACTTGTTGGAGAGGTTTATCACTGCTCAATAATATATATAAAATATGTGGACAAACGAATGCCCAAGAAATGTGGCGCTGGTCAAGCAAGATCAGTTCATGCTTTCAACAACCCCCTGAACTATGGATTATTGTGTTTTTTATAAATACTCCACCAAGCTGGATGCATCGTGGTCAACAGTGAATTCGAACTCCAAGTGAAGACTTTGCGGCCGTGGATTTTAACTATAGGATCTTTCTGCATTTTTCTGCATGTGTGGATTTCATTTTATGGCCCAGAAAACACAGAAACTGACCTTTTTAACACATTGACACCTGACCTGACATTTTGAGGAACTGCTCAGAATTCTTGCCATTTTATTAGCCAAATACCAAAAGACTGATTTTTTTTTTTTAAAGTAAATCAAAATGTGCTGTCAAAATAAACACTGTTTTCTTCATTAGTCTAAATTCATCTGCTAATTGATTCCCTAGTGCTGCTGTGGTTGGCTGGATGTTCCAACAAGGAAGTGAGCATTTCTGATCACGCCTCCCTGAGCATTCACCTTGACGGGCGCATGGCAGCCCCCCCTCTGCTCCCATTGGAGGAGAGGCAAAGTAACAGGGAGCTCGGATTGGCTGCTGGTGTTCAGCCTGTTGCTGGGCTGTTTCCATGGAGATCACTATCACCATCTCCCTCCACCACATCCATTGAGAGAGAGAAGGGGGGGGGGGGGGGGGGGGAGCAAGAGAGAGTTATAAGGGGAGAATGAAACAAAGCAATGGAGAAAAAGAAAATGTAATGTAAGCAATATATAAGAGACATGAAATAAGTGTATACTGTGTGTGTGTGCGTGCGTGCGTGCGTGCGTGCAGTACATGTATAAGTGGCTGGCTGTACAAGTGTAAATACATTGTATGTGTGAGAGAATTAATGCATGTACATCTGTGAACAGACGCATAAATAAAGGGAGTGAGAGGGAGGGAGAGACAGACAGTCATTCAGACAGTCAGTCAGTCAGACAGTCATTCAGACAGTCAGTCATTCATGCTGAAAGGGAGGTCAGGGATGCCGTAGCAGGTGGAGAGGAGGGAGGGAGGGAGTAGAGTCGGCTACAGACGGACTGACTGAGGGTTATATAGGAAGGAATTCTGGGATTACTGCGGTTAAAGATGGCTGACTCATGTGAGACGCATCTCCACACTGTCCACAGCTCCATGTTTTCATCATTAAGAACACATCAATGCTTGATACAATTATGTCCGAATTATGTTCCGAATTCACACTTGCGTGTGTGCGAGAGAGGAAGTGATTGAGAGAGAGAGAGAGAGAGAGATATTAAGCATACAGTCGAAGGGGGAATAAATCCTGTGTTACTTTACATTAGGAGTGCAGCAGCAGTGAAATTTCAGCACTGCATTGATTTACTGTCACCTGGGAGGGCTGATTCCCCAGACAGAGCAGTACAATATGTACCATAGAGGGCTGGGGCCCCAGACAGAGCAGTACAGTATGTACCATAATGTATACACGTACAAGATGCAAATGTACAGGCATGCATGCGCACATGCAGCTCTAAAAGCTGTAGGCTACTCTGCCATTTTCACTTCCTACCCAGGATTCAAAACCGGGTCATCGGTGCGACTTGAGTGCTGCTGAAATTCTTATCACTGATAAAGCACAAATGTTTGTTTGCTCACGGGAGCAAGTAAGTGTGCCCTTCAAGCGGTGACCTTCAAGCAGCACCACTGTCACCCAGACCCCAGGATCTAATCTAAATGTCTCGTTAGAAGAGCAGGGAGACCAAATACAACCACCACAGTCATGTTGAATTAACATACTCCATCATACAGATTGATAAGAAACATTTTATTCTGAAATGAGGCAAGTCATCATGTCATGACTTGCGTGTTTGGCTCACAGATACGTGCTGCAGAATGCAAAGCATCTCCTAACCAAGAAGGGACCTTTTCCTTCCCCAAATCACATCGTAGCTCATTCAGCATGACTGGATGCATGCAAGGCCTGAAGTATGCAGATTAGAACACCCATTACCAATTTAGGCATTTAGAAGACACTCTTAATCTAGAGCGATTTACATTAAGCAAGATAAGAACAAAAAGCATGGCAATACATCACATACATAAAAAGTAGTTATCATAAATCATACACAAGCTAAGAACGTAATAGTAGAATATATATATAATGGAACTATGCATGTATACTTTATAGTGCTATGTCTATGTAAAAATCACACCCGTGTGAACTGAGTGGTGTAAGGTCTTATATAGACTGATCAGATGTGGTCTGACATAATGTCTGACGTAATGAAATCACACCCGTGTGAACTGGGTGACCATAGCAACCATGCTCATTTTTTGGTACGAACAGACAGACAGACAGACAGACAGACAGACAGACACGTAAACTAACAAAGCCAGTTGTAGGAGTGGTTTACACCACTCAAAAATGCTATAAGTCTACATAAAATGCTATCTAAGTCTACATAAAAATGTCATGGCTAGGGCAAGTGCTACGCAAGTGCTACCCATTTCAAATGCACTGCCGTATAATTCCTTCCAGATAGCTGTACGTGATTTAGGCTGTGTGCACGGCTGCTGTGTATGCCTTCATGGAGCAAGTTGTAACCCATGGAGTAAATGATGAGGCATCCATGGTCCTAATTACTGGGTGTTCCTCATTCACTTTATCCCCAACTTTCATCTCCACTTCTCTACAACTAAGAATTTATTTCGATTAATTGACCAGCCATAGATAATCCTCAAATGCAATTTACTAGTAGGCTATTACTAACACAATTTTAATACTATGCACAGAGTATCTGTGAAGAAGAAACATTTCCCCCAAAACATCCGTAACACAGCTGAGGCATTACATACTATACGTTATGACATCGTTATTGTGCCCACAATACACTTTGCCATTTTATGACAGTGTTGCTGTAGGTCAGACTGCAAGGTCACAACAACAGGTTGCATTGTAAGGTTGGGCGATGGTCTAAATTTCCGTTATGTCAGTCACTGTCTGGAGGAGTGTAGAACAAGAACCTCAGAGGTATAAAGATCTATTCATTACACAGGCACTGCCACAGTAAAACAAAATGAGGGGGAGTTATTGCATAGTAGAGAGGAGATATGAGATGCGAAGGAAGGATGGAAGGAATTAGAAGGAGAAGAGGTAAGGCAGGATGAGAGGAGGAAAGGAGATGGGTGGATGAGATGAGTCTATTGTCTACTGTACTGGTTCAAAACCACCAGTGCTCCTTGAGGTTCCAGGTGGTCCCCAGCTAAATGGAGAATTGGTAACCAAATGGACCCAATTGTTATTTTGATCAACGTTTGCCTGATCTCCTATGGTACTACATCAATTCAGCATGCAATTGTGTTTTGGGTCTGAGAGGCTAAAATCTCAAATGGTGTTCTGTGGCTCAAATGCATGGACCTTGATAAGAAAAGGGTTCAAAACCACTGGTACTATGTGACCTTCATGATGTTTCCTTATATCCCTTAGACATTTTCATTCATAGCCACCATGAGATGTGGATGAGCAACCCTGCCGTTTCCCCCTAATCCAATGTTCTCTGACTCTGTCTGTAGTCCCTAGCTCCCTCTGCTGGCTTAGTGTTGGAATGGCATGATCCAGAAATCAGAGTGGATTTTATTAGCCAAGTATATATAATTTCTAATATATCATTTAAATAATTAGCAGCAATGTGGGTTTGTCTCAGACACATAATTAATGTGAAATATAGCTGCAAGCAGCGATAAGGCAGGACCAAGCAGGAAGGCAATACCAATAAGCAATAAGAACAATATGCACAATAAGCCATAGAAACATGGAAGACTGAATTTGAGAGAAAGAAGACCATGTCATTGTGACAGGATAACTTTTGATTGGGAATGGACTTGCACCTACTTGATTTTTGAAACTTTGCATTCTGATAAACCTAAAAGCTACATCAATTTGCAGTTGATCATTGGAGGCAAGGTAGGGTTCAGTGTCTTTCCCAAGGACACTTCGACATGTAGACAGGAGGAGCTGGGATTTGAACTGCCGACCTATGGATCATTGGACGACCTGCTCTACCTCCTGAGCCACAGCCAACACACAGATACAGTACATCAACCCATGAAACAATTGAGCAAGAGATTTGTCCACAGTCTGTGTCTGCTGATGACCATAAAACTCTTGCCTTATGTCATGAAAACTAAGATCAATGTTTCACAAACCATTTACCAATAGAAACATTAGATGTCTCCTCGGAACAGAAACTAGTGAAAATAGCCGATCTACAAGCTCACAACGCGTTGCTATTTGAAAGGTTTTGAGATTGTAGATTGGCTATTTCACAACAAAGTATGTCATACATTGAACATAACTACTCTCAAAAAAGCATTTCTTGTTATCTTTAAAAATGTGCAAAGCAATTTGTGCCCAAGACGTCTTTCTTTTTGCTAAATCGGATGGGCACTCCACGTCGCTATTTTGAAAGAATACAAGGGCACACAGCCTACACCTACAGTGAGGTGAGGTTTGAACTAAACGAGATCCATGGCTTTTGGCCAAACGTATGTATTAGGGGCAGAAGAAGAATTTTCATAAAACTGCAATTTTCATTGGCTCATAAAAGCTTCATTTTTTTTAATATATATTTTTTATCCCACGATTTTGTAACCCATTTTTCACCCCTGTGTCAATTGTCTAATGTGATCCTGGGCTCTACACACCCTCCGCCAACCTAGTCCCCATATATGGGAGACATGGGGAGAGCAACGGACTTGAACTCATGCTTCCTTCGTGCCTGAGTGTCCAAGTTGCTCCTTTACACCTGACAGGGGGGAGTTACCCTGGTTGGACGTAGCGCGTGGAAGGAACACGTTATTCCAACCAGTTCCTTTCCTCTCCATCAGGCGCCCCGGCTGGCCAGGGGGAGGCAGTTTAGAGACCAGGATTACTGCATGTTTTTTTGTGAGGGTACCTACCCTAGGGGACACGGGGAGAACATGCAAACTCCACACAGAAAGGCCCTTTCGCCAACCCCGCCTCAGGTATGGGCACTGAGGACTTGGAGGAGGAAACACGCCACCCAGGACCTTCTAGCTGTGAGGCGACAGCACTACCAACTGTGCCACCGTGCCCCTAAAGCTTAATTCTTAAACTTAAAAACGGGGCCAGTTTTTAGATATTAAGCCAGAACTGCTATTTTTGGCGGAAGAATGAGGAGAAGAAAAAACAGACAAATACAATAAGGGACCAAGAAGTCCCTTCGGGCTTGGTCCCTTAAAAAATGAATTATGACGTTCATTTGCACAGTCATACCGTGTTCATTATTTAATCTCTGAATACATTTAAACACATTTAAAGCATAATGGTGAGTTGTCTAGTAATCACTGAAATATGTTTTAAAGCATGACAGGCTTTCTTGAATGCTATAGGCATTTATACATTGTGCCATGCGTTGTGAGCGTGTAAATCTGCAATCTGAATTACAACTCAACCAAGGTCCAAGCCCAGTGAAGACAGCAGGATTCCACTCAGCAGGCTTAAAGACCACATGTTAGGGTGCCCAAATCTGAAGTTAGGTGGTCAAATTACCTGAAACTGAAGCAATTCAGTAAAGGTCAACGCTTCCTCATGGGGTCATTTTAGGGCCTAGGACCTCCAGTAAAGGGTAAAATACTCTTCTCGGTTGTGGGAACAACATATCCAATGATGAGGACCCCAGGCCCAAAGATGTCCCCCTGGCAACTGTTTCAACTTTGGGTCAGCCTACATGTAAAAGTGCCCAAAGCCGAAAGAAGGTTGTCAAATGAACTGAAACTGAAGCAATGGTGTAATTATGCCCAAATCTGAAGTTAGGTGGTCAAATTACCTGAAACTGAAGCAATTCAGTAAAGGTCAACGCTTCCTCATGGGGTCATTTTAGGGCCTAGGACCTCCAGTAAAGGGTAAAATACTCTTCTTGGTTGTGGGAACAACATATCCAACGATGAGGACCCCATGCCCAAAGATGTCCCCCTTGCAACTGTTTCAACTTTGGTTCATTCTACATGTAAAAGTGCCCAAAGTTGAAGGGCAGAGCTTCAACTTCAGCTACCCAGTACCCAAGGTTGAACCCCTTCAACTTTGGGCAGATCTACAAGCTCGTAGTGCGGCACCGAGTGCCACGCTACGAGCTTGTAGATCTGCTTTTTTTTCAGTGGGGTACATTTAATCACTGGTCCTGGGTCAATCCAAGGGCCTACCACTCCACTCCACTCCACTCTCTTGATATGTTGTTCCCCAACTCTTGGAGAGTATTTAGGCCTTTTACTGGAGGTCCCAGCCCCTAAAATGACCCCAGGAGGAAGTGTTGGCCTTTACTGAATTGCTTCAGTTTGAGTTCATTTGAGCACCTACATTCAGATTTGGGCACCGTAGCATGTGGTTTTTAAGTGGTGGGCCTCGGGTCATCCTAGGGGCTAGAACAGGGGTGTCCACACATTTATGACGTGAGATCTACTTTCAAAATGACCAGCTCAACAAGATCTACCCACTGAAAAAATAAGTGTACCATTGCTGAAAATAGTTTAAATATATAATGTACCTGGGGGGGCTTTGGAATAGGGAGAAAATATGACAGGCAGTTTGCGGTCATATTTCCTCCCCGTATTTAACTTAAACGCCCAATGCATTCTCAATGGCAATAGCACAAACTTTGGCATGCTACTAGTCCTACATACTTACACCTAGAAACCCCATTCAAACCTATTTAGGTTCATCTTACGGTGGACATGTTTGCCTGAAAAGAAATCTTTGAAATGTTTCATAGTTTTAGAAATAGTGCTTTCAAATTTGAGAAATGTATAATGGGGCTCAATGGCAGCTCTATGGCACGTCAAAAAATTACTTTCACCTAGAAACTCTATTCACACATTTTATAATTCAGCTTACTGTGGAGACACATGCTGGAACTTTTTACTTTGAAATGATTTGTAGTTTCTGAGTTATTTAACTTAAACGCCCAATGCATTCTCAATGGCAATAGCACAAACTTTGGCATGCTACTAGTCCTACATACTTACACGTATAGAAACCCCATTCAAACCTATTTAGGTTCATCTTACAGTGGACATGTTTGCCTGAAATGGAATCTTTGAAATGTTTCATACTGTTTTAGAAATATAGTGCTTTCAAATTTGATAAATTTATAATGGGGCTCAATGGCACGTAAAAAAAATCACTTTCACCTAGAAACTCCATTCACACATTTTATAATTCAGCTTACTGTGAAGACAAATGCTGGAACCTTTTACTTTGAAATGATTTGTAGTTTCTGAGTTATTTAACTTAAACGCCCAATGCATTCTCAATGGCAATAGCACAAACTTTGGCATGCTACTAGTCCTACAATGTAGGACTTTCCCTCGACAGAAGGTCCAGGGAAAGGCCTACATTCTCTCCAAGAGTTGGGAAAGAACATATCAAGAGAGTGGTAGGCCCTTGGATTGACCAGTGGATGCAATGTACCCCACTTTGAGGTGTCACGTCTTAGGCCTAGATTTAGGGTAGGATTGAACCAGTCGCACTGTAGCCATACAAAGGCCTATAAGGGTTCCCAGATTGTAAAATGTTGTTCCTCCATGTTGGCAGAGTATGTAGGCCTTTCACTGGACCTCCTAGCCACTAAGATGACCACAGGCCCACCACTTAACACAAGCCATTTGGTCAGCCTTTGTTACAGCTAGCTGAGAATACTGTGTGTTCCTCTGCTGCTAAAAGTGATACAAAAAATATCCAGAGCACAAAATAAAGCTTAAAAATTAGCACTTTATTTCTCTTTTAAATCCATTGTCGCAAGGACCACAGTTTGGCATAGTTAATTGTTTAGGTGAAATTAACATCTAATCTAAAACATTGTTATCAAACCAGACAGGTAAGCTCAGCGTATTTGGAACTTCCAAAACCATAGGCATCAGCCTACTTGTTATTTATAGAGCCACCCAATAGTGGAACTCAACTCATTATCTGTAAATAAATCAAAAGCAAATGCTTAAAAAGAAATCTTAAACAAACAACAAAATTAACTAGAAAAAGTGCCCTTCTGGGCACAGGTCTCCACCAGGAGAGTGTGTGTGTGTGTGTGTGTGTCTGTGTATCTGTGTGTCTGTGTGTGTGTGTGTGTGTGTGTGTGTGAGAGACACGGCTTGGCCTGTTGTAGCGCCACCATGAGGCTGATTTGAAAACTGGCATTTCTTCCTCAGCCTAGTGGGAATATGCATGCAGTTTCACCGCAATCGGACGCTGCGTTGAGTAGTTGTGGCAATTTGTACAAAACGGGTACAAAGCGGGCTACTCCTGAAAAGTTTAGAAGCCAATCGTAGGCAATGAAGGTGGATTATGAGAAATCAAACAAACCCGTCTTGATCACATGACTATGGAGAGCATGTGTACCGATTTGTGTGAAATTTGGATAACATCTGAAGGAGTAATATTAGAAAATGTGTTTTACATATGTCGGCCTCCTGGTGGCGCTATAAAGAGCAGATGTAAAAAATTCCAGGCAAAAGGTTTTTCCTTGGCCTCTAGGGAGTTGGCATACAAAGTTATCCACAAATCCGTGCAGTTGGAGGTAAAAACACTTTTCGGCTAGTTATAGCGCCACCATGAGGCTGAGTTGAAAATGTTCACATGGCATTTCTTCCTCGGCCTAGTGGGAATGTGCGTGCGCAATTTCACGGAAATCACACGATGTGTTCATGATTTGCAGCATTTTGTTTGAAACTGAGCACTTTGGAAGCCAATCTTAGCCAATCAGGATGGAGTCTGAGAAATCTGAAAGACCCGTTTCGTTGAATGGCTCTAGAGAGACTGTGTACCAATTTGCGTGATGTTTAGAGAAAATCTGTAGGCGAAATTTGGCATCGACCGGGTTAACGATGCCGGAGATTAGCTGTTCACAGACGGACACACGGACGGACACACGGACGGACAGACGGACACACGGACGGAGTGCAAAACATACTCTCTCCCCATGCCTTCGGCCTGGTGGAGACAATGAGACTACACAATTGGAATTGATGTGTTTTTGTACATGATGTTTAACATATGTTCCTATATTACAGTGGTTCTCGACCACTGGAGTTGGTAACCAAATGAAGTTTTGGGTCTGAGTCTCAATAAAATTCAAAAATAGCAAGTGATTTGAAAACAACCTTGTGTTCTTTTATAATTATTCCTGAACCGATTAACTGACGCAAAAGGACGCAACTGTTCAGAAATGGCGTTCGTTCACAAGGTGGTTTCACTGAACTTATGGTTCCAGTTTTGCCTCCCATGCATGTCAATAGTGTCGCAGTCCCGCCCCCTATCATGACGACGCCAGGCCCAGGAAATAATTCGCAATGCATTTTTCCCATAGACATTTCAAAAAGTATTTATTTAAAGACCTTTTAAGCGTCGTACAAAGCCAACTCGAGTTGTGACAAATCATGACAATAAACACAATATTTTGGACCAAACAAATAATTAGAAAGAAGAAAAACAAGAACAAAAGTGTTGTAACCTGCCGTTTTCTTCTTCTTTCTAATTTGTTCGGCCCGAAAATTCGACTGGAACGCTCTATGGTGCCTTACTGGCCTGTAGGATGTCTGTACCTTCTTCTATCATACTGACTGTAGCCTTGATAGCTAAAGGACTCACTGATCATTGGCATTGGCATTGTGCATTTCGTTGCTGTCGAGCAGAAACCATGCTATATCTCCATTTCAACTTTTTCAACTATTTTGTCGTGTGACTGTCACACAAAAGTATCAAAAATACAGTATTAGACCGATTTTCTAGTAATAACCTGTAAGACGCCTGAGGGCGAGATTTCTTGTAAGAAGGTTAAGCATCCTGGTTAAGTTCTAATCGGACACCACTGCAGCGGGTTGTAACCTAGGCCACCAGCACTAGATCGTACTGCTGGGGCAGATCGGTTTGTGCACGTATCCGCCTGGGTGACGTCAGACTGCTGGGCGGGTGCGGTCGCTTTGGCATGGGTTGAACTTTGACCAAGAAATGCACGATGAAAACAGTTATGGATAAAGGTTTCTGGAAATGTCCAGGGTTCATGGCCATATACTGTATATAGCATGTCATGGAGACGTGACAATCACGTGATATCACAATGCATGACCATATATGGGGATTGGTGAGTCAAAAAAACGCACATTTTCATAGTCAACTGTGACCTTTGGTCGCAATAAAAAAAAAAACGAATAGTGAAAATACAAATGTACTTTGTAATTAGTACTTTTCAAATTGAAGTATTGTTGCGAGACGTCAACAAGGGGTAACTTCAGTGTCTACGTGCAGGAGGAAGGAATGTCCAGGACGAGGAATAACACATTAACGTCTTTATATATCAGAATGGCAGTAGTTATTACAGGCTTTTCCATGCGCTCTAGCTTCGGTGCAGAGGAACGTAGGTCCACACCAAAACCAGCAAGCGTCACAATCACACTGAATGAACCGGAAAGGTAACTCTCTTTCCACATACATGTACCCGGCCCGCCCACACACAGATGTAATTCCGGTGCCAAGGTGAGATATAAGGAATATAGAGAATCACATATGCAATACTATAAGCTACATAATAAGAACATTATGAGGCATAGGAATAATATAGCACCTGTGTTACACTGCCCCCCTCTTTCAAGCATGCCGAGTCCCTTCGGTTCCAACTGAACAATAACATCAAACATGTCAATAAACATTCAAAATTGCAAAATCAATATGGATACTGCCTGTACTAGACTGAAATAAATCTTAGTGAAAATCACTCATAATGAACTGAACTACACTTCTTAAGTGTGTGTTGTTTCTTGCATTTAGGCACTCACTTTAACTGTCTTTATATCGAGTAGGGGTCCGTATCTCACGTCCCCGTAGAGTCTTCCTTGTAGGTGGTCTGTTGCTGTCTTCGTCTGACTCAGAGTCATGGGCCTCTTCCTGTTGTTGACGTTGTGTGGCCTGTCTACGCCTGCGTGCTGAAACTTGTCGCTTGCCTTGACGTCTTTTAGGATCCAATCCAGCTGCATTAATTCCGTTGTCACTGCTGTTGTCAGCTGCCACAGGCTGTGGAGGGGGTTGTTCAGGTGGGGCAGCTGAGTCCTGGCACTGTGGTTGCTCAAGTGGTATGACTGGGTCTTGGCACTGTTGAAGGAGCGTGTGTCTCTGTCTCTTGATCCATGCAGGAATCACATCACTTGTGTAGGGCTTTAGCCGATCATGGTGCATGACTTTCCTTCCACGTGGAGTCAGGATCTCGTAGATTACAGGCCCACAGCGTGCTTTGACTAGACATGGGCCTTTCCAAGGAGCCTGCAACTTGGGACTGAATCCCTTCTTTTTCGTGCTGTCCCTTACATAGATTAGATCTCCAACGTTGTAGTTGTGCTGTTGAGCTCGCAGGTCGTGAGTCCTCTTCTGCCTGCATTGAGCTGCACGAAGATGCTTCCTGGCCATGTCATGAACCTCATCAAGGCGCTTTCCCAGGTCTTGCACATACTCAGCAGGTTCCTTGTCCTCGTGTCTCATTTCCGCCACTCCTGACCAGATGTCATGTGGCTGATAAACTTCCCTCCCCAGCATTAGCATGTTGGGTGTGAAACCAGTTCCAGAATGCTGTGCACTGCGATATGCAGCTGTTAGTAGGGATAGATGTTCGTCCCAGTTCTTCTGATTTTGATCAACATAGCAGCGGATCATCTGGAGAAGAGTGCGATTAAATCGTTCTACCTGCCCGTTCGAAGAAGGGTGGTATGGGGTGGTCCTGGTCTTGCTGATCCGGAATAGCTGGCAAACATTCTTGAAGAGCCGACTTTCAAAGTTACGGCCCTGGTCCGTATGGAGCTCCAGCGAAGCTCCAAAGCGTGAGATGAAGTCGTTGACCAGCTTCTTAGCTGTTGTCTCTGCTCCTTGGTCTGCGACTGGGTAAGCCTCCACCCACCGAGTGAATTGATCCATGATGACCAGGATGTACTTGTTCCCAGAGGCCGATGTAGGAAATGGACCTAAAACATCAAGGTGCAACCGGTCCATAGGTGCTCCAGCCTGGTAGGTCTGCAGCTCGGCTCTGTGTGTGGGACTACTCGATTTCTGGGCCTTGCATTGTGGGCATCTTTGAATGTATTTGCGAAGGTCACCTCCCATGCCGTACCAATGGTAATTTTGCTGGATACGTTGCAGGGTCTTTGCCTCTCCCAAATGTCCGGACTGGGGAGGGTCGTGGCAAGCCTGCATGACTCCAACTTGAAGCGAAGCAGGGACCAGTAACAACAGGGATGGAATGCTGTTGTCATTTTCCCAGCGGTAATGTAGAACTCCTTTGTGAAGCTCTATTTGTGGCCAGCAGAGCCAATACTTCCTCACTGCTGGGCTTTCCATGGTTACTTGCTCTCTAGTTGGAAGTATTCCTGATTCCTTCCAGTCATACAGGATGGAAAGTACTGGGTCCTCCTTTTGGGCTGTTACTAGCTGTTGAGAGCTCAGAGGTTGTAGCCAGTTTACTGTGGAAGTGTAAAAGTCAGCTTCTGCTGGCTGCTGCTCAGTGCTGTTCTCCTCCTGCCTCTTGGCGCTGTCTTCAACCTCCTGCACAATAATCTGCCTTATGACGAGCGGTATCACATCATCCACATCTTCCTCAAATCTGGCCCACTGCTTGTGCAATCTTTGACAATGTGGACACCCATGGCATGGCAGCTCTGTCACATCCCTGCCTGCTTGGTAGCAGTCACAGTCTGGGTCCTGTGTGTTGCACCTTGACAGTGCGTCAGCGTTCCCATGTCGCCGGCCAGCACGGTGTTCAATCTCAAAGTCATATTGACTTAGCTCTTCCAGCCAACGAGCTAACTGGCCTTCTGGGTGTTTGAAACGGAAAAGCCATGTTAGACTGCTGTGGTCCGTCCGGAGAAGGAACTTTCTGCCGAGGAGTAGGTGGCGGAAGTGTCTTGTATATTTGACGATGGCTAGCAGCTCTCGTCTGGTAACGCAGTACCGTTGTTGAGGAGGGGTGAGCTGAGCGCTGGCGTATGAGATAACCTTCTCTTCCCCCCACTGGAGCTGTGATAGCACTGCTCCAATGCTGTGGTTAGAGGCATCAGTGTCCAGGATGTATCGGCCAGTGGATGCTGGGTAAGCAAGGACCGGGGCAGATGTCAATCTCTCTTTGAGTTGCAGGAAGGCCTCCTGCTGCTGTTCACCCCACTGGAATTCTGTGGTCTTTTTTAGGAGATCATTGAGAGGATTAGCGAGCTCCGCAAAGGCATAAACATAGCGACGATAATAATTGCATAGGCCTAGAAAGGACTGCAACTGCCGAGTGGTGGTGGGAGGCTGCCACTCCTGTACGTCTTTGATCAGTTCCGGGTTGGGACTTATCCCTTCTCCACTGACGATGTGTCCCAGGAAAAGGACCTTGTCTCTCAGTAGCTGACACTTCTTGGGTTTCAGCTTTAGCCCATAGCTGTGCAAGCGTTCAAAGACTTCAGCCAGGCGCTGCAGGTTCTCCTCAATCCCTCTGCCCAGGATGATTATATCGTCCAAGTAGATGAGAAGAGTCTTCCACTGGAAGCCTCGGAGGACCAGTTCCATAGCTCTCTGAAATGTCCCAGGCGCATTACAGAGGCCAAATGGCATCCTGGTGTATTCGTAAAGGCCGTAGCGTGTTATGAATGCTGTTTTGTCACGGTCTTCAGGGCCCACAGCAATCTGCCAGTACCCACACTGAAGATCCAAGGTGGAGAACACAGTGGCTTCTCCCAGGACATCAAGACACTCATCTATTTTAGGCAGCGGATAAGCATCCCTCACTGTAAAGTTGTTCAGGCGCCGATAGTCGACACACCAACGAACACCACCATCCTTTTTACGTACGAGAACGACTGGTGATGCCCACTCTGAGGAAGACGGTACAACCACTCCTGCCTCCAGCATTTCTTTGAGGTGCTGTTCTTCTTCCCCCTGGAACCCCAGAGGTGTCCGTCGAACTGGCTGGCGTATCGGTCTGGCAGTCCCGGTGTCAATCTTATGGGTGACAGCAGATAGATGGCCAAGCTCTGTGTTACTGGCTGCAAATAGAGACCTGTACTGTAGGAGGAGCTCGATCAATGTCTCCTGAAGATCCCCACTGAGAGCCTCGCTTGATGATGTGTACAATGCCTGCAGGTGTTCTGGCAGATCCATTACATTTCTGGTTACTCGCCCCACCACTGGCACAGCTGTCTCGTCCTCTGACACACTTTCCTGCTGGTCAGTCTCTATGTCAGATAGGGGAAGGGGATCATCAGGGAAGGTCTCGATCACAATACCAACGCACACACCACGATGTAGGGATGCATTGGAACTTGAGAAGTTACAGAGTCTGACAGGAACCCTGGGGTCCATGTAGATGGCAACACTGCCCGATGACACAGTCTCTGTTATGTTCAGTGGTTCCAGAACTGCTGGGAGCCCTGGCTTTGGCTTATCAACTTTACCCCAGACAATGCACTCACTTTCCGGTGGTAGGGTAACGTTGTCTTCCAGGAGCACACGTGCAACAGAGTACTCTTCCCCTCCGCCTCCAACAACCTGGGAGGGCACTGGCTCTTGGCCTACGAACACCTGGCGACCAGCAACGACTGTCATGTCTGCAGCTTGCATTGCATCCAGGCCCAGGAGAAGTGGGTCATGAATCCGGCCCACAAAAACCTTCCAGTTGAGTTTCCGGCTCCCGATTTCTAGGGTCACCTCCAATCCACCCAGGGCAGACATTTTGCTTCCAACACCAGCATTCCGGAGAGATGTCTCACTGAGAGGTTTCTGGACTGCAATTGGGAGCCGATTATAGACCTCTTCAGATATCACTGTGGCTTCTGCACCAGTGTCAATGATTGCCTGGACAGGTAGGCCATTCACGGTGATTTCAATTTGTAAGCTGGGGCCCCTTTTTGTTGTGCGTCCAAGCTGTGGAGGGGGAAGTCTGTCTTCCTTGTTCGTAGGTCTCCCGGCAGTCTCTGGCTTACTTTGCATGTTGATGTCCCTATGGCGACCTGGACTAGGTGACCTTGAACACTCTCTCATAATGTGCCCTGCTTCTCCACATCGAAAACAGGTGATTCTGTTCCCTTGAGTTGGGCTGGGTGAGCGCCGTCTCCAGTTTTGAGGAGACGGCTCACGTTCATGTCTCCTTCCCCTCTCTTGTCCGTATGTTCTGTCGCCATATGATGCAGAGCGCTCCTTGGACCCTGGATCCTTGTTGGCCATGGGCTGCAGATGTTCAAATTTCAGGTGCAGCTGCTCCACTTTGTCCATCAGCATTTTGAATTGTTCTTCGGTAACATACTTGGGGCTTTGTAAACGTCTGGAGGCAAGGAACAGCTCCTCGGGGGGGTCACCTCCTTCATCTGCCCAGGAGATACGTCTAGCTTTTCCTAGTTTCAACTCAGCATCACGGCCCACAGTCGCCTTGAAATTATGTTCATGGGCTTCAGCCAGCTTCTGTGCCTCAGCCAGTGTGTGAGGGTCACGATTCATTACCTCATAGGCAACTTTCTGGTTCCACAATCCTTTTAGAAAGGCATCAGCAGCCAGCTGGTCCTGCAGTACTAGGTCGGTTCCAGGATAAGCCAGGCCCACAAGGCGTCGCACCTCCTCGGCAAACTCTGCAGAAGATTCTTTTCCCTGACGTAGTTCTCCCAGCTTCCTACGGACAGTGGTAGGGGGGTCTTTTACTCCAAACCGTTGCGTGAGATGTTCCTTAAGGAGAGTATAATCTTCACGGACATGTTCCGGCAAGGCACAGACATAGCGAATAGCAACTCCACGCAGGCACTCATGCAGTCGATCAACTCGCTCTGCCCCAGTCCATCCATACTTGCGTGCCTGACGTTCAAAGGGCAACAGAAATGAATCCCAGTCGTCTTTGCCATCATACATTGCCAGCTTGACTCTCGGAGATTCATAGGGTGGTTGTTGGCCCAGGTCACGTCGATGGGATGGTTGTTGCCCAAGGTCACGTCGATTTCCAGTGCCATGCATGCCATATGATTCATGTGGAGCCATGTGCGCTGCGGCAGAAGGTTGAGGCACTCGTTCATCCCTGCGTCGCACAACTGGGTCATGTATGTTTGAGGTTGCAGAGGGCCCTGGATTGGTCGACCTCTGCCGAATCACCTCTAATTCTGCTGCGAAAGGGCCTATGCTGGGTGGTTCTGTAGTTGGTGCACCTTTCTCTGCCGTCACATGCTGTAAAATCGGTGTTAGCAGCTGTTGAAGCTGTTGTGACTGGTGCTCCAATAATGATTTCAGCCACGCTGGTGGCCCCGGATCCGCTGGCGCTGCTGCAGCTCCCAAAACCTCATCTTTGTCCATGTTTGGTTGGTGTCTTTTTTTCTTTTTTTTTTCTTTTTTTTAACTGCAGTTAGCAATCACTTTATCCATTTCACAATAAGCGTTTTGTTGATTCAATGTCCCTCTGTATTTTTCCAGCTTTTAGCAAGAGTTTTTGGCTGTAATTCGTCAAAGTTTTTTTTTACAGTGCAGTGCAGTCACACGTTGCAGTTGTTGTTGTTGCACAGTGTAACATTCCACAGGCTGACGAGCACGTTAGTTGGTTAGCGTCGCATCTACTGTTAGCTACAAGCATGCAGTCTGTCAGTGAATACTGAATGGTTGTACAGTTTGTTGCTTCGACTCCTTTTGAACAAATCCCTTTACCTTCGTCCTGCTGGACTGATTCATCCGACGTGGCGATGCTGCTCTCCGGTCAAAAAATCACTTCTTGACACGGGAGTTCCAGATTCTGACACCAGTGTTGCTAGACGTCAACAAGGGGTAACTTCAGTGTCTACGTGCAGGAGGAAGGAATGTCCAGGACGAGGAATAACACATTAACGTCTTTATATATCAGAATGGCAGTAGTTATTACAGGCTTTTCCATGCGCTCTAGCTTCGGTGCAGAGGAACGTAGGTCCACACCAAAACCAGCAAGCGTCACAATCACACTGAATGAACCGGAAAGGTAACTCTCTTTCCACATACATGTACCCGGCCCGCCCACACACAGATGTAATTCCGGTGCCAAGGTGAGATATAAGGAATATAGAGAATCACATATGCAATACTATAAGCTACATAATAAGAACATTATGAGGCATAGGAATAATATAGCACCTGTGTTACAGTATGTTTCAAATATATGTATTGTGAATTTTTAAAGCACAGGATAAAATACATAACATTATGATTCAAACTATTATGAGGTGCTTCCCTGTTTTACTTTTTTACAAAAACATGTATACACAAAATGAAGAGATGTAGCCTACAATGAAATTAAATACAAACAAAGACAAACTGTACATGGGGTGAATTCCAGTAACTGCATGGTTCACAACCAAGGCTTCCTTTGCATTTCAAATATGTACTACAAAAACCAAAGGAGTAGTTCACCCAAAGCATTGCATATTTTCTATCAATTACACACCACATGGAGCCTTAGAATTCATCACTTGATAGTGAGAACCACACCTACATATGAAACCCTGACACATTTTGTTATGCACTCCTTTGGCTGCATACAATACTTTTTATCTCCCAGAGTATCGGTATTCTAATCAGGAGTTGATTTCCCGAGGTAATCTAATCTCCCGATGTATTAATCATGCAAGTTCTTTAAAGTACTTGAACCCTAGCATCCCTATTCTGAGGGGGAACATCCGGTGAAAGGAGTGCCTGCCTGCAAACACGTGAGTTTAAATTAGCTATTTTCAGCCAAGAGACTGTGCAGGGGGAAATAATAGCAGTCACATTCCTAAAACCTATAATTTGATGACCGGCAGGGAGACTCAAAAAATCTCCTGAGTCTCCTATAAAATTATTGCAAACATTTAAAAGAAATATCTCCATGAATTCAAGGCTCCATGGGGTGTGTAACTGATAGAAAATAAGTCATTTCTGGATGAACTACTCTTTAAGTTTGTGTATCATACTAGTGACAAGATAAGGTTTTACCCATTAAAACCGGGAAAGCATCTGTTCGATTTTAGCCTTGGCTATTCAATAATAGAATATATACATGCTCATAGTATGTTTGTACTGTGCTATGAGCTTGTAGATCTGCAATTTGTTTTTAAATCGTTAACATTTGTGCAAATCTTTGAATATATATATATTTTAATTCAAATCTGTGCCTCTTACCTGGAACAAAATACTTTGAGATGGGTGTCCAATGTCCACTGTCCACCACTGATGACACATGTTTTTTTATTTTATTTATTTTCCAGAACACTGATGGATTAGAAGACGTTTGTAGAATTGGCCTCAGGTGTTAATGTCACATTCTGGTGAGGTGAGGACCCAAAAGCAGGACAGCCAGGCAGGTGGTGATCAAACCCATGGTTGGGTGTTTTAATAAAGGTGAACAGAGACAGCTAACTCAAACTAACAAGATGAACTGACACCAAGCAATGACTCTACAAAGACTGACTGGGGAACAAGACTAATATACACAAGAGGGCTGATTACACATGAGAAACACCTGGGGAAGACTAAAAACTAGAACAAGAACATAGAATACAACATCTAGATAAGCAGGACATAAATAATCAAAACAAGTAGAACATAACATCTAGATGGTCTAGTCTGTGACCGTTACAGTTAATGGCTTAAATAAAAACATACCATGGCATTTTCTTTTTACACAACGTTTTTCATATTATGTTATCATCATCATCATCATCATCATCATCATCATCATCATACTATAATCATACTATAATTCACTCAATGTCTGTCTGAATGAAAGAATGAATGTCTGTCTGAATGAATGTCTGAAACACTGCCGTAGAGCCTCACTGGCTGCACCAATCGCTCTGACTTTTCACACAGGCATTGACCATAATATTACGGAGGTCTTAACGAAGCCCTTTTTCAATTTAACAAATTATTGATTAATAATTCATTCATTCATGAATTAAAATTTCCCATCGACTTTAGGGAAAATGCAAAAACTCACATCAAGTATTTTTCTCTCAGAAACCGTCGGAGGGGAGGTTCATAATAATTATTAAATTAATGTAATAAATGATATCAGTCTGCCTCATGGTGGCACTATAACGCTATAAGTGGTGGGCAGGGAATATGTGGTTAATTATGTCTACTCTACAGAGGTAATTGGAGGCCATGGGAAGCAGAAGGTACCGGTTGACAGTCATTGTGTGGAAATGGGCCTGTGCAGGATGCTGAACCCCTAACAGTTCCCCGGGTGCATACTGCTCCTAATAGGGCCCTCAGGGCAGCAATTGAATGCTGGTCTCAGGGCAGCTTAAATGCTATACATACAACCATGTTAAATTGCTGCTCTCAGGGCAGCATTTTAATGCTGGTCTCAGGGCATCTTAAATGCTATACATACAACCATGTTAAATTGCTGCCCTGGGGGCAGCATTTGAATGCTGGTCTCAGGGCAGCCAAATGTTATACAAACACCAATGTTAAATTGCTGCCCTGAATGCTGGTCTCAGGGCAGCTTAAATGCTATACATACAACCATGTTAAATTGCTGCTCTCAGGGCAGCATTTTAATGCTGGTCTCAGGGCAGCTTAAATGCTATACATACAACCATGTTAAATTGCTGCCCTGAGGGCAGCTTTTGAATGCTGGTCTCAGGGCAACTTAAATGCTATACATACAACCATGTTACATTTCTGCTCTCAGGGCAGCATTTGAATGCTGGTCTCAGGGCAGCCAAATGCTATACATACACCAATGTTAAATTGCTGCCCTGAGGGCAGCATTTGAATGCTGGTCTCAGGGCAGCTCAAATGCTATACATACAACCATGTTAAATTGCTGCCCTGAGGGCAGCTTTTGAATGCTGGTCTCAGGGCAGCTCAAATGCTATACATACACCAATGTTACATTGCTGCCCTGAGGGCAGCTTTTGAATGCTGGTCTCAGGGTAGCTGAGCCCTGACTGCAGAATGTGCCTTTATACAGTAGCTTGCTAGCTAAGTTGTAAAATGATTTAAAATCACTTCACACAATGGAAGGTACACATGTAAGATTAACAGCTAGATTCAACATAGCATGGTAACATTTGATAGCTACAGTAGCTAAGATGGCTAAATGAAATTAGCACCTTGCTAAGCAAACATTAGCTAAATGAAAGTAAACATTAGCTAAATTAAAGTAGCACTAAATTCTGTTCTAGCAAAAGGTTAACATATTAATGTTTAAAAATTGTACAGTACCTTATGAGAGCAGTAGTTGCAGGCATGTAAGCATGCGTGTGTTGTGTGATGCTGTGAGGAAGGTTTTGGCTGTGGTGTCATTTGTGTGGCTTGGGAGGTTTTGGCTGTGGTCGTCATGTGTGTGGCTTGGGATTGGGATGAAACAGTGGCCCATGTTTGTAAACAAATAATTAGTGGGAGGGGCCTGTTTCACAAAAAATAACACAAATGACAAACGGAATGTCCAATCCACCCCAGATTGTATTCACATGTCGAGGGTGGTATTGCAAAAAATGCTTTTTGGGGGATAAAACCCCTCCTAATTACTTACACATGATCACAGGGGTGACTTGACATTTGAATTGGCTAGCTAAATCAGTGGGATGGGCCTACATTTCCCAAGCCGCCTGTGCCATCGAGCCAACCACACACCAATTTCCCCAAAATTGCACCTTTCCTGTACTACTTGGTTGGTACTGTTTTGTTATACATGCCAACAGTCCTACAGTCATGAGTCCGAGACCCTACCCAAACCCCTAACCCAACCCTAACCACACACAGACGGCACTGGGATATTTAACCCGCCACGGGTTACTTTTAACCCGCAGCATAGGTTACTTTGTGCTTTATTGGTCGTCCACTCAGAGTTGACAGTTTTTGTATTGAGTTGTGCTTGAAATGTACTGTAATTCTGCAAACTGTTAATAAATACTTCAATGAATCACTTTCAACCTACAGAGCATGTCGGGAGCGACGGTGTTGTCGGACTAAGGACTGTTGTAGGACTGTTGGTACTGTATGTATAACTAACGTATGCACGCCACGGGCAAGTGCCTCTGACAGCAGACTGATTACACCTCAAAATACATACTGTACATCAATAATAGGATCTATTTACATCGCTGTACCCACACTGCATAATTTGGTGTTCATATATTTGAATGGGTAAATTCAAATTATAATCTTAGTGTTGGCCCACAGGCTGGGAGTCACTGGTATACAGTCTGTTTATTATGCATTACATTTAATGTGAATCTCTCTTCTCCAGCTCATCATTCAAGCAGATACAGGTATGGCTGAGCTACTGAGAATGTGATATAGATAGCCTAGACTAATAATTTCACACATTTTGCTCCAAATGATGGCAGAACAGCTTGCTATGACTGTATTTATGACACTGCACCTGGTTTTATCTGGAAAAAGTGTTATATGTGTGATTGTTTTAGTTTGCTTGCTGTACCGCTAGAGAAAAGGGGAAATATATAAAGTAAGAAAATACAATTTGCAGCCCCAGAAAGACAGTATCTCTCAGATGCCTGAAGTATTGATTGAAGTATAATTTATTAGCAGTATGCAGAATACAATACAAAATACATTTTGACCATTTCATGAGGACATATAACAGGGATTAGACAAACTAGGCCTATACTTGAATTTGAATTACTGTTGTGGTTGCAAGGTCACACAATCGTGGAGGGCCTATGTTTAGCTCAGCTCAAAATCAATGATATTTAGCATTGAATAGAATGTTGTTCAGCAAAGGTACTGTAAGTATATGGTTGCAATAGACACAACTAATATAGACACAGATACGAGAGATCAGAGATGACTCTAAAGTGCACCGTCTCGGTTCTAAACTGGATTACAATTGATATGCATTTGATGTATTATCTTGTGTTTACTTTGCTTTTATTTCTTAACATGTGATTATACTGTAGGCTACTTCTTCCATCACTGGCTGATATTTGGTTCATTTGGTTCTAAACTCTATCAGGTTGAGGTCAAGAGGGAAAGCTTGAAATCGACAATCTGCTACCTTTGAACTGGAAAATAAATATACCTCAAAATCTATTGGTCGCTTGATGAATTGTATGGATACATGACCACCTAAACACACGCGCACGTGCACGCACACACACTCCGCATCTACACTTGTGTGTGCATGGGTGTAATTGCATGTTTTGCCTTGTGTTATACTAGAATTTCGCGGGCCTTCGGCCCGCTCATCCCAGAGTTGCGTTGCCCCGTGTTGCGATACAGAAGTCCACAGATACAGAAGTCCACAGTGACACGCGTTGTATGCAGCTGTTTTGTGTTGCAGCGCGTGCGCGTGTGTGCGTGTAGTGTTGTTGGTGTTGTTCTTATCCATATATGCGCCTCGGTTCGTCCCGTTTGTTCCACGCCAGGTGTAGATTTTTTCTGTGCTTGTTTTCATAGACGTGGCAACAAATTAGCAACAGTAGCCAATGGGAAAAAAGGATGCAATGTTGGCAGGTCCGCGAGTTTTAAGCGTGTTGTAGTGTGTGTGAGCAGGGCTCGACGCTTAGCATTTTTCCAAGTAGCACGCAAATTATTTTAGGAGCACGATGAAAAGTTATGAAATAATGTGTTTGAGGGCCCTCCTATCCTATATACAGCTTTAGTCCCCACACGTCTCAATATTTGCCATTGACAATGAACAGAGAAATTAGGTCAAAATGCCGCAAAATATGACGTAAATTCAAATATATTATTATATATATATGTTTTGTAATTTAATTTGTTTTGTTTTGAATACTTTACTTATAAAAAAACCTGGCAACCCGCACCCCGCGGTCATTTTCCGCTAACCTGAGCGGGGCTCCCTAGCCTGCTGGAGGGGGTCACATCATCCCATGCACCCTCGAGAGGAAAAAAAAGGAAAATAAATGCAGCCTTGAGCCACCAATGTGGTCTTGTGGAGCTTGATCACCTCCTCCTCCTCCTTTCCCCAAATTGCCAATCCCAATAAATCCAAAAGTAGCCTAGTGTGAATACTTCCACAGCCTAATTACTAAAGGATGAACTATCAGTCTTCTCCAAAATCTTGACAACGCATTGTAAACAGAGACAGGAGCCGTGTGTGTGTCACACCAAAAGTGGTGACCTATAGAATCCTGTACATATAAGCATCACGCAATCGTCACCCCTACACAGCTGTCATTAATTAATGGTCTTGACTTGATTGCCTATGCGTTCAAGTTATATAGGGTGAAAAGCGTGAAATGCACAGGCTCATCTTACATCGCTGCTGGCTGCCACTGCCACTCTCTCTCTCTCGCTCTCTTCTCTCTCCTCCCTCGCTGGGGTGTGGGGGGGGGGGATTAGTTGCGCTGCCTTCGACAGTGCTATACTTCTCCAGCAGCGGTGCAGAACCGAGAGAGTGACACATTCTTTTGGATGTAAACTGCGCAACGTTTAGCTTTAAAGATCGGATTATGTAGTCGCACCGGTGCTACAAAGTGAATTGTACAACTTGCACGGTGATATTGTAAGTCGCAAATGCGAGTACGTAGTCGCACTGTCGAGCCCTGTGTAGTGTAGTGCAATTTGCGCTGGATCGCGCGGCGATCCAAAATCCCCCCCCGCGCACGCACGCACACACACACACACACTGTACGTAGCTGTTTGTTGTTGCAGCGCGTGCGTGTGGTGTTGGTGGTGTTGTTCGTATCCATATATGCGCCTCGGGTCGTCCCGCTTGTAGCACGCCAGGTGTCGACGCGGTCGTGTTTGCATGATTTGAACTGTCCAAGTTAGAGTCAGTGTGTGCGGTGTGTAATTCTTCTTCTTCTTTTGGTATGTGCAGAGCCATGTCTTTTCTAAGGCTCTGGGTATGTGTGTGTGGGTCACGTGGTGGGCTTTGAGCAAATGGGAGAGGGAATGTAGTGTTGCCAGGTCCGCGTATTGTAAGCGAGTGGTAGTGTGTGTAAGTAGCGTGTTGAATGGCATTTTTTCTGTGCTTGTTTTCATAGACGTGGCAACAAATTAGGCGGGGGTGTCGGTGCTTGTGGTGTGTTTGTGTTTATTATTGATATTGATATTGTTTGTGAGTCTGGACGGGAGCCGGCTTTAGTGGCAGTGCAATGACAATTTTTACGCGGGTGGTGTTGAGTGTGGGCGTGCGGCGCGACATGAGGAGATAGCCGTGGATCGACGCGGAGGGTAAGTCTGTGACGTCTTAGTGTGTTGTTGCAGTGTGTGTTGCTCCTGCTTCGGCTTCGGCACCCAGCGTGTCAGTGGCGTAGTAGCTGGTGACTTTGGGTATTGGGTTGCGTACATGTTTTCAATTGTATAATAGATGTGTGTGCCCTGTTTCGTGATATTATAATTCTACTGTCATGGTTATTTCTTCTTCCTATATTATTCTCGTTCTCTGTGTAAATTGTCATTTGACATGTGTGCAAAGTGAGCTGTAAACAAAGGTAATTAGATTTGACAGCTTTATTATTAGTAATGTCTCAAGCATGTATTGGCTATTTAAAGTAGAACTTTTCAACATGACCACTGGGGGGCAGCATTGTAACTTCAGATAACTGATACTGTAGCAGCCTAATACTATACTGCTGGTGGAAACATTAGGGAAAGCATTAGACTGATATGGCGTATTGAATTCCCTTATTCTTCGTGCAAAATCTATTATATTGACAAAATGTTTCATTAGACCTAATAGGGTTCTGATTATGACGATAGTAATAGTGGTGACGACATGTGAAAACTAACCCTTGCACCATAGAAAGGCCATTCAATGTGCTTGCCTTGGACACTGCAGGCTCGAAGCTCTGTAGCCCACCTGACAAAGTATGAGCTGTAAATAAATAATATACTAGGCCTACTAATAACAAGTAATAGTAATACATTCCCATTTTGCCCTAAACCTGAAATCGGTAGTAAGTAATGATACCCAATTTTATTTTAACCTGAGACGGTCACAGCAATCATGACGTCTTGGGTATAGCGGTGCTGACCCAGAAGGACAATAAGTAGTGAGCTGGAATGGGTGCCAACGCAGCAAATAGGCTTTTCTCCTCAGTTCACGCTTCACTGATATCAACAAAATACCACTTATAGTCCTGACGTTTCAGCCGTGGCTTTTAACAAGGTACCCAGAGTGCAAGCATACGTTGGCTTCTTGCCTGCTATCTGGGTAGACTGTGTGGTGGTGGCCTTAAAACAGGTTCCCACACTTTTTACTTAGGCTATAGGCCTAAGAAAAAAGTACTGCCGTAGCAGACTCTCGTCAGAGGTAAATAAAATCATGCAAAAGGACATACAATGAGTGCTGGCATTTGCTTCACCTCAACTTAAAGGCCTAGCATATTACTACACAGTCAAATTCCCAGTGTTAATTCAGTCCCCACAACGATAGTATACAAGACCGGTGTGCGACTAAATAGCCAGGAAAGAGTCTATATAGACCCTAACCTAACCTCTAAATGCCTCATCCTGACCCATAAAACAACCATTGTGAGGTTAGACCAGGGCACGTTGTCCTCATAATTTATATACATATAATTTCCCAAATTCCACTATACTTATGGGGACATTTTGGCTCTCACTAATACAAGTGCACAGCCAAGTTCAACCAACCAAAGACACACAGGTATGTGTTCTAGCCTAACTTGGACTCAGGGGTGTGGAACGCATTTGCCTTGCATAGGCCCCAGTGAATAGGCATGTTGCTACACACTGGTACCTTCATTTTGTTTTTTAAATATCTACTGTAGATGTATTGTAGACTAACATAACAATGGATGCCACTTGGTGGCCAAATAAACTGATCACAAATCTCATAATGTTGAAACAGTTTTAGAAGAGACTTTTAGGCCAGTGGCAGTGCAATAGAGCATACTGTTTGCCTTTTTTAAATCACACACACACACACACACACACACACACACACACACACACACACACACACACACACACACACACACACACACACACACACACACACACACACACACACACACACACACACACACACACACACACACACACACACACACACACACACACACACACACACACACACACACACACACACCACACTTCACTAGCTAGCTCATTATGTCTGCTGATGCTTTGTTACCGGTCCCCATTCTCCTGCATCTATTGCTAACTGTTGCAGCCGTGGAGGAGTCACGATCAGTGGCATTAATAACTTCAGTAAGTGGTGTGGATTATGTCTAGTGTACACCGTCTGAGCACGCACCTTTCACTGTGCTTGTGTTCGTTTGTCTGGTTTGGAATATATAACCTTTTGTCTGTCGCCTGGCCTGGCTGCATGTGTGTGTGTGTGGGGGAGACTGTAGAAAAGAGGGACAGGACACAGAGTTCGCATTGGCCTATAGGCAGAAAAAGAAGCCTTTCTCACAGCGATTTTGAAATCCGCCATCTTTTTCTATCTGTTTGGGCCCAGCTATACAGGCGAGACCAGTGGGGGGGGGGGGGGGGGGGGGGGGGGGGGGGGGGGTGGCTTGCTGGCTTGCTGCTGTGCTTTCAAACTTCACATGATGTTCTTTCTCTCACACACACACAGTAGCCAACCAATTACCTGGAAATTGTGAAACAAGAACAGAACAGCAATATTCCTCTCATCAGCAACAAATTCACACCCACATACTGTACAAATATGCATACGGTACAAACACACACGCACACACACACACACACCACGCATGCACAGCGTGCAATTATACGTACATGAGTGTTTGATTTCCAATAACTGCATCCTCTGAATTAAATTCTATTTTGCATAGGATTCACCCACACACTCTGCAATCACTGTAATTAGTCCCCTTGGATTCATTCGTTTATAATTGCACCAGCACTGCACAATCCTGAGTGTTTATTTAACTTTGAGAATACAAATGAAGAAATGAACACTGACGATTATAACGTGCAATTGATTTCACTCCAAATTGTCTCCAGTCTTGAAGGGCAAATAAAAGGAAGCTGTATAAAGAAAGGAATTTCCTTTTAACGAGGACATCTGAGGCATATAGATAATTGAAATGTGGACAAGACTTTGTTGGCTTTTCCTAATGCTTGGCGTAGATTGAAGGTTGGAATGTGATGCAACTTCTGCAAAGGTGGCTGATTAAAAGGCAGCAGGCTGAAAAAACTGGAAATGCTTTCTTGTTTCTCGGTCATGGCAAATATGGCATGGCAAATATTTTTGAGCTGTTGAAAAGTGCCTTCGACTAGAGTCGGCTTCAAAGGCCTTTCACGTAAGCCTTTAACCCAACTCCTGACACTGCTCTTAACATTTTTGTTCTCTCTGAATATCATCGTTGAATAATGGCGTGCACAACCGTGTCCCTCAGTTTGGATCAAAGTGCTCATGATGCCAGACACTCGGCTCGCACACAAAGCAGCCCGTCGAGAGCAAGAGCCCAGCGGCACCTCAGATGAACCAATGGTTAATTAGTCACAAAAAGTGAACAAAATATTCAGTGACTGTGAATGTATCCCATCTGAAAAGAGACACGTACGTTGAGGCCCTGATAAGCCTCTTTTGTGTTGACGTCCTTCATTACCCGCCACTTTCTGCCGCTGAAAAAGGATGATGAACTGGCGAAGACAAAAGTGTCAATTATGTTTCGCTTGAGAGCTCAGGGAGTGCATGCCTGATCTTGGATCAGATGAAAGCACGACATTATGTAATTAGGAGACCGTTGGCAATGGCATCACTTAATTTGTGTATAATTTACTAGTCTCAAATAATTACGTCGGAAATAGTCTATATTCGACAGATTAAGTAGAAAACCAGGCACATAACATCTTAGCCCATGGGTAATTATAAAAACAAAGTTATCTTCAAACCCCTATAAAATCCTACTTATTTACTCCATGGGTCTGTACTTGGTCCGCTTCTTGTTTCCCCTCAACATCAAATGTCTTCGGTGAAAATAGGCAATCTAAGCTCAGAACGTGTTGCAAGCTTGTAGATCTGCAATCTTTGGCAAAAACATTTGCCTGTTATGACAACAGGGATGCTAGGGTTCAAACATCACGGCGTCCTGTTGACAAGTGGACGCCAGGAAGTTGAGCCTCCGCTGAATTAACTCAACTCGTAATCATTCACGTTGATAAGCCAAGAGAATGCTGCTTTCTCAGGCTGATTTCAAAGCGCCTTGGATTCTCATTTACTCTAGGGACATTTTTCTCGGTCGTGGTCCAGCACGACAGAGAACATTTTCCTCCTCACCAAACCCAATGCCATTTTTCTCTCTCTTCACATCTCTCCCTCTCTCTCCACTTCCATCGACTGGCTTATTGATTCACCAACCCACTCTTCCCCGTCGCTCTCTCGCTCTCTCTTAATCTCTCAGTCTACCACTCCACCTCCTTACACTAATCCCTCTATCCCCAGTTTTTCTTTTCTCACTCGTTCATGCCTCTCTTCCGCTTTCTCGAGCGAAACCCTTCTCCCTGTCCAATTCTTGCTTCCGTCCCTCGAGTCCTGCTTCTTTCTTGATCAATTTCCACAGCTCTCTTTAAATCTGCAACCCTTTCTTCCTCTTCATCTCCTACAACCCTCGATGTTGTTCATGCATCTAACAGGCCAGGCTATAACCCAGTCCCACAGAGTCACATGGGTTAATGGGCAATTAGCCTGTGTAATTGCTGGTTAATAGTGGCAAGTGTAGGTTGCCTGCACATCGATTCAGGCCAGAGGCTAAAGATTTACCCGTAAATCCAACTTTTACTTATAGACTTGTTATAAGACATCATTATATCATTACCTGTTCGGTTGCGGAACATTGACTTACTGGTCGCTAATTTGTATTCAGTTAATGCACTGACCCCAGCACACTGCAGTGCATGATTTAGACCAGTGGTTCTCAAGGTCAGGCACAATCGGGGGTCTTTTTATGAGTACACAGTGGGTCTCCATAAAATGCATTTATTGTTAAACATCAGCATTACTTGATGTAGAATAATTGTTTTGATCAAGGTTGCCTGTTTATCGGTGGCTCATATTGTCGGCTGAATTATGGCCTTTAATATGAAAAAGGTTGAAGACCCACTGGTTTAAATTGAATTTGGTGCGGAGGCTGCAGGCTCTGTTGTCGGGGCTGCAGTGAACCGAGCAGAGGAATTTCCCTTGTGGGATCAATAAACCCACCCACCCACCCACCCACCCACCCACCCACCCATCCATCCATCCATCCACCCACCCAAACATCCATCCATCCATCCATCCATCCATCCATCCATCCATCCATCCATCCATCCATCCACCCAAACATCCATCCATCCATCCATGAGAGGCATAAAGAAATAGAAAGTAGCTTAAAATCCAGCTGAGTCAGAGTCTTTACAGACAACTGAAGGTACCTGATGCACATATAAATGACAAGCACAAGTAGTTCATCTATATTCTATATGGCTTACATCAGTGTTATAAACATAGTCAGGCAGAAGGCTGCAGGCTGCAACAGGAATCACATATGCACTCAGAGAGATAATGTTGTGCTTTGAACTTGCAGTGTGACCTTGACTGATCTGCAAAGATTTAAAATCAATCGCACAGGCACACAGTAACATCGTCATCGTTTATGTAACACTGAGACTGTAAAAAGTGACCCAATACATCACATTTTACAGTCTGCGAGTTAAAATGAACACTTAGGATTAAGAGTCAAAACAAAGTTCTTTATCGCACATTGTAGCCTACGGTGTATGAGCGGTAAAAATGTTGGTGCAGCATGCTCTGCCTCCAACTCATCTGCCAAATCGAATTAAAACTGTCCAAGTCACTGTCGCTGCTGTGGCATACAAACAGACGCCAGTGATTACTTGTTCTGCTGCTGGCAGAGTAGCTACACATTCGCTAGAATAGATCAGGGGTCTTCAACGGGGGGTACGGGACCCCTAGGAGGTCCTCAGAGTTATTACAGGGTGGCACTGGATGACAAATCTTTGTGTGATATATTTTTACTTTAACCCCTAGAAACCCTAGCATCCATATTCTGAGGAGAACCTTTGCCCAAAATAGCAGATCTACAAGCTCACAACGTCTCTCAGCGTGAGCCGTTGTGAGCTTGTAGATCTGCTATTTTGGGTAAAGAAGTTTGGTGTAGTATAGGGAAAAAAGAGCAGATCAAATACAGATTGAAAGGTCATGTTTACCGGTGATAAGTAGTTCAATGTAAAAAATGACACATTAACATGAATCCAACATACACTGATGAGATTCACTGATGACAGTGCTGAAAAAGCACCACTGCAACACTATTTCATACAATATGTAGCGGGTGGTCCATGCTTCATCTCTCTCTCTCAATTAAGGGGTCCTTGGCCTGAAAAATGTCAATGACCTCTGCTCTATAGATAGAAGACAGACTAACAGAGAGCCAAAGTTGGAAGACGACGAGGCTACATGGTTTACAGGACAGTTGGATAAAACCACAGGCAGACTTACGTGTAATTCTACTATTTAATTATACACTTGTAATAGGACTATACTGTATTATCATCTACAAGCGATCTACAAACTCACAATGTGTTGCAACGAACTGTGAGCTTGTAGATCAGGGGTGCCCACACATTTTTTACTTGAGAGCTACTTTCAAAATGACCAGCTCAACAAGATCTACCCAGCAAAAAAGGAATATTATTCCATTGCTGAAAATAGTTTAAACTGTACCTGAGGGGGGCGTTACATATAAGACAAACACACATGAAATGGGAAATGGAATTGGTTTTTTTTTTGGTATAACTTTGTAATAGTGACGCTTGTGCGCAACACTCTTGAAAAAGTATTGCTTTGTGGGTTTGAGCTGACTTGCCCTTTTGATGTCAAACAAGTCACCTTAATTAAAGTGGCAGATATACCTTTTTTAATATATTAAAATTATATATATATTTTTTAGGGTCATGTGGTCTACCTGCACTGGCTTTGTGATCTACTAGTAGATCACGATCTACCTTTTGGGCACCCCTGTTGTAGATGTTCTACTTTTGCTAAGTGTTTAGAAAATGTATAGGGATGCCAGGTTTATATACTGTGTGCAACACACCGACCAAAATCACAACATGGTTAGACAAACAACCTTTACAATTTAGACGAATACAAGAATGCTCGCCGCAAAACACGCAACCTCAGAACGGTCGCCACCAGATCTTCCTAAACATAACCTCAGTAAAACTATGCCTAAACCTAGCCTTATTCCTAAACGTAACCTCAGTAAAACTATGCCTAAACCTAGCCTTATTCCTAAACGTAACCTCAGTAAAACTATGCCTAAACCTAACCTTCTAAACTTAACCTTAGTAATATGCCTAAACCTAACGTTATTCCTAAAATGAAGTTTGACTGCTGAACACGAGTTTCCCGACTTCATTGATAGTGTCTTTCCCTGCTAAACACGAAAAGCCCAAGTTATGTTTTATTTGTTTTATTGGGCGATTTTGATAACTTTTTTGTGACTCGTCACATATGTTTGGATCACGTGACCGGGAAAAAAAAGTGACACTCGCTTCTCCAATCGAGTCTCCAATGGAATGCTATGGACAATGGTGGCAGGCTGCGAGCGCCTGTGTTTTTCTTCCTTGTTGTCACTGGCGATTGTAGAATATTCTCCGACATTAGGACATTTGATCGCGCTATTTTAAGGAACACGTTCATGCAATGGAGCTACGTTCACGATCGGGTGATTCTTCAAAGGTTAGTGAAAAACACAGGCAGGTGCAGTCTTTTTAAAGCCACAATCCGGCAATAAATGTTTAACCTCAGTAAAAGTATGCCTAAACCTATATGTCTGCAAAATAAGTTTTGCGGTTAACATTTAGACCACACAAGCTAGATCGACATACTGTAATCCATCCACTGCGAACAATGCTCACAACAACCATTCTGTAACAATGGGTCTCTAATTGCTTGTGGGTGGGTTGTCATCACTGTTAAACCATTTAATATTAACCACTGTCACATCACGGTGTGTACCTTATCGGTTTGACATCTTTTGACATGAGACATTCCCTGCATTCACGTTCCATCTCGTCAAAGATCAGGACCTGCCTAAGCACACACAATGAGCATAGCGAGATGACTAATTAGTCCCACGAGTGAACACAATGCTTGGCGACAACGTATCAATTTATCTCATCACATAATGAACTGCAGTGACTTACCATAGCTAAACAGCTGAAATCACTGTCACCAATCAACTCGAAAGTGACCTTAGCTGTGCCAGACAGATAAGAAAAGTGGAGGGAAATAAAGTAATTATAAGTAAGAAATCACTTGATCTTATAGTGAAGAACATTCCTTCTTTTTTGGTCCTTACTAAAGCCTCATTTATACATACTGAAGGTGCGCATATAGTGTCACTCATCGAAAACTGCAGATCTAAAACCACATAACACGTTGCAGCGTGTACTGTGGCTACTCAAGAATTTCACAAATGCATCACATATTCTATTCAATGCGGTGCTGAAAACAATGCCACAAAGGGAAGTTACTGAAATAGTTAGGCCTTGGCTGGGTTTAACAAAAGCCAATCTGGGTACCCATTGGCAAAACACAAAATGAAAGCAAATTATGCTGTAAATGTTTATGAATTAAGACATTTTGGAGATTCTTATAGTGGATTTACAAATGGATGCATAATAACATAGTAGCCTACTGAGATACTTCAGGTACTGACTCTATAGGGGTTCCCTGACTCCCTGAGGACGACCCCCTCAGGTACTGACTCTATAGGGGTTCCCTGACTCCCTGAGGACGACCCCCTCAGGTACTGACTCTATAGGGGTTCCCTGACTCCCTGAGGACGACCCCCTCAGTGTGATAGGGAATGATTTATCTTTAGGCTACATTAACCACTTGAACCCTCAATTCTCTATTCCGAGCCAAAGGTCAACTTTTGAGGGTTTAAATGTCTGAAAATACACATGAACATGAATCCAATATGTAGTGGGGAATCCCTTTTTATTTTATTTTTATTTTATTTTAAGTCTTTTGTGACATGACTATTCTAGTAGGCCTATGTCCATTCCGTACTGCTAGGGACGTTTGAGTTGCCTGGTTTCCAGTATATTTCCACTTGGCACACTTGAGAGGAAGGGATTGAGGGGATTGAGGGGATTGAGGGGATTGAGAGACGCAAAAATCAGCAATTTAACAGACTTTTGGCTTACATTTTATTTGACAAGACAATGATCTGTAAAACATGTACAGTAACATTTTTCCCAAAAAGCAATACAAAATGAATAATACGTCTGTGATAAACAACAAAATAAAAGAACAAAGAACAAAAAAAAATGCACGAAAATGATTACATCTCCAGTGTTTTTCGGCATCGCCAACATCAAAGGTGACCCCCCCCACATCCCCACCTGCTCTACTTGCATCAAGTTTTTTTTCCTTTTTTTTTTTTTTTTTACCTCCTCTCATCACACTGTTCAGACAAAAAGAAGAGATGTGAGAAATGAAAGGCTAAAAAATAACGTAAAGAAGGCACGTCTGGCTCCATGATGAAAAGCTGTGATGACGAATGAAAGTGCAGGGGTTGGGGGGGGGGGGGGGGGGGGGTTAATAAATGGGGAGAACACATATGAGGGGAGGAAAGGAACAGCGTGGGGAGAGAAAAACGACAGAACAGGGGTTGCTAGTGATTCAGCACACTAAGTATGTATCGCATCATTCACAGCTTATACGCTTGGCATCAAACATAATAACACAGGGAGCACAGAGATGAAGCAAAGAGCCTGGCAGAAACCGCAACCCTGAACCTCTCTGATGGAAGTGCTAGAACCAGAGCCTTATATATATATATATATATATATATATATATATATATACACACACACACATACACACATACATACATACAGTTAACACGGCTGAAATCACCAAGGGCCCACAAAATCTCCCTATAGCCACATCCTTATGTAATCTTCAGTAAGCTAATCGCGCCGCACATGTAAACGGACAGCCGTGGTAAACAGATAGTTGCCATTCTAAACAACAAACTTCAGTTCCAGGAGGCTATAGGACTTAAATGCTTAAACCCAGACCCGTTTAAACCTAATCATTCCTCACTGCCCTCAGAGTAACAACTCTTTTAAATGCACCCTATATAATTTGGGCTCTGCGGCTGCACGTATGACCAAAGGTTGCTCTGAGGCTGAGAGAGCACAAATGCGACTATATTAAAGGTTTGACAAGTCATTGGGGCATACGGTTCCCAATAATGACCTTATTTTGCTTACATTTAATGTAGACTATTGGCAAATGCATAAAAACATTGTACCGTATACTGTAGTGTTTGACTGAATTAACACATATAAGAAAAATCTTTTTTTGCAGGATAAAATGACAAAAACATTACTATAAAATTACTATAATCAAAATGCACTCCCCCCCTTTTCGAGAGCTTTTCAATATCTGTGGTATAGTTTTAAAATACATAGTAGGCCTATGTGATTGTCTGACACTGCATGTGTCAAGATAGCTGTACGCATGTACTATTGGCCTGAAGCTTAATTCGCATTGCGACACGTTTTGAGCAAGTGACACCGTCATACTACGGAGTATAAATTAGACTTGACTCTTGCGAAACAAGGAATTAGCTTTAACCTAATAGGTCCATGCAGCATGCGGATATTCCCTTTAGTCAAAGTAAGCACATTTGGACACAAAAGCAAAGCAAACAATACAAAAAACTCCAAAGAAAAACAAGGCAAATATGAGGCCAAAGCTCCTCCACCAAAGCTATAGTGACAGATAATAAAAAAAAAACATGATTGTCACAAATATCAAAAGCACAACAAAAATTGAAATATTGCATTGATGCTGCGACCCTGAAGACAGTGAGTGAATGCTGTGAGGAGTGCTGTACCTAAAATAGGTATGAGACAGTGAATGTTCTTTCTTCCTCTCTATCACTTTTCTTTTGTATGCTATGTCCAATCACTTGCTTTGTCTTCCCGTCTACCACCACGTCCCTTGATTTCACCTAGGCTTACAGTATATCACAACATATTCATCTATTTACAAAACAAAATTATCTACACATTGCAAGTATTGTGTGCTTTTGGTGGTGATTTTGTGCTCCGTTATTTCCTTAGAAAAAACAAAAAACAAACAAACAACAACAACAGCACTGCACACCTGTCTGTCACCTTGACGAGATTTGTTCTTTTCACCTCTTGGGTAAAACAAAGAACTCACGAGAAACGCAACGTGAAGGTGAGATGGAATGCCTGCCTGTGTGTGTGCGTGCGTGCGTGCGTGCGTGCGTGCGTGCGTGCGTGCGTGCGTGCGTGCGTGCACGTGCATTAATGCATTCTTGTGTTGGTGAGTGTGAGAGAGATAGCGATCTCACGCGAGCTACATCTTAGGCATCAGTCTCGCACAACAACAAAACGGCCTGCCGAGCCAATTTGCATGACAAACATTCCCTCTCCATCTAGCTCTGGACATCGATGGTGAACGTTCATGGTGTTGAGTGAGTGAGTGAGTGAGTGAGTGAGTGAGTGAGTGAGTGAGTGAGTGAGTGAGTGAGTGAGTGTGTGATTGAGTGAGTGAGTGAGTGAGTGAGTGAGTGAGTGAGCGAGTGAGTGAGTGGAACGCTATGGAAAAAACATTTCAAACATTCAAATTTGGCTGTGAAAAATGGAGAGGAGATTCCGCCAACAACAGCCTTGGGAAAGTGTTTTCAACAAGCCATCGATCATGCCATGCAGAGTAATAAGAACAAGGAATAAAATCCACACCATTTTGTTTTTATATATTCAAATAAAATAGTGTTGTTTTTTTTAAGTGACAACCTCAGTTTACCTGTCAAAAGTAAAATAGTAATATACATTTTTTTTCCTCGCAATTTGACATTTTGACAAATTGCCTTTGCCCTGTACAGAGGCACTGGAAACACAGACACTTTTTTTTATGTGTACACATTTTCACCAACAATATATTAATCATCAACAGTATTTACAGTGTTTGTTGATCATTTCATAATCTTTGACATCTGGTAAAGACCAATTTCACACAGTTAGGCATAGTTCTTGCTCATCATCAGTGACATTTTCGCACAAAGCTATCGCATGTGGACAGAGTCAGCTAAGTTACAAAATTCATTATTCCATATTACTTACCCCTGTAAGTAAAGTGTTCAGCACACATTGGAGAGCAAGACCATTTTAACTGGATTGTTAAAATGGCAGTAGTGGCAGTAGGTTTCCAATATACGCTGAATGTTATGACTAACACACTGAAAAGAACATTCTCTGTTTTTGGACAGGATTTGTGATATGGTTTCTTATTATTAGGGAAATCTGCTAGCCTGCAAATCAAGATGCTGTGTTTAGTCTTCTCAAAAAGGCAGCCTCTTGAAAGAAAGTTGAAACTGCAAGTATGAATCGCAGTCTCAACACTTTCCAACGTTGCCAGGTTACTAAGCTTCAAAAGCAACGAGGAGTGCAGTTCACTGACAGTTGTTTTGGGCAGAAAACGGAAGGAGTTCATTTTTTTATGACAACATAATTATAAAGGCTGAATGCTGTGTTGGACCATTGCCAGGGTGTTTTCTATTTTTCTTGGCAAGTCTAGGGTGAGGCCAACTATCAGAGTCATTGCTGAGGTCTGACTTTTTATTGAAATTATTTCAAACATTTTGAGAGATTAATTGACTCGGAGAGCCAAGATGAACGAGAGGCTTTGTACTTCCCGGACTCCAATTTAGCTGACAGCTGTACTGAATGTAATTCAAGCCCAACCAACCGCAGTTTTTTTACTTTTTTTGGAAAACGATTTAAAACACAGTATTTTGACTGCCCCTGCTGTGAGACCACAGTGGGTGACTGATGTTTTACCCAAAGAACTGGAATGGGACTGAATTTAGAATGGCTCATTCCAGGTCCGTGGTCATTGTGATTACCCTGTGTCAGGGCAGTCTATTACTCTCGAAGTAAACACATGAAACGGGATATTGTGTGGCCTTTTTATGGTTATTTCACAAAATATCCCATTGCATATGCTATATTATGCCTGATTCACTGGGAATGCCAAGTGCTGCCTCATTTTAGTGGAGTACATTTCTACTTGCCAACATCACACCAGAGTACCAGCAAATAGCTGTATCGTAGTTAGTTTGTGGGAATAATTCAGTTTATCTACAGTACAGTAGATGCCAAAAGTGACTTCCCAGATATTATTAGATTAACTGTACACCTTGGACTGTCTAAAAAAATCTTCTAAAATTGAGACAGTCCAAGCATGCATAAGTTAGACTCTAAATTATGCAAAAAGGAGAACTTGACAAATTGAATTCAAGGCTTATTCTTAGCGAGATGCTCAGCACGTTACAGTGAATACGTTTCCACATTTGGCACATCAGCTAACCTCAAAATGGCATGTTGGCACGAATACCAGTCATAACCTGAAGTCCACAGTATACTCAGTAAGAAGTGGAAGGTTTTGAGCAAAATGATGCAGAGAAAAACAGGGGAGCAAAGAGATGCAGGATTCAGTGTTCTCAGTGCGAAGTGTGCAGGTGCCAGGTGTTCAAGTTTGTCATTCTTGCATTCCCCAACCTCCTCCTCTTAGCAATTGGTGCAAATGATATGGTTGCTTACGGTATCGGCAGGGGTTTCATTCATTCATTGGGCCATTTGCTTGCCTGCACTGCGACCACGAGTCGTTGTGACCATAGTTATATTAAAATTCTAATACAACTCTATGGCAGAGATATTTCAACTTGTGCAATAAGACTGCAAGGATAACCTCGCATGGTCAATTGTAGGCTACTAAGGACTACAGCATGAATTTTAAATTAAAATGAAATTCTTGGCAGGAATTTTCCTTTCATTGTGCCATGCTTAATTTTTTTTTAAACTAAATATTTTTGTTTTACCCTTCTAAAAATATACAGGGTCATACAATCTTAACACTTTGAGAGCTGCGCCATCTAGTGGTCTAATGGTACCTCTGCGCCATGCTTACGTCAGCATCAAGCCCCACTTCCGTGTGTGTCACACACTTCACAGAGACGAAACCGAAAGCACATTGAAGTCTAGCAGCTGGCCATGTTGTTTATCTTTCGCCAGAAACGAAATATGTCGGCCACAATGGGATCAAAAATCACTATTCTCATCTGAATGCCAGACGGATTTGACAAAAAGACAGATTTTGGAGTATTTTTCAGAGAAAACAGGCAGGAAATAAATCATAGCAACCTGCCTAGCAACCTGGGCACAGTAGAGGTATGTGTTTGGCTTCTGCCGGTGGATTTTAATATAAAACGATTACCCGCGGCGCGGGGGGTTTGGCTATCAAAGGGTAACTATGATAACCTGCGGTGCCACAGGCCTTGGCGACAAGGGTGTTAAGAGTAAAACTATTTTGTTCTGGTTCCTCATACATAGCAGCAGTTCTATAGATCTGGCAGGACAGTCAAAGCGTCCTGCAGTGCCAGCTGAGAGCTATCCCATCAATTCAATTACTCTCTCAGTGCACTGATTGGCAGGCAAAATTAAGATGCCTTGGCCGTTCACATTCACTCTGTGCTGACGTGTATAAAGTTATACAAGTAACATCCTCCAGCCCAGCCTCCACCTGCTTTGGTTCTGCCCTATACGCACCCTGGAAGGGTTTCAGTTGTAAATGAATCCTCATGGGGGAATTACGCAAAGCAAACCTGCATGTTTTATCCTGTGTTGTGTACAGTAATTCATATTGTTATGCTGTATTGCTGCAGCACGGAGTAGTCCCAAGAGTATAGGCTAATGAGTGATTCCTGAATCCTTACAGAAGTGTAATGATGGGTATTGTGTGGTGAATGCTGTGGTGAGTGGGTGTTTTCACAATAGAATGACACCACCACAAGTATCGCAGCTCTATTGTTTGATCCTGTGAGCTACTGTAGCTCTGCCTGCTTTGGAGCTCAGCAGGAAGTCGCGTGGGCACAAAAAGATGCACGAGGGGGATCTTATTGAGTATACTGACAACGGTGTCGTCGGCGTGTTTGTCGGTGGTTTCGATGGTGAAATATTTAGCGTCTCTCAGTGGGTATACAACCCACATAAAGCAACGGGAGTTTCAGGAGAGAAATGCCAACAAAGCTAGCCATTTTCGGGATAAGCGATGGACAAATAACTTAAGGGAACGCGCTTTCTCCATAATCGTGACAAGCATCAGGTAAAGAAAACAACATTCAAATTTATAAAGGTCAAAGATTTGAGGTAAAAAAAATTGAAGTAAAAAAATAAAATAAAATCCTTCTCAAACCCTTATTTGATGGGGAGCGTGTTCTGCTTCTCCTGTCAATTCACTGTAGATGAGATGGATCTCGCCTACATACGACATGCCTTACGTAAGATGTTCTCCAGCTGACGTGGCTACACGTACATGGCGGCTGACACAAAGGCTGGTGTGTCGTGGTTGGCTGCCTCCAGGTCCTTCTCCAGGAGGCCGTCAGTGGCGAGGGCTTTGTGTTCTTTTTTGACGTTGTCTTCCAACACTGCTGGGGCGCCGCCGTTCAGAGCTAGGTTGTTGCCGTCGTCATCCAGGTTCTGTTCGTTTGGAGAGGAGAGGAGAGGAGTTCTGTTTGGGTCATTAAGATCTAAGCTAAAGCTCTGACAACAGCAGTATCTCATTCACACAACCCAACAGTCTATACTTATGACTTAAGTTCACTCTACATTTCCGCCCCTGTAGAGATACAGCAAGCTCAAAAGACACTACTGTCTGTTGTCTACACGCTCCACAAGACTGTAAGGGTTGGCAGTGACTGTTGGCATGGGGGGGGGGGGAATTGGCAACAACTAAATTGGGGAGAATTTGTGCACAAAAGGCTGACCGTGAGCGAGGTCTGGTGTGCTCGTTACTGTATGTGTGCATGGGGCATTGGGTGCGTACATGCACCTGCGGCCTGGCAATTAGTGAACAAGACTTTTCCCCCTTTCTCTTCTTTTGTGTCGTAGTTTATATTAAGAAGTTGTGCTCAAGTTTATCTATACTTTTTTGGTGCATTTCCGAAAAATGTAAGTCCTGTGTTTCCTACTGTATTTTATATGCTGTTTAATTGTGTGTTGAATGTGCCCTTTGTTGTCCTGTTTTGTAACGTTTATACTAGGTAATGTTTGACTGACGGTTGTCTGACGGTGGCGATACGCAAGTGTTTCATTATACGGTATGCACATCAGTTTGAGTAATGCTGATGTGTATTCCATAAAGTAGGCCCTATATTGTTTGTTCTACCGTTTGTGTTGTAGTATGACATCACATGTGGAATTGAACAATGGGCATCTATAGTTCATAAGTTGTATGCATGATAATTCATGTTGCATGTACCGCTTATTGTCAAGCATTGTCAGTGTGATATACTGTATTTCATTTCATTGTGGTATGTAGGTTATTGTCTACACTCTACAGTAATTCATGTTGTACAGTATGCAAGCATAATGCCTTCGTAAGATTGATACGATATTGGTGTGTCTTGTGTTCTAATCGACACCCCTCTAGTGAATTCGGGGAAGCCGGCCCAGCCTGCCAGTATAGAACTGCCCACATACTGATACAGTCCTTTCAATTAGCCCTCACTAACAATATGAGAAGCCTCAACTATGAACATCTGTGAAACACAATGAAACAATGGCTCTTGGTGAGATATGACCTTTTAAAAAATATAACACTGCAGAGAAATAAAAATGTTAAAACGGTGGTGTGGTATGGTGGTGATATACTGTAGAGTTTGCTGGAATTTATGAGTTGACAACTTTTAGAGGTCAGTGACTGCAGTAAAAAATGGCCCCTTCATTAAACACGATCTCATTCTGTCCACATAATTTGACACGCTGAGAAAGGGAGAAACCCCACAGCCCACAGCTGACTTAACTGTTCATCTAATTTGGCTGAGAATAACCACCACACATTAAGCCTGACAGCGTATATTTTAACCTCATCACCTTTGTGTCATTTCACATTCAAATTACTGACAGCATGAAGACCAAACATCAAACATATACATAATATTGCTTTTTTAATATCCGTTCTTTATTGAGTGTGCTGTGTGTGTGTGTGTGTGTGTGTGTGTGTGTGTGTGTGTGTTGTGAGTGAGAGAGAGTCAGCGTGTGTGTGTTTGCTTAAAGAGCGAGCGTGTGATGAGGAAAAGTGAGAGTGTGTGCATGTGGGTATGTATGTTTAAGTAATTGTGTGAGTGTGTGTGTGTGTGTGTGTATAGTGTGTGTGTGTGTGTGCGCGCGTTGCTTGTGTGCGTGCGTGCGTGCGTGCGTGCGTGCGTGCGTGCGTGCGTGCGTGCGTGCGTGCGTGCGTGCGTGCGTGCGTGCGTGCGTGCGTGCGTGCGTGCGTGCGTGCGTGCGTGCGTGCGTGCGTATAGTTTGTGCGCCTGTGCGTGCGTGTGTGTGTGTACCGTGATGGGCTCTCCTCCGGTGGGTTCATAGTACACTTCTCCAGTTGGGGCAGTCTCTGTTGGCTTGTTCAGCTACAGAGAGACACAACGTTAAGGCTTGTTCAGCTACAGAGAGACACAATGTTAAGGCTTGTTCAGCTACAGAGAGACACAACGTTAAGGCTTGTTCAGCTACATAAAGACACAACGTTAAGGCTTGTTCAGCTACATAAAGACACAACGTTAAGGCTTGTTCAACACTGAATTGCATACAGCAGTCAAATCCAATTCAAATCTGATTTATGTCTGATTACATCGGACTTGTGTGTGTTTAGACTTATTTAAACAACTCAGATTTCAATCTGGATTTGGCATAGATCTGATTCAGGCTGTATTTGGCTGCCAGTGTAAATGGCGCCCAACTAAAGTGGCCCATAGTTCAGGCTATCTCCTGTTTCTGTAGTGCCATGTGAGGCAGCCTCTGGACATGACACTAGTATGTTGGTATGACGAGTAATCTTAAGGTGGACATTCTACCCACAAGGCCACTGACCTGGGTGCGCAGGTACGCAACTATAACAAAGTATAAAGCAGGCTTAAGGCTAAACAACTTAACAGCATGAATTGTTGCTTGTTATCCGTAACAGATCTTGGAAGAACGAGCCAATACAAAACAGAACCAATTGTTCATTCACAGACATCCGCAAGACTTTGAGAGTTTGAGAAGCGAAAAAGACAACTGCGGGAGGACAAGAATGAGAGCCGCCCCCTAATGGACCTCTTTGCAAGCAAAACTAATTATTCTGCCACATGCAGACGTCCAGTCGATAGCCATTAGCCCACATTATGGCTTTCCAAAAGGACTGCGTGTGTGTGTGTGTGTGTTGACCATGATCGTTATGACAATAAGCATTGATTCACAGGCGGACAGCCACTCACCATCTCCGTACTGCTGCCTGCCTTCACCGGGGGTGGGGGCTTGTGCTTGGGAGGGCCTCTGATTGGATGAGAGAGAGGGGGAGACAGAGCGAGAACAAAACATTATTGATCACGCGTTAGTAAAGATGTCTAATTTGGTTGCATGGAATGCATCTGGCAGCCACAGAGTGCAGACAAAAAAAAGAGTTCTAATTCTAATTGTGCTCCCCATATAATTGGCACAAACAAATCCAGCAGCTTCGTGTATATCTACCGTATCTGTTAACCCATTAAAACGTAGCCGTCCAGGCACCTTGACAGCGTGTTGCGGGTTTGAGACCTGACCCCAACCCGGCCTTTGCTGCGTATCACTCCCCATCTCTCCCCCCATGTCCTGTCAGCCTACAGTCCTGTCAATAAATCATGAAAGTCAAAAAGTAATAATCTGTGTCACCATATTTTATACTTGGGCTATTCAAGAATAGCAGATATTACAAGCACATAGCAATGAGCTTGTATAACTGCTATTTTTGTAAAATCGTGACCATGTGTGCAAATCTTTGAATGGGGTTGTGGAAGAAGGATGAATGATACGTAATGTGATGGGAGGTAGATGCATGCTGGCACACAGAAGCCCATGGTTTTTTTGTGCTAAAGGAAAAAGAAAAGAAAATATATTTTTTGTAATGCCCAGATTTTGTCCCGTTTTTAATGCCCAGAAAGTTAATGGTCCCCTTTTGAAGAAATAAAATACAAAATACAAATCTGTGAGCATCTGAGCCAGAAAGTAATCGTCCATTCATTCATCATAGACATGGAGCAAGTCAAGCGTTGTGGTTAGCCAGTGCAGTCTGGTGCAAGGTAAAAGCACATTATTGCATTGCTTGTGTGCGTGCGTGCGTGCGTGCGTGCGTGCGTGCGTGCGTGCGCGTGTCAGGAGCTTATCTCGCAAACCTATGGACCGATCTTTTTGTGCACACTGACACTGCTTGTGTGCACGGCACGCATCTTTTCTCATATCTTTAGTGATCTTTTATGTAATGGAAGTCAAAGGGGGGTTTCTTGCTGACACCCTGCCAACATTTGGAGTCATATAGTATCATATATTAAAACTGGCTAATGGGATGGTGGGCCGACAGACCTCTGACATTGATTAATTGTGACATGCATCATCATGAGTTGTTGCATTAATCTGCAAACTTATTTTTATTTTTGACTCGTAACTGTATCCCTTTTCTGTCCTTAATAATACGTTAATGTGACATGATAGCTGTAGTCCTGCCACTAAATGTTCCTAGCTGCGTGAAAGTATGTTTTCCAACCACATTTACATTTAAGTCTACTGCAATGGCAGTGTCATAAACACAAGTCACTTGAAGCATATCGCTAAAGATGTGTTGATCGATCTTCTGCGCTGTCATTTCACTCAGTTTGTACTCTAGTTTTATTTGTACTTCTTTTTTATATTTATTATATTCAAATGCCCTTTTATAATGTGTTTATTTTGTTCTGTGTCTTGATGTCCTTACACTTAATGTTTTATGCAAAGCACTTTGCATTGCTTTGTTGTTGTAATGTGCTATTAACAAACCTTGCCATTGAAATACAGTACAGGGGTTCTCACATCACATGGCATTGTTTGTGTTGAGCTTTTTGGATGTGAGTCATCATTGCATTGCTGCCGCGAGGTCCAACGGCTATCGGCTATTGCTTTTTTGTTGTTGTTTTGTTTTGGCTCCCATCATTACACCAGGCAAGGTTCCATCATTTCTTGTTTACAAGTGATTTCTGCAGAAAGGGGAGCTAGAGCACTCATGGCTCTCTTCCGGCTGGACTTGTCTGCAGAGTAATACAAAGTAACAGATAACAGCTGAGTTGACATGAATGGATGAAAGTGGTTTTATTTGTGCTTGATTTAATAGAAGGAGAAATCTCGCAGGATTTGCCCAGGCCAGCCCAGGCGTCTGACGACTTTGCAGTTTCCAATACGCTGTTGCCTTGAAGACACTGAACAGTCTGACAACTCCAACTCCCAAAACCCTTTAAGACCTGAGGCCGATTCTACAAATGCATTCTAAATCAGTAGCTGCAAGCTCGCAGCTAGGCATGAAGGGACACGTTGTGAGCTTGTAGATCTGCTTGTAGATCTGACAACGCAAACATCTAAAATGACACAGATGCTTTCCCGGGTTTAATGGGATAAAGAAAAGGTGTCTTGGACTTTTTTGCACATCACCTTTATTATGAGGATGAATTGGGGTTTATTTATGCCCCTGCCACAAACCTAATTTCCCTTTTGGGGAAATAAAGTCTGAACCTGAAGTGAATTGCCGGTAAGGTCAGGTGGGCATGTTAGATTACACTGTACTTTATTGTCCCACAGAGAGATTCGTTTTGACAGCCCGTGAAACACAAAGATATGAACAACATAACCAGTAAAAAGACTGAGGGCGAGAAGTGACCTAGGTCACGTGCACACATCCGCCTGGGTGACTGCTGGGCGAGTGCTGGCGCTTTGGAATGGGGGGTCAGATCAACATATCCACCTGGGTGACAGGATACTGCTGGGCGAGGAGTGCTGGCGCTTTGGCATGGGGGGTCAGATCAACATATGGAATGAATTCTGTACTGGCCATATATGGAGCGTGTCTTGAGTGTACAGGGTTTGACGAGGTCAGATCAACATATGGAATGTCAGAACAGGTCAACTCCATATATAGAGATCTAAGGGTGGCAGCGAGGGCAGTGTCTTGAGTGTACAGGGTTTTATGAGGGCCCAGGTAGGGCCGGGCCTTAATTTTCGGGCCTGTTGAGAACTCTAGTTTTCGGCGGCTGCCGGGCGCGGCTAACTTTGGGGCAGGCCCATCTAGAGTTTAAATGGACAGGTATCAGTCAAAAGGGAGACAATGAAGAGGAAGGATGGATGGGGAAGGGTCAACAATATGGAATGTCAGAACAGCTCAGCTCCATATACAGTATGGATATCTATGGGTTTGAAGTTTGAGGTGAGATGTAGAGTTGCTGGCCAATATTGACATCAGGGATCTCCATATATGGGCTAAATATTCTCCACACTGTAATTAGTGTACATCCTGGTTTCTCAAACAGTTCCTGCCAAGGACCCCCAAATAGCCATAGAGACTAGCCTCGGTACCAGCCTTACTCATCTGCGAAGAGAAAAGCCTGGTCACAACCTAAGGCAGAGACCCTATCAGCGAAAGTGTCGGTCCGGAACATCCGTCAGATGTATTTCCCCCGGAGAATGTAAACTGATTTGTAAAGCATCAACGTCATTTCCTTGAGCAGTACTTCCGCCAAAATCCCGCAACTTCCGCCCCCAAACAAAATGATAACGTGCCGTCTACAGCGTAGGTCTTGCCCAGCGTGCATAGAGACTGGCTGTAGCCCCCTTAGAATAGGGATGCCATGTTTAAAGTGGTTAAACTAGTACACGTGAATTTGAATTGAAATAAACATTTCTTTTAAGCATTATTGTGGTCTCGAGTAGCGAACTATTGTTATCATACATCTTTATTCCCAGGTCTGAGAACCTTTATGCCAGCTAAAGTAAACTTGTTTTTAACCTTTTTTTTCAATGGACATTTTTTCTATAACCCCAAAAGTAAATTTTCTGTAGACAATATAATGTCCAATCAGACAGGAGTGACATCACAATTATATGTAATAGACAGAAAGACAGAATTCATCAGGAACAGAACTTTCTAGTATAAACCCATGAATTACAAGTGCATGTGCAAATGGCTTCTCACATGAAGAAGACCGAATACATGAAGAATTCAAGACAGGAAATTCATTTCCCAGCGGATTCCTCGTGGCTGGCGTCAGTGCAATCACACTTGTAATTTCCCAGAATTGCACCTTTCTAGTTATTATTATTCCAAATATATTCCTTTCCAATTGGCCCTTACTTTGAAAACCACTGTCCCAGTAGGCCAGTACACAACATTATCAGTCAGTGCTGAGGCAGTTAGTTTAATGCTGCAGTGGCATAGTGCAGGGGTTCTCAACGATTTTGTCCGGGGACCCCCGGAAATGCTTTGGCAATGTCTCGGGACCCCCGCCCCGCCCCCTCCCGCCTCCCGAAATTGACTGCTACAATAACCTTAAACCCCTTTTGGTGTTTTAAGCATTGTTATAATTTAGCTATTGAAAAATAGCAGATCTACAAGCTCATAGCGCGCCACCGAGTGGCGCGCTACGAGCTTGTAGGTCTGCTATTTTTGAAAAATCGTGAACCCACGGGTTGAGAACCCCTGGCATAGTGGACAAAACTTACTCTCTCTCAGCTTGTCTCACATCCATTTCAGGGTCTATAATCTCTGTCCATACTCCATACTATATCTCCATCCAGATGGCAGTAATGTGAAGTGATGATTGAGGGGGTATACGTGATCATTATAATTTGCTGTTGTGTGAGTGCTGTAGTGTAGGCGGGTGATGACTCTGTCGCTCATGACTTTGAAGATGTACTTTGGCTACGGCGTGTGTTTATGAGGTATGTGAGAGAACATAAGCCCATTATGGGCATAATATATACTGTACCATCTATAACCATGCTGGGTCGACTCTTAACATCGTTTTAATTTCAGGAATATGTGCCGAGAGCAAGATATTATGACTGTGTGTATTATGATGATGAGCAGATGGATGTCACGTGCTGTGGCTGAATTATATGTTTTCCTGTATGCACAGTTGCACACGCATGCTGTATGAACTAATTCAGTATTATTTAATATACTGTTTGCATAATAACTAACTAACGTATATTATATCAGTAGTTCTCAACCTTTTTAGGTTGCGACGCGCAAAATAAATTGAAATGGGGACCCCCCCACACCCACCCACACAGCACTTGGAATTGTAGGAAAACAGAGTATTTATATGTTGCAGTGTTGATACTTTTACTTAAGTAAGTTTGAGTACTTTTTCCACCACTGACAAGTAGACAACTGTGTTAGGACCCTGGTGGTGTGGCGGAATGTGTGACAAATAAATGAAACCAACATGAGCCAGAACTGGGTGTGAATTATTGGCAACAAAAGTCAAGTGGTTAAGGGTCACCCACTGGGTGCATTATGGTTTTGTTTGGTTTAAGATAAATAGATTTGGTTTGAGACTAAATGAGTCACCATGCCCCCATGAATGGATAATAATGATAGTTCACAAGTAAATAACAGTAGGCTACTGTCTTTCACTTTCTAGAGGAAAGACCACTGGTGTCCCTATTCTGGGCAAAAAAAAAAGTAAACAAATACAAAATACAAAAATAAAATGTAAAATACAATACAATACAATATCTATAGTATACAGGGCTTAACCTCTTAAATCCCAGGGGGGTCCAGGAGGGAAAATCAAAAATATCTGAGTTGGAACCTGAGACCTTGACCAGCCCCATTTACCCGCTGAGAGCGGTTCATGAGGTGGACAGCCGCTGCCCCCGCCGGCGGGGGATTTGTGGTTATCTGCAAGTCTGCAACAACAACAACAAAGTTTGTAGAGCTCGTAGATCGGCTGTTTTTGCAATTTTAGAAGAAAATGGGAGAGAAGTAGAACAAGGAAAACAGGGTATACAAGTGAAGAGGATGGTGCCCATTTTGGTGTTGGCTCATTGCCTATACCTTATATTATTTTCTTAAACTCGAGGTCACGTCTCCAGATGGGTCCCAGGCCTGCCTGGCTCTCTCATGGGTCCCCCCCCCCCCCCCCGAGGTCACGTCTCCAGATGGGTGCCAGGCCTGCCTGGCTCTCTCATGGGTCCCACCCTCCCCCCACCCTCCCCACCCCTACATGTGAGCAGTAGTAATAGGTTTAATGAGACTGGGCAAGAGATCCACTTTCTCATTAGGGTTTCTGTTTGCTGAAAAGGAGCCCAAGAATCTCCACAGTTGACTGGATGAATGAGTTTCCAACCAAAATCAGGAAATTCGTTTAAAAGTTTGAAGGCCAAAACCCTCATACAATACTGCAGAGCAGCGTGATAGGCTACAGTCTAGCTCAATTAATTTAAATTAACTTGAATTCTCCTCAGGGGTGAATAAAACATCTTAAATCCTTTTTCACCTTTTTCACCAACTGTCATTCTAGAGCCATTAACCACATGAACCCTATAGAGTCCTTCCCTATTCTGGGCATATCATAATGGGCAAGTATTCTGCAAAAATATCTGAATATAGATAGGAGTATTGACCCTGTCAGTAACACTTAAATACTGTAGTTAAAGCTACAATATAACTTTTAACTTTTTAGTGAATACAATTTTATGTATGAGTATGTTAATACCATTACGGCAGTGGTTCTCAACCAGTGGTCAGGGGACCACCAGTGGTCCTTGAGGAGGTTCCAGGTGGTCCCCAGTTAAATGATGGAGAGTTCCAAATGGACCATTATAGATAAGTTAAATTGCTGTTGAAGATCATTAGACAATGTAGAATAATTGTTATTTTGATCAATGTTTGCCTGTTATCTGTTGATTTCTCCTATGGACGGTACCACATCAATACAGCATGGAATTGTGGACAAAATCTTATCCAACGTCGATAACAAAAACATTCAAAGTAAATCTCATCAAATGGTAGTCTGTGGCTCAAATGCTGAATAAATAGTAGACCTTGTTATGAAAAGGGTTGAATGAAAACCACTGCATTACGGTATAACTAACGCGGTTGTATTTGATCTCCCTGCTCTTCTATTGACTGTAGATCCTGTGGTAGGGTATGACCACTACGGATTGACGAGCGCTACCGCTGCCTGAAGGTCAAAATTCCATTTCTTCCCTGACCGAGCAAGCAGACATGCTCTATTAGCTCAGAGCGTCAGCAGCAACATGTTGGAATCTCTGAGGACATGAACGTTACAGGGTGCTGCTTTAACCATCATTTTAAACGTTAGCTGTTGAAAAATACCAGATTTACAAGCTCATATAGCACAACGCTACGAGATTCTAGATCTACTTTTTTGTAGATCTAGTGGCGCAAATCTTTGAAAATATATTCTTTCACAGCAAACGTTTTTTACTCAAATCCCTGGAACAACATATTTTCAGAGTGGGGGTCGGTAGCCAATTACATATAATTTGACATGAAATAATTTGAGAACCACTGACTGGAACTGTCAGGATTTAGAAGACATTTTGTATCGAATCAGTTAATTCCTCAGGTCTTAATGGGTTAAGTAATGATTTTCTCCACAGTGACTGAGTTGGACGCAGAGACCAAACGGGCAGCGTAAGTGTGGGTCAGGCCAGAGAAGGGAACTTACTCTCCGTCATCCTGACGCTTGCGGATGAAGAGGATGATGCCGATGATGATGGCGATGAGGGCGAGGGCGCCAAGGATGCCTCCGATGATGGGCCCCGCCGACGGCCCCGCGGTCAGCTTCCTCTGCTCTGTGGCGGTGGGAGAGGGAGTGGGGGGTGGGGGGGGGACAGAAACAAACAGACTGGTTAGGAAATTCTAATCATTTCTGGTTATCAGCGGGATGCAGCTTTTATATTGCATGTGTATATAATGCACAGATTGATTGAACCTGGTAGCATAAAGTCAAAGAATATGGAACATTATCATAATGTGTCGATGATGACTGGTTGAAGTTGCGCAAGACACATAACTGCCCCGGGCCTGTTGTGGGCATGCAGTGATCAGCTGCATGGTTGACCTGAAACCGGATTTCACGCTACAGGAGAAAGTACTGTACAGTATAGGTCACTGTTGTGATATTATTATCAAGTACTGTAAAATTATATAAAACATCATGATTTAAAGTAAACAGACAGACAGACAGACAGACAGACAGACAGACAGACAGACAGACAGACAGACAGACAGACAGACAGACAGACAGACAGACAGACAGACAGACAGACAGACAGACAGGCAGACAGACAGACAGACAGACAGACAGACAGACAGACAGACAGTGTACATAGTGGTACTGTAGGTGTAAATTAAAGAAATGGGTTGCGAGAAAAATCACCCTTTGATGTGATGTACCAGGATTCCTGTCATGTCCTGTACATGTTATTGCGTTGCTGCGTTTGTGTTCACGTATTGCTGCTGAAGAATTCATGAGAGGATATAGTTTGTGACAGCTCGGGGCGGCGGGAGGCCTTCTGAGTAAGCACACATTTCATTTAGAACGAAGAAAAAAAAAACATATACATCATTATTGCGTTAAAATGAATGCGAACACAATGAGCCGGCATACGGAGGCGACAGAAGCCAAATCTAATGTGGCGTGCAGGTAATCAAAACCCACACATCTTTTCAATTTCAGCAGTTGAAGTCGATACTAAGAAATGATAACTGAAATGCTACAACATCCAGAGAGAGACTCGGAGGGAAGTAGGCCTATAGAGAGACGCTTTGCGGCTCTCTCGCCCCGGTTGTCATAAATCTTTTCCCCGGCAAAGAACGTCTCCCCCTGTCAGGCGGGATTTCATCACTGACCTGGCGGCGTCCCTGCAATTAACAACCTGTTGGTGATTTCTGGAGGGCGGCGACGCGTCTAAATTGACCGTAAAAGCCTCTCATTACGGTTAAGTGTTTTCACGAAGGAGAAAATAATAACGCAAGCTGACAGCTGCACACAGCAGCACTGCTGTGCTATGCGTATGGTATGAATAACACAGCCTCTATACAGTCAGTGGTGGAAAAAGTACTACTGTAGGCCTACTCACATTTTTTACTTACAGTAAGTAAAAGTATCAATGCTGCAATGTAGATAAGGTCTCTTTTACAAGTAAAAGTCTGGAATAAAAAAATGCTAAAAGTAAAAGCCTACAAGTAAAAGTACAAAATAATTGGTATCCCAAAAATAAAAAAGTAGGCTACACATTATGCAGAATGTCTCATTTCACAACATTCTATAAAAAATAAAATTGATTTTTCATTCAGACCTCTCATTCAGTCCTCAAACGAGTAGTTCAGACATGTTCTTTCCAGCTACGGAATATAGCCAGAATTAAATCATTTTTTTTAAATTATCCGCAGACCTTGAAAAGGTAATTCATGCTTTCATTTCATCACGTTTGGACTTCTGTAACTCCTTATTCTCTTCATTTCCTGCAAAGCATATTTCCACCACTTTAATTTGAAGTACATGAGAGCCTGACTGAGTGAGATGTATGACTGTGAGGTAATGTCTGTGTTGTGCCTTGTTCCCCAAACGTGCCCTGCTATGTGGTGGAGCACAGACATCTTATACCTCCCATTATGAGCTACAGTGCAATCAATAATATAATCCGCTGCACTGCCCCCCCTCTCCACTAGGTGGTATTGTGCTCTCAAACTAACATACTTCTCGCTTTGTACAACAGACAGTAAATGCATGGATGGATGGATGGATGGATGGTGGATTTATGCTTACATAAATATAAACCAGCATTGGGAATGAGAAAGAAACCCAATATGGAGGGAGGAAGAAAGAGAGAGATGAATCTAGAGATTTCACTGGGAGGCTTCAGTATCAGGCTTGCGTATCTATCAGTTATTCATGTCTGGGTTATTCCACTGGGGAGGAGGATTAGCAGTCAGATAGCTACGCCTTGTGTGCGTGCGTGCGTGCGTGCGTACGTGCGTGCGTGCGTGCGTGCGTGCGTGCGTGCGTGCGTGCGTGCGTGTGTGTGTTCACACACGTCACGCGCTGCGACCCGGGAGTTATCTATGGGCGTATAGATAAATGGTCATGGTTGAGAAAGTGACCTCACACAAATAGGTTGACCCAAAAAGCCTGCGGTTCATGCAGCGCATGTTTCCCGAGGCCAGAGTATTCCTCCTCCACACGGCAACAAAACTGCATCAATGTCATCGCTGAATATTTCATCATGCCGACAGGTCTGCAAGGCTTTCATGGAGACTCTCAGCTTCGTGTGAGTGGATCGGTGATGGAAAAGTAGTCAAACTTTATCTCTGTGGGGTAGAACTAACGTTAGCTGTCAGTGCTGGTGTTTTATAGTGCTGCTAGCAGACTCCTCAAGTACCGCTGATCAGCGCGGTATTCCCGTATTGACTAGTTTGTTGTATTAACGTCGTAGATGGCTGTCCAAGATGGCTGAACCAGTCGAGGTGATAGGGACTTATTTCAAGGTTATCCATTGTTCGATGGGGGGTTTTGGTCTTCGGTCAAAGTTTATCCTAATTATATCCTCTCTTAATTATCCAGCCCAAGGACCCCTATATAACGGACCCCTGATTTTTACGGCTCTAGTAGAGATTCTCAACCCGTTTAATTTCAAGGACCCCCAGTTTGACATGCATTAGTCTACGGACCCCCATTTAATGGCATTTCTATCTCTGAGACCCCAATCTCTGAGACCCCCAAAAATCAATGTTAATTTAACTCTGAGAGTGTACAAATGGAACCAAATGGACCCGTTTGTACACTCTCAGAGTTATAGACCAATAAGGGTCCATTTGGTTACAAACTATCATTTAGCTGGGGACCCCCTGGACCTGCCTCAAGGACCCCTGGGGGTCCCAGGACCCCACTTTGGGAACCACTGTATTAGGATATATCACTTACTGTACCTTCGACACATTACATCACTCTCTCTCTCTCGGAGGTGACCTGATAGCTGAATGGTTATAGGGTTATAGCACATGGGCACACTGCTCTGATAGGTTATAGCACATGGGCACACTGCTCTGATAGGTTATAGCACATGGGCACACTGAAGGCAAGTCATTGGTTCCATTCTTGCATGCCGGCCAGAGCATTTAGACTCTGTCGGGTCAAAACCTCAATTATGTCCAAAGCTGTTCTCCCTCCACATTTCCTGTTTCTCTCCACCGTCAGTCACTGTCAATGAAGGCAACAACAACAACAAAAACAAGCCCAAAGGCCCCGGAATAATGGAATATCTTTAAAGAACAAGCTCTCTCTCTACGTGCACTGTTTGGACAGACTGTTGGAACACAGTAGTGATACATTGAGATGCTCCACCACCACAGGAGCACAGCACACGCATACATATGCAGGCAGGCAGGCAGGCAGGCAGGCAGGCGGGCGGGCGGGCGGGCGGGCGGGCGGGCGGGCAGGCAGGCAGGCAGGCAGGCAGGCAGGCACGCACAAACGCACGCACGCACGCACGCACGCACGCACGCACGCACGCACGCATGCCTGCTCCATGCTGGCTGTCTCTCAACAGAATATGAGTGCTGTGACATGAAGAAGCGTAACAACACATGGGCTGAGTATAAGCCAGCCTATCCGACAAAGTCATCGTGCGACGGTGTCACGCAAATAAGATATTAGATATACAAGTTGTGAGCATTTAGTTGTGAGGGTGGGCCGCACGCGCGCTTTCTGGGTTTATCACACTGTCAGAGCTGGTACAGTACGTGGACTTCATGTCCATGGTTCTCAAACTCTTTTATTTAAAGGACCACCATAACTCTGAGAGTGTACAAATAGAACCAAATGGACCCGTGGGGGTTCATTTGGTTCCATTTGTATAGCCTAAGAGTTACAGACCTGTAAGGGGCCATCTGGAACCTTGATCCAGGAATGGTTTGGAACCACTCCCCCTGGGCCTGGGGTCTTATAGGCCTACATTTCCCGTTCCTTTTTTCCCTCTACACCAAACCACTTAGTGTGAAAGCCACAAAGATATAAAGACAGTCGATTTAAAAAAAAGACTCCTGTAGTGTGAAATACATAACGATCTGATGACTCGCCGACCGATGATAGAATAGTGGAACTCATAGCAAAGGACATATCAAAATATCATGCATCTTCAGTGAGAATGTACAAACATTCTAGTGTCATTCCATCCATGTTCCAACTCTGTGATAATAACCCAGATACAGTACCTTTACATATCTGACAGCTAATACACCAGATATTGTTGTGGTTGATGAAGAGTCCAGAGAAGTGTCTGTATTAGATATAGCCTGCACCTTTGATGAGGAAGCCTTTATACAATAACATCTCAGAGCAGACTATTTGTCTATTTAACCAAATAGGGCCAAATAGGGCCTAGGGCATACGCACAGACTGGTTGTTAGAGGGTTCCAACACCTTGGGATGCCCAAAAAGGCTGGCAAAGTATTGTGGTGTCTCTGCTATAATTGGCAGCCGTCATATATGACGGAGACGCTGTTACTTAGTACTGAGTGACATGCCTATTGTATCATGAAAACATGCCATGATTTTGCAGATGTAACTCTATAATGCACCTATACTATTTGTGTCCTTGTATGCATATCCTTTGTGTGGACATAAATAAATGGTTAAAATGTGTGTGTGTGTGTGTGTGTGCGTGTGCGTGTGCGTGTGCGTGTGTGTGTGCGTGTGTGTGTGTGTGTGTGTGTGTGTGCGTGCGGGTGCGTGCGTCTGTCATGCATACTTGTCCTTTAGCACAAGTATGCACAGCACCAGACAGGAATGTAGCTAACTGGCTATACTACACCCTTTGTGCATTTGTGTGCGAATTAGCATACATCTCAGTGCCCGTGTGCGTGCGTGCGTGCGTGCGTGCGTGCGTGCGTGCGTGCGTGCGTGCGTGCGTGCGTGCGTGCGTGCGTGCCTGTGTGTGCGTGTCTGCAGGTGCGTGTCTGTACATGTGTGTGTGTGTGTGTGTGTGTGTTGTGTGTATCTGCCATGAAGGTCTCAGACAGGAGAGGAGGCAGTAACTCAATTATACATGATCGCTAATGAGAGGTAGACAGTTAGACACTGGGGGGTATACACTAGGGGGCAGACAGAGAAGAAGAAGAAGAAGAAGAAGAAGAAAATCCGTACATATTACACTACTACTGTTTTGACCACGACAGAGTCGTGGCTTTAATAGTATGTTCGGAATTGCCAATCCGTGCTATTTCACCGTGTTTAGGGTGAGTTCGGGTTTGACATTATTTACGATTCTGTACTACACATTGAGACAAAGCATCTCAATGTATCACTACTGTGTTCCAACAGTAGTGATACTGCCCTGTCTGTCCAAACACTTTTTCTTTTACTAAAAATGTTTATCCCATGATTTTGCAACCCATTTTTTCACCCAGTGTCAATTATCCTGGGAGACACACTTCCTCTGCCAACCTGGGGGGGCAGCGGACTGACCTCATGCTTCCTTCTATGCATGAGGAGTCCAAGCTGCTTCTTTTCACCTGACAGGGAAGAGTATCCCCGGCCGGACGTAGCGCGTGGAAGGAACACATTATTCTGACCAGTTCCTTTCCCCTCCATTAGGCCCCACGGCTGGCTAGGGGGAGGTAGTTTAGAGACCAGGATGCATGATTTTTTTTGTGAGGGTACCTACCCTTGGGGACACGGGGAGAACATGCTAACTCAGAAAGGCCCTTTTGCCAACCCCGCCTCAGGTATGACAGTGACAGTGCCTTCGCAACGTTCGACACGGCAACTCGCTCGCTTTAGCACGCTCGTGGTGTCTCTCATGGCTCAAGTTTGGTAGATACAGCGCCCCTCCGTCACGGGAGGATTTCAGTGTTTTTGGGTGAGACCGGGTTGACTAATGGCTCTGTGTGTCATTGGTGGGCCAGTATGGACAGTTCAGAAACCTGTCTACCAAACCTATAATCGAAGGTGATTCCGAGCTATAACAGAAACCCTACTGTCGAATTTCTCTTCCTTTCTCTTGCTATTGTTCCTTCTTGCATCCAAACAATGAAAACAAAAGTTTGAAATGTTGCTCGGTGCCATGGTGCTTATCTTATATTGAACGTCTAGTGTGAAGACCAATAA
>NC_136796.1:24501977-24516221 GCF_951216825.1 Electrona antarctica | reverse complement strand
GAGGAGAGAGAGAGAGAGAGAGAGAGAGAGGGAGAGAGAGAGAGAGAGAGAGGGAGAGAGAGAGAGAGAGAGAGGGAGATGAAGAGGTCAGCTAAAAGAGAAGAGGGAAGGAGGTACGGCCAAATGGATGAGACTGGAGTAAGGATGGAGGGAGTAAGGATGGAGGGAGGGAGTAAGGAGGGAGGAAGGATGAAGGGTTGTAAATCAAGGGTGTATGTACAGTATGACATCAGTGAGACGGGAGGCTGCAGGGGAACAGGAGACCATGCAGAAGAGGAGAAATGGAGCGAGAGGAGGAGAAGACTTTACAGGAGGGGAGGGTTTAAAGACGTGGGAGATGATGGATGAGTTTGTGAGGGAGGGAAGTAGGGATGGAATGAGACTGTGTAGGGAATGATGAAACACTTACTCTCTGACATGTGGGCAGAGCACGCAAGAAAAATTAGCTGTTAGTACTGCGTGTGTGCGTGTGTGTGTGTGTGTGTGTGTGTGTGTGTGTGTGTGTGTGTGTGTGTGTGTGTGTCCGAGGGGGTGTGGGGGGGGGGGGGGGGGGGAGGGGGGGCAGAGGTCCAAGGTCAAGGGGTTCATTGTTAGTTCTTCAGGCTGCAGCAAATCTAAAATAATGTCCTGAAATGCTACAGTACACACCCACCCACCCACACACACACACACACACACACACACACACACACACACACACACACACACACACACACACACACACACACACACACACACACACACACACACACACACACACACACACACACACACACACACACACACACACACACACACACACACAGCGATCCTTCCTTGTAGACAGCAGGGTGACTGTGTGTTGTGTAGACAAATAGCTTGACGGAAAAAATACCTGCAAACCTGACATGTTTTAGCAAGCGTTGGAATCTACAGCACTCACAGCATAAGAAATATATGTGCTTTAAAGGTTGAAATGCTCCCTCCTCACACACGCACGCACGCACGCACGCACGCACGCACGCACGCACGCACACACTCTATCCACCATCTCTCCACCTCACACACAGAACGCACCAAGCACACGTTCAGAGATAATGCATTCGCCATGAAGTGTGTGTGTGTGTGTGTGTGTGTGTGTGTGTGTGTGTGTGTGTGTGTGTGTGTGTGTGTGTGTGTGTGCAAGTGTGTCAGCTTTTGGTGGAACGTATTATGGCCTTGGGATATAATTGTCAACTTATTGTCCTTGTATTTGGAAGTCTGGGCCATGTCCATAAACTTGTGCTCAGGGGTCTGCAATTGGGTGGATTGCAAAAGACAAATGCTAAAAAGTTGGCTAAATACTGTTCTGTCTCAGCTATTATGGGCAGTCTGTCTATCTGGAGAAGGCGTTGTTTCATTTATCCCTAGGTGGCTTAAAAGAAAATCCTGTCTAGTAGTGTCAAGTAATAGTATGTCATCAATGTGCTATCTTTTTTTCCTCTGTGTGTTAAGCATGTGCAGCAGTTATATCTGGTTGGACCATATAATGTAACCTAATTCTGATCAGTGTTTGGGTCTATTGTATTGCGCCTCTTGTGCAGATCCAAATAAAATAATTCAAATGTGCGCATGCGCGTGTACGTGTGCGCGTGCGCGCGTGTGTGAGAAAGAGAAATAGAGATACTGTATATTAGAGGGAAGGGCACAGGGCCTTTACCATGGAGCTGGGTTTGAGGTTAGTATGGTATAACCTCAGGTTTAATCCTGTGTTTTCAGGGTTACGACGGTTGGTTCATTTCGGAATAATACATCCACATGGTAACTGCACACCAAACCTGCTCTGGAGCGGATTATGTTCAACGTAATAAAGGCACTGTAACAGATTAAGGTTACAAAAACACCACCTACTGACCAACTAACCAATCAATTCCAATAGATTGGATTCTAATATATCCGGGTCGCGGCAAAACCCTTTAGCTTTCCCTGGCCATTCTCTTTTCATGGGAGCTGTAGATTCTCATCAGAGAGCGAGAGAGAGTTATCTCTGTCAGGTCCTTGATCCGCACGCTCTTGGCTGCAAGCGATGTCGACACCATTTCACTGTATGTCTGTGTATGCCCATCTCATCCTCCAACAGAGACTGATTGAAGCACTGAAGCCTTGTGCTTGTTGTACTTACAGTAAGCCTACTCGCTTTGAATTGTATATTTATTTCTGATTTGCTCTGAAGTCCCTTTTTACACCGGCCAGGGCTGCCGCTGCTGAATAATAAGGGCTAAAATAAGAATACTTCTAGGAAATATTAATTTGATGCTCTAATGAGGCGTTAGTTTTGTTATGAAAAGACTGAGGAAGAGAGCATGTGTTGCTTGAAATGTGCCTTAAATTAAATCCACGAAACGGGAACAATGTGGTGCACGGATATTTCCGCTCTACACACTTCCATGCAGGGCTATACCCCTCGCATTGATCAGATGTTCTGGTCATTTCATTGGCTGATGTCAATGTCCGGTGGTGTCCGGTGTGGACACACACACAAGTACTCAACCTCAGTATACTTGAGTCAATTACTCCCAGTCAAATGTTACTCAACAATAAGTGGAAGTTACTCCGTATATATTTGTACTTGAGGTAAAGTAGTGGTGCACTTGCCTTTCATACAGTAGCTAGATAGGGAAATGCTGGGTTGACAGTTGATAAGCACCTTCGTGTACAGTATGTGACCGCTTAGTGTAGTAGCAAATAAGTACTCAAGTTCTGTACTTTTTTTTAGATACTTTTACTTTACTGGAGTATTTCCAATTTTCAATACTCTACTCCACTCCACTACATCTCATAGTCCAATTGTACTTTATACTACACTACTTTAGTTACTCTGTAGATTTGGATTATTATTACAAAACATACATTAATGACTTCGCCCTATTTAAATCTACAAGCTCACAACACCTCACATTGCAACACATTGTGAACTTGTAGAGTTTATACAGTTTATACATTTTAGACAATGATAACTTGTGAAATGTGATATTCTGCACAATGACTTTTGGTACTTTAAGTACATTTCGACACTATACTTTTGGTCTTTATTCAAGTAAATTTAACTTTTACAGACTTTGACTTAGTATTTCTACGTTGCAGAATTGATACTTTTACTTAAGTAAAACAATCATGTGAGTACCTTTTCCACCACTGGTGACCACTTTACTACTGTAGAACTACTGTCATTTTTGAAAAGGTTTGAAAATAATGTTTTTATAATAATCCATATTTGACATATATGGATTATTATGACGATCATTGTGATTATCTCACATAATTGTAGACGATTATGTAAAAATTGTAACAGGCCTATGTGAATGTGTGCACAAGTGTGAGTTAATTATGCCTCTATACATAATGTACAATGAGAAGTGTTGTATATTATATACATGAGCTTGCTTGCTTTCTTGTATGAATACGTGTATCCTACTGTATGTAAATGTCTGGAGCATTTTATTTTGAGGGTTTGTAGACAGTAGACACACTTGGTCTAGTTGGTACTGTGTCTGTGCAGTGGGTTTCTGTGCGTTGTTTGGGAACATCGTAGAACCTGTCAGATAGGGATATTCCGTTTCACACATACGTGTGCATGTGTGCGAGTGCGCGTGCGTGTCTCTGTGTTTTAAATTCTGTCATTCTCTATCCTCTTGAATGTGTGAGTGTGGGCTTTTTTCTTCTGTCATAAATCGTGGATACCGGTGTATATTTAGTTTGTGACGACGCATTTCGCATTTTCCTTGCTATGTTAGAGGCTTTGGATTCCTGTCACTGTGCTGTATAAAGTGTGTGTGTGTGTGTGTGTGTGTGTGTGTGTGTGTGTGTGTGTGTGTGTGTGTGTGTGTGTGTGTGTGTGTGTGTGTGTGTGTGTGTGTGTGTGTGTCAGTCATGAGGGGATAGATGACCGATCAGAGTCCAAGGACAGAGGCTATGACAGCCTTGAGCCGTGTGTGTGTGTGTGTGTGTGTGTGTGTGTGTGTGTGTGTGTGTGTGTGTGTGTGTGTGTATGTGTGGTGGGGGGGGTGCAGTGATTTGGCGTGGCAGTGCTTGGCAGTAAGCATACGCTTACCACACAAACAAACAACAGAGAGGATGGCAGACAGCTGCGCGTCACACACACACACACACACACACACACACACACACACACACACACACACACACACACACACGTACTAACATGCACACACACACACACACACACACGTACTAACATGCAGAGGCAAGCAAACACAATCATGTCGCATACACAAACTGTGAACTGTGAACACAACAACACTGACTGACACCAAGACACAAACGGTATCAGTCACACACACTTTTAGCACAATGAAAAAGCAACCCAGTGACAGTTGCAAATGCCCAAATGATACACACACACACACACACACACACACACACACACACACACACACACACACACACACACACACACACACACACACACACACACACACACACACACACACACACACACACACACACACACACACACACACACACAGACACATAATCATATTGTGGTGTTACTGCACAGTGCGAGTGCATGTGGCAGAAATGTCAGTCTCGCAGCATCTGGTAAGATATTCTATCTTTCTTACTTTCTATGTGCCCCTGCTGTGTGTGTGTGCGTGGGTGACATGTGAACATCTGTACTGAAGTGTATGAGTGTGAACTAGTTTATTTCAGGCAGTCAGGTGTGTGTGTGTGTCCTCACAAAACATATTGTTTTTTTTTATAATGGTTAAAACTATACATTTTTAGGCTTCCAATTGGTAAAGATTCAGGTTTAGGTTAGGATCAGGATTAGACGTTTAGAGGTCGGGCCTCTGGGTTAGGTTGCATCACAACGTGACACATTGTGACCTTTTAGATCAGCTATTTTCGGCTTTAGGTTTAAAAATGGCAAACTTGGCGAAATGGCTGTGCTAAATTGTTGATTGTCCTCACAAATATACCGTTACAAACTTTTGTGCATTTGTGTTTTTGTTTTTTTTGACCTCCCATTATCCCAGAATGCCGCAGGGGTCCCGCCGCCCACACCCTGAGCTCATTGCGTATGCACGGTTACCTGGGTAACAGACGGCTGCTGTTGCCGTGCCGTTGCCAGGGTGGACAGGTGTCCACAAGACTGTCTGAGTGACGACTGATTGGCTGTAGCACACAGAGTCACAAACACACACGCCATATATTTGTTTTGTATGGTTTCGTTATCTAGATATGAACATTATTAACGCATTAACCTTTGGGGGTTTTATTGATTAAGTTAGATCGCTAATTTCACCACCGTCTGGATAGCTTTCGGTTGCTATATAGTCGATCGATAAACCGGAAATGGTCCGGACCGTCAGTGAAAACATTCCCCTCCGTCCGCTTCAATGTTAACTGAAATTGTAAAACATTTATCTCACGTTCTTTTCCCAGGTTGAGTTTTTGATCAAACAAGCTTGATTCACGACTCAGAAGTAAAGCGTCGCTGGTCGAAGTTACAAAATACAGTATACGTTTCGCGCTAAACGGCTCAAATTTCCCAATACCTCACTGCCCCAAAACGGCTCCAAAACAGCAAAAATGTTGCGCGCGCGTGAAGGGGGGCCCTTCGAGCTTCAGTGCCCAGGGGCCCTCAGAGGTGTTAATCCGGCCCTGCACGCACGCACACACACACACACACACACACAAAGGGGGTCCCTCCAGAGACCCATGATTGGCTGTCATACGCTGTGCCCCTGGGTCCACATGATTGGCTGACAGGTAAACATTATAGCCTGATATGAGCCTGTGGGATGTGCAGGCGCAGCGTCAAGTCTGTTTGAAGTGGGCTTGAAGTGACGCGCGCGCACGCGCGCACGCGCGTGCGTGCGTGCGTGCGTGCGTGCGTGCGTGCGTGCGTGCGTGCGTGCGTGCGTGCGTGCGTGCGTGCGCGGGGGAAAGAGAGAGAGAGAGAGAGAGAGAGGGAGAGAGAGAGAGAGAGAGAGATGGAGAGAGAGAGATGGAGAGAGAGAGAGAGAGAGGCAGTGAAGTAGGTTGGAATATTAAGGTCCCTTAATTCCAGACCTGGGCCAAATAGAATTTAAATACATTTCAAAATGCCTGGAATAACCCGAAATCATCTGCCTTCTTCTGCTCGGTCTCCAGGCCCATCCAAGTTCAGGACCGCAGGTTCCTCATGTGTAGCTCAATCACTCATATCCATTTCCCCTGTTTCTCCTGAGCTATTTCACTGTTCAGGTATTAGTCTGGCAGCTATAATCCCTATAAACTGTGCTCTGGGCTGACTGCCTGAACGAATAATCAAGAGAATGCAGCAGCGGCAGAGAGAATTTGTTTTGGAGAGAAACAATAAAGGTCATGTTGATGACAGGACAGAAAGAACACGACCCGTTCAAACCCCATTTGTACACATTCAGAGTTAAATTGACACTCGGGATTCTGCTGTGTACTAAATCTTTCCATTCCGTATGGTACTAAAAAACGCACTCAGTTTCATACGGATAAGAAAGCAGAAGCGTGGTTGAATTACTGTTAGTGTTACCAGGATGTTTTGCCAGCCCAGTGGCAGTACAGTACAGTACAGTATGTAAGTCAGTGGTTCTCAAACATTGTTTAATTTCAAGACCCCAATAACTCTGTGAGTGTACAAACAGAACCAATAAGGGTCCATTTGGTTCCGTTTGTACACTCACAGAGTTACAGACTTGTAACTGTCCATTTGGAACCCGTTGCAGGAAACCTGGGGGTCACCGGACCCCACTTTGAGAACCATTCATCTAAGAAGTTATACGTGCAGTACTTTTGCACTAATCTCCATATTGCTTGAGAGTGTATAGTGCATGGTTGATCTTGTTCAAATGATGAATATCTTGTTTTCGAATTAAACTCTTGAACTACTGGGTCTGGGTCATGTGAGAAGATTTTCTGCTGTAGAGTTATTGGCCCTGCTCAAAAAGCCGCTTTTGATCAAGCTTTCCTTATAATCCATTTGATGAGGTTTGACTGGGTGGCTGACAGCCCTCACAAAGGTGACAATTGGGGCGCGTTCGGAAATAGTGCACTGAGCGCTCTGTGCAATGCAAACTAATAGGCGAGTGCGCTCCGGTGCGGTATTTCCGAACGCACTTGATGTCCACCGAGGGTGACAAAGAGAAACTTGTCAGGAAACGGGGAAAGAGGGGGGCGAATGAAGACTGTGAGACACAGATCTAAGGGTCACTAGCCTACTGGCACCCATTTATGGGTCACGACTCAAGTAAAAACCTCTTTTCCTACATTTAGAAAATATATATATTATATATATATTTGAAAATATTTTATATATATTTTTTTGAAAGAATTGTATACATTTTAAAACAAACTAATCTAAGAAAGAAATTATTATAATTAAGAAGAAGTAGGCCTAGTGAAAATAGCTGAACTACTGTACAAACTCGCAACACGGCAATGCATTGTGCGCTTGTAGACCTGCTATTTTCATTAGTTTGGGTCCCGGGCAAACGTCTAATCTCTCTTTTGGGTCTCGGCCTGAAACGTTTGGAAACCGCTAGTGACTAGCATACTGAAGATGACACAAGTGGTAAACTGCATTTGTCCCTCTTTCTCAACTACAATAAAATCTAAACCTGTACCAGACATCTTTAGATGACCCAGAGCTCTAATGTGTCAATGCTATGCTCCTGAGAGTGACACCTCAAGGACACTATTTAAGTCAGGCATATAGGTTTAAAATGTTCAGGTTTACGTCACAGTCACCCCTTTCTTCCTCAATGTTTGGCTCTGTTCTTCAAGAACAAAATACTTTTTTGTCCATGTTTTCACAGCTTCGGAAAATGGAGTAAATTGTTTGATGAGATTTCACCGGGAGGCTGACAGCGCTTACAGAGGTGACAACTCCAGATGTCTCCTTTAATGTGTTTACACAGAGACAGAGAGAGGAAGAGAGGACACAGGGGACTCAAGAAAAAAGAGAAAGAATAAAGAATAGTAATTCTCTCTTTTACTTTCAAGTCTCGTCTCGTCTCTCCTCTCATCTCCTCTCTCCCACGTGCCTTTGTCTCCCTCACTTCTCGCCTGACTCCCCCCCCCCCTCTCTCTCTCTCTCTCTCCCCCCCCCCTCTCTCTCTCTCTCTCATAACCCCTTTCTTCCCCCCCTCCCCAACCTGTACCTGTCATTTTTATTATTATTTTAATTTTGTTATGATTATGAATTGAATACCTAGGACCTGAATGGAAACAAGACCGCAAGGACAATATTCTGTGATATCCCTTTAGAGTACTAAGTGTTTCACTGTACTCAGATGTACAGATTGATTGAATCAATCAAATCAAAGGAAAAAGCAGCACAGAGGGATCTCTGCTGCTTTTTCCTTTCCTCTATAACCCATGTGATCATCTCTCTCTCTCTCTCTCTCTCTCTCTCTCTCTCTCTCTCTCTGGGATGGTGTGACCTACTTTGATCCTGTATGGTTTCGGGGACAGTCTGTCTCCTGGATAAACTCATTTGCTGTGGATCATTCGGAGAGGAATGCTGTTTCACTCTCCCTCGATGCTATTTGGAGAACCTTCCGGAATTGACTAGAGCATGTATGTGTGCGCACGTGCGCGGCAATGTGTGCAGTGTCTCCTAATATGCGACATGTGCATGTGTACTCACCCACACACACACACACACACACACACACACACACACACACAAGCACACGCGCGCGCCCACACAAGCACACGCGCGCGCCCACACACACACACACACACACACACACACACACACACACACACACACACACACACACACACACACACACACACACACACACACACACACACAGTGTCACACACACACAGTGTCACACACACACAGTGTCACACACACACACACACACACACACACACACACTGTCACACACACACACACACACACACACACACACACACACACACACACACACACACACACACACACACACACACACACACACACACACACACACACACACACACACACACACACACACACACAAGTGGTCTGTGATAATCTAGGGAATACAGAAAGTATCACATATCAAAACTGTCAGTCACACAAACACACATACATATCCTTACTGAAAGAACAGGAAAGGTCATCATACATACTATACACTGTGCGTGCGTGCGTGCGTGCGTGCGTGAGTGCGTGCGCGCGTGTTCGGGGGGGGTTTGGGGGGTGTAATTTACTGGTCTCTGCAGGAGGGAATATAACGTTTCTCGTTTCTGCATTTACCTAGCAGATGGCTGCTCAGATAACTCCAACAAGCGCACGGGGGGTTCATTAGGGTTTAAGTGTCTCGCTCAGGGACACTTTGACACGTACTGTAGACCGGGCGAGACGAGGGTCACACTGGTGACCTTCTGATTCCCAGACGGCCTCTCTACTCTACCCACTCAGCTATGTGCGTGTGTTTTCAATGAATAGAAGGCAGAGAGGATTGAGGAAGCAAGAGAGAATAAATGGCAACTGGCACCAAACTGCACATCGGGAGCAATTGGGGCTTCAGCGCCTTGCTCAAGGGATACTTCTACACTACAGTAACTCTGGGGGAACCCGGGATCGAACTAGTAATCTTCCGGTTCACGAATAAATCAAATAAATAGCAGATATACAAGTTCACAACACTTCACATTGCAACGTGTTGTTAAACTGATTTTGATGCGTATACTATCTAATTTTGCTGGGGACCCCCTGGAACCCCCTCAAGGACCACTGCTGGGAACCACTGTTTTACATTACGCCAACCCTCCCAGACTGGTACGGCGAAATTAAATACATGTATGTTAAACGAGCGTTGCCCACATACTCACAGTGTCCCTCCCCGTATCCTGCTCAAACCCCACCCTGGCCAGACAGACATTCAGGATGTGCTGGTCGTTGGCAAAGCTGCCTTTTTTTGCCACGTGTACCTGGACTCTAAACAGAGGGTCGCAGGCGTTAATGCGACCTTGTTGACAAAGTACGTGCCTGCATCGCATGCGAGAAGAACAAGCACATTCCTATAATTGCACTGCGAGTATAGTGTGGCTTAACAATGAGCTTACATTTTCCATCACATCTCAGTATCTCAACTACGCTGGTCTTTACAAAGCTTGTAACACTCTGCCCCTGATGCATCCTCCAAGTATTTCTGTCCTCCACCATCTGTCCATCTGTTCTCCGTTCATCTCTCTGCTGAAGTACCATCGTGGAAGGAATAGAAAGGCTTTTGGCCCTAAAGATTATAAGCATTCCGCTGTCGTTGCCCTAATTGCTTATTGATCATCATAGCAATTCCTTTGCACTCGTAATTCAGAGGAGCTAGATCATGGATGGTCATGTGCTCAGTTAACTCTGCATGCGCGTGTGTGCGTGTGCATGTGCGTGTGCGTGTGTGTGTGTGTGTGTTAAATGCCGAAATTGTAATTGCGTGCCCTCATGTTTGACGACCGAGGGCCAAGTTCAACCTTTTCAGAGTGAGGCAAATGTGGAAGTGACAGACGCCAATGTGGAGGTTTTTCAGTCAGCCTGGCGGGGGGAAAAGTACTGTATGTGCTATTGAAGTGGAAGGATAACACAGAATAATTCTTTATTTTATTCAGCGAGCAGAGAGAAAGGGAGTGTGATAAGCGCGTGGCGCCGTGACGGGGTGGCAGGGCGAGAAGACTGAGACATGGGATGCTTCTCAATAACTACTTGTCAGTGTGCTCTTGACATCACGAAACATCATATTCTGTGGCCCGAGTACTGTCTCAAATCACAAGTTTGCTTTCAGCCAAGAACATTTTCATATGCCAGGATGTAAACTTGATCAAACGGTATTGGGGATGAATAAGTTGGTGACTTGACGAACTTGAGCTATACAAACATCCCAGCATTCCTTTTAGCATTAACAGCAAACGCAGAGGAAAGACTCCTTACACCTTTATTTCTTTGCCTACAACCATACAGCTTTTTGCCACAACTCTCCAGCCTGGTCCCATGTCAAAGTATATAGTTAGTTATAGTTCACATATTCAAAGAAAGCACATTCATTTAGTAATTTGAAGTGAGCGTCAAACCTCCCTGCCAACATAGACCAATTATTTGTTTACAAACATTGGGACTGTGCGCGCGGGTGACTGTTTCATGTAATCAATTCCCAACAGATCTCAAAACCTGTTGTTTTGGGGAGCGCTGGTTTCAGTCCATTCAACCTCCTCTTGTGAGTTGGCTAGTGAGATGCACCCTAGGAGACATTTATACTTCAAAGCGCAACAGTGTTGCGCACAGAGAACAGCTGATATACAAGCTCACGTTGCATCACAGATGCGACTGTTGTGAGCGTAGAGGTCTGCGTGCGCGACACCATCACGGGACGAAGCATAAATTATACTTGAAGGACTGCATGTGCTCGTGCAGCCGTGCACAAACAGGCACTGCTGCCGTGTTCATGAGCGCACCTCCCGTTCTTATGACAGCGCCTGGAGGTGTGGTTTTGAATTGCTATTATTGTTCAAACACAACAGAAACCAAGGACTATATATTTCAAGGGCGAGAGATCACAATAAAAATCCTAATCATTCTTCTCACACTGGGAGAAAAACAGCATCTGAAAGTTTGATGGGGCATGTTTTACACGTGAGTGCAGTTAGAACTTTTCCATTGCATCTTATGAAAGGAAGGGTTCTTGTGCTGCCGCTATGCGCGCACATGCTGGTGCTTATCAGTGTGACGTCGTCTCTTAAGGCGTCTATTGGAACGACAGTGACTGAAACCCCAAAACCCAGGTGGATTGCATCAGTCCTAATTATGTGGACATTTTGCCCATGTCAGTTAATAGTGAAATAGCCTAATAGGGAAAGTCTATATTTAATTAAAGATGGAGTGCCACCATTTTTGTATTTTTCCAGTTTTGCATGTGTCTATATGAGGTGACAGTACTTCATTAGACACCCTGGAGTCGTTTTTATGTGCAATGGTGTATTAACTTTGTATTTAGGGTTTCTTCCTGGAGGCTGAACCCTTGACAGTCAAACGGGCCAATGAAATAAACAGTAATATAGTGACATCACACTATCAGCCCCTCCCCTAACCCCTCCCCCTTTATCATACAACTACAGCTGTGGGTGCGGCTTCAGTTCAGGTGGATCACCACCCATCACCACCCACCAGGCAAACCAGGCATACTTAATGAACTGGTGGGTGTGCCCACATAAAAACAACATTTTAACAAATACTGTACACTTTTTTGAAAAAATGATACCTCCTTATATAACAATAAGACCTGATGATCATTTTGGGGTGGGAAAAAATCACGGCACTCCATCTTTAATAAATAATATTTGTGTTTATGTTATTTTATTTGCAATGAACTGAAACATAGCTCTTAAGAGCAGTGGGCTCACCTCATAAATACAAGTCCATCACAACCTAGAAAGATGCATTCTCACGATCGAATCATGAACTTGAGAGAATGCTCTCCCCACATTAACTCCCCACAAGAAAGCAAGTCTGTTGTGTTCTTGATATAGAGAAATGGCCGTGGAGAAGGTAGAGAAGTGAATGGAGAGAACAGAGCAGGGAATAGATTCAGAGAGAAGAGAGTATACCTGCAAGAAAGGCGGGGAGGGATAGGTGGAGGCCCAAGTGAACAGATGGGGAAGGAGAGAGGGAATGAGTCAGAGAAACAAAATGGATGAAAAAAAGAGAACGAGAACACACAGCGAATGAAAACAGAAACTCAGAGTGGAGGTGAAAACAACGAGAGAGGGAGAGAGAGAGAGAGAGAGAGAGAGAGAGAGAGAGAGAGAGAGAGAGAGAGAGAGAGAGAGAGAGAGAGAGAGAGAGAGATAATGTCTGAGTGGAGAGACTGAGACAGCAGAGGACAGACAAGGTGGGAAAAGAGAAGTCAATGAGGGAGTGAGCTGGTATAAACATAGCAATAAATAGAGTCTGCACACTGGATCATTCTCCAAAGGTTTAAAATGTATTCTTCACCATACAGACATCTGAGGAAGAGCCGCTAGGCTCCAAATGTCACATCTGTATGGTGGAGAATACATTTGAATCCATGATCCAGTACGTCGCTTAGACTTGAAATGTACATGCCCTGCACCTGACCTGGCACTTAGACAGTAGATGTGCACGCTTTTTCGCTTGTTTTGATGCAGTATAAACATCACATGAAAGGAGAAAGATTATCCCTGCTGTGTGTCTGTCCCAATATCTTTATCATCCTCTCTTTTCCCCATTTCCTCCTCATCCCCCTGTCCTGCTGTTTTGGACTTTTCAGATGGAATCATTTATTTGGAACAATAAAACAAGAAGACACGCAGCAGGACTGCAGGTACGAGGAAAGAGGTAGAAGTGTTTGCACAACGGAAAAGTTCTTTGTTCAACCGGGTAAAACTGCGTGGCTCACGCAGTTTATCAATTTGACCCAACATGAAACCTAAATTTATAACAGTGAAGGGCCCTTTACTTTAGTGTTACCCCGCTCTGAATCTCGTCAGCTATCATCTCCCTTCATGTTTGTTATGAAATAACAGCATAGAATAGCAGCGTGGCTGGGCGCTGTGACGTAAAACAAATTTCAACGATAGACATTTTCTATCGTCCATACGATATATATCGTCATATCGCACAGCCATAGTTGGCCCAGTCCATACCAAACTGTTGCACACACACTCCCTGGATGCCAACCAAGAACCTCTGCCCCAAATTCTCCACAACGCCCTGTTATAGCGCCACCATGAGGCAGAGTTTTGCAAAACACATTTCTTTAAATTACTCTACACATTTTATCCATACATCACTCAAATCAGTATACACTATCTCTATAGTCATGTGATCAACACAGACCTGTCCGCTATCCCCATATATTGGCTAAGATTGCCTTCCAAAGTTGAACAAAATGCCTGAAACCATGAACACAGCGTGCAATTTCCGTGAAATTCTGCACGCACATACTCACTAGGCAGAGAAAGAAATGGCACTTATGGTGGGCGCTATAACAGGCCAATTCATGTTTCACCTATAACTGCACCGATCTGTGTACAACTTTGTATGCGCACTACTAGACATTATGAATACACTGTTACGTGTTATATTTATTCTTATTGCCCTGTTATACAACCACCAGACAACGGGGGAAAAAACATGTTTATATTATTCCTACACATTTTGTCCAAACATCACAGTCACTATTATCCTGGTGCCCCGAGGTGCACGTTTTCTAGTTGTAACTAAAATACATTTCTGTTAGA
>NC_136796.1:24494477-24499477 GCF_951216825.1 Electrona antarctica | reverse complement strand
ACACACACACACACACACACACACACACACACACACACACACACACACACACACACACACACACACACACACACACACACACAGCTAACACGGAACGTGTCTCTAATCTTGCACGGTGCCTTATCCCTTGTGTCCAATCTTATTAGGCTTTTTTTTTTCAGAAAAAAACATTTTAAAATTGAGAAAAGATATCTAGGCCTACATCGACGCGTTGTGAGCTTGTAGATCGTATATTTTTTCAAAATAAAAAGTATGAGGACAATGAGGATGAGGCAAAATAGGGCCTTAAAGGGATATTCCACTTCCAAAAAACGTCATTTTATCGTCTACTCAGGCTTATGTGAACACCCCACACAGTTTTTAAATTGCTTGATTCAGCATTTAGATGTTGATATTCATTGTAGCTGCCCCACCCCCTTCCTATACAAACCCATTGTAACCAGGAAACCAGGAAATGTAGCATCACGACTTTTGCTTATTACTTGCGCAAGCAGAGCGCGCAAGTAATAGTTTTTGTCCAGGACGATGTTTGATGCGTATGCGCCGTCCCAGCGCATGACGTAATGACTACTTGTGCCTGATACGGCAGTGGTGCCAGATTACATACATGTATACATAGGGGCATTACCTTTAATCCTCCCGACACTAAAACATATTGTCATTACGTCACCATCGAAAACCAATTACACCCTGGCATTGGGTCCTTTAATCCACATCTTTATTACGTCATCATTGAGAGCTAGTTATACCAGTTATACCCTGACGTCATATGCTGGCACGATACATACGCATCAAACGGGGCGCAGAGTAACCACAGTATACCGCTAATAAACTTACAAATTACATATACACTGATCGACATATACGTACATCACCATCGAAAGCCGTCACTCATGCGCATGAGTAATGACTACTTGTGTTTGATATGGCAGTGGTGTCAGATTACATACATGTATACATGGGGGCATTACCTTTAATCCTCCCTGCTTTGCACAGCCTTTGCTTCAGACCTGCGGCAACTTCTCGCCTTGGCTTTAAGGCGTCTTACTGGTAAATTAATATTGGATAAACCGCGGGTGAATTAATGCGGGAAATAAATTAATGGCATCTATCTATATAGGCTTATTATATAGCTTATTAGCTTTTAAGACGCACACAATCTCGGCAAAACTCGCAATCCGCCACCACCCGCAATCCGCGTGTGGTTGTGGATTCATAAATTGGAATAATGAATTAATGCGGTCGCATAACGGGCGGATTATAAATATGCACACGCGGATTCGGGTGACAAAAAAGCTCATCCACAGGTCTCTAGTTCACGCCATTCACATGATCCTTCACTTGTTGCGCTGGATAAAAGCATGAGTCTCTGCTAAACGCCTCAAAATTGTATAACCACACCGGATATGAGAGGAGAAGAGCATGGAGGAGACGAGAGGAGAAGACCATGAAGGAGACAAGGGGAGAAGAGCATGAAGGAGACAAGGGGAGAAGAGCATGAAGGAGACAAGGGGAGAAGAGCATGGAGGAGACGAGAGGAGAAGAGCATGAAGGAGACGAGAGGAGAAGAGCATGGAGGAGACGAGAGGAGAAGAGCATGAAGGAGACAAGGGGAGAAGAGCATGGAGGAGACGAGAGGAGAAGAGCATGAAGGAGACAAGGGGAGAAGAGCATGGAGGAGACAAGGGGAGAAGAGCATGGAGGAGACAAGGGGAGAAGAGCATGAAGGAGACAAGAGGAGAAAAGCATGGAGGAGACGAGAGGAGAAGAGCATGAAGGAGACGAGAGGAGAAGCTGTGCAGGGGGAGATGAAAGGACAAATACAAGCAGGCAGCCTGTGGCGTTCAATGGGCAGCAGGTCACTGCGCCAAGCCTGCCAAGGTCCAGGGTTGAAAGTCTCAATGGAGCCACCCACACCAAAACATATCGACTCACTGATTCCGGCTTAACTGGCCCAAATGCCAAGTCACTTCGTACAGGGAATTGAAAGAAGCCGCGGTGGTGCATGTCTGCACTCACAGCACGCCCAGATTCTGATCCATCCATCTTATCTTCTGTGGTTACATTTCAAATTTCAACGGGAGGAGGCACAAACCCTTTGTAACGCCTGCCTGCCTGCCTGCCTGCCTGCCTGCCTGCCTGCCTGTCTGTCTGTCTGTCTGCCTGCCTGCCTGCCTGCCTGCCTGCCTGTGCCTGCCTGCCTGCCTGCCTGCCTGCCTGCCTGCCTGTCAAATGTCATGCTTTCTCAACTGAAGTAAACGTGCTCTTCACCGTATTTTGACACGTGCTTTGACAATGCAAATGTATGTTTTCTCATGCCAATAAAGCTCCTTTGAATTGAAATTGAACTGAATTGGGTTAACGCCATTCTATCATATACGGTATATCTCTCAGTGTGAACGCCGACTTTCGGGTCTCTTTCACCTGACGGGATCGACATCAAATTGTTCAACCAGTTCCGCCTGGCCCCCCCGCCAAGATCATGGCTGCATTAGCACTCCTTTGCCTCCTCTCTCTCTCTCTCTCTCTCTCTCTCATCCTCCCATTCCTCCATCTGGCTCCGTCGGCTGCATGTGGTCTCGAAGGACACCCCCCCGCTTCTCCTCTGTGTCCCTCGTTCTTTGCCTTCATCTCGGTGTAACGCCATCTGCCAACTAGACAGTGATGCGTGAGTGTACAGTATGTATGTGTGTGTGTGTGTGTGTGTGTGTGTGCGCATGTGTGCGGCTCACGCAAACGTTAAACGTTGGTGGATTACCGTTAAGTGCGCTCTGCGCGAGCGTGGGCATGGATATGGGGTACGTGAAGCCACACAGCATGCAGGTGGTCTCTCTCTCTCTCTCTCTCTCTTGGTACGACTCTCACCCACACAAACACACACACACACATGATGACAAGCGAACAAGCGCTCTCGTCGCTCAAGTCGAGCCAAGACGCTGCAGGCAACTTGGGCGAAGCAACTGTCAGTTGGAAGCAAAGTTATGGATCTTCGCTGAAACCTAAACACGTGCGCACACGGCACGCACACTCACACACACACACACCTCAAGAGGAAACCAGAACCACAGACTAAGCCTCCAACATGTCTATAGACATCCTGCTCACAGCAAAGTGCAGAGAGAGAGAGAGAGAGAGAGAGAGAGAGAGAGAGAGAGAGAGAGAGAGAGACGGGATGAGACAGAGGCTCCTAAAGTGTTTTTGTTATTTCCCAGTCAATGCATTATTTATGCACAGAGATGATGCAGGCCTACTGGAAGACTGTAGTTATAGGCACACACAAATGGGGGGGGGGGGGGGGGGGGGGGGAGAGAGAGAGAGAGAGAGAGAGAGAGAGAGAGAGCGGGTGAGTGAAGGAGAGGAGAGGAGAGGGGGGTCGTTGAATGGATGAGAGGAGAGGAGAGGAGAGGAGAGGGGGGTTGAGTGGAGGAGAGGAGAGAGGGATTGAGTGGAGTTGACAGATGGATTATTAAGCTAACTAGCTAAATTGTACCAGATGACTCAGTGTTCAGACGGCGGTAGCTGAGTGTGTAGAGTAGAGTAGAGAGGCTAATCAGAAGGTCATCAGGTGGCCTCTGGGCCCTGCACCTAAAGTGTCTCATGTCAAGACACACCATTAATACCTGAGGCCCTTAATATTCTACAAATGCCTTCTAAATCATCTGGGGCAGATTAAAGTTCTCAAACTCTGCCCGACCGGTCGTTTTCGGGCCGGGCCGGGCTCAAAACCATTATTAAACATTGTTTTTGAATAGCTAAAGTATAATTATGTCTAAAATGTAAAATGACGCTTTTCCGGATTGAGTGTAAACCCCTAGCAGCTCTCCCCCCGAACACTCACCATGACCATCTGAACTGCCATCAGGTGTGTGTTGTCCCCCCCCCCCCCCACACACACACACATACACACACACACATATTGAGACACACGTCACCAAGAGGCAGGATAAACATGCAACATCTAATTAATTCATGAAAGCCTTCATAGACGGTGGACACTGTCTACTGTTGTGTTCTTCACTATCATAGACGGTGGACACTGTCTACTGTTGTGTTCTTCACTATCATAGACGGTGGACACTGTCTACTGTTGTGTTCTTCACTATCATAGACGGTGGACACTGTCTACTGTTGTGTTCTTCACTATCATAGACGGTGGACAGCTTCCTACTGTTGTGTTCTTCATAGACGGTGGACAGCTTCCTACTGTTGTGTTCTTCATAGACGGTGGACAGCTTCCTACTGTTGTGTTCTTCACTATCATAGACGGTGGACACTGTCTACTGTTGTGTTCTTCACTATCATAGACGGTGGACAGCTTCCTACTGTTGTGTTCTTCATAGACGGTGGACAGCTTCCTACTGTTGTGTTCTTCATAGACGGTGGACAGCTTCCTACTGTTGTGTTCTTCATAGACGGTAGACAGCTTCCTACTGTTGTGTTCTTCATAGACGGTGGACAGCTTCCTACTGTTGTGTTCTTCATAGACGGTGGACAGCTTCCTACTGTTGTGTTCTTCACTATCATAGACGGTGGACACTGTCTACTGTTGTGTTCTTCACTATCATAGACGGTGGACAGCTTCCTACTGTTGTGTTCTTCATAGACGGTGGACAGCTTTCTACTGTTGTGTTCTTCATAGACGGTGGACAGCTTCCTACTGTTGTGTTCTTCATAGACGGTGGACAGCTTCCTACTGTTGTGTTCTTCACTATCATAGACGGTGGACACTGTCTACTGTTGTGTTCTTCACTATCATAGACGGTGGACAGCTTCCTACTGTTGTGTTCTTCATAGACGGTGGACAGCTTCCTACTGTTGTGTTCTTCATAGACGGTGGACAGCTTCCTACTGTTGTGTTCTTCATAGACGGTGGACAGCTTCCTACTGTTGTGTTCTTCATAGACGGTGGACAGCTTTCTACTGTTGTGTTCTTCATAGACGGTGGACAGCTTCCTACTGTTGTGTTCTTCACGGTGGACAGCTTCCTACTGTTGTGTTGT
>NC_136796.1:24421977-24491977 GCF_951216825.1 Electrona antarctica | reverse complement strand
CTCTTCATATAATTGGTCCTCACTAATGTTCATGATAAAACACCACCATTTTTTCCTACTCAGTCTGTGTCTCATAGGAGGACTTTGGGCAGTTCGGACACCCATCCACCAGTGACATCATCATTAGGCAGATTTTTTTTTAAACAAGATTTGTTTTAAAATATATTTAGATTTTTATTATCGTGAGAACGATGGCTTCAACATTGCAACTTTTCAGGAAAAGAAAGCCTGCCGTTTCTATTAGCTTGGATTCACCACCGATGATGTCACTGGTGGACGGGTTTCTGAACTGCCCACAGCCCTCCTATGAGACACAGACTGAGTAGGAAAAAATGGTGGTATTTTATCATGAACATTAGTTAGGACCAATTATAGGAAGAGAAGTTGAAAAGTGGTGAAGTGGTCCTTTAAGTGACATGAATAATACATTATAAATAATGAACTAAGTGCCACCTCTCTATGCGGTCATTATTTACTTATATTCTTTCTCTCCACTGATATCTCTTCTTGTCAACTCCCCCCCCCCCCCCCCCACCACACACACACAGTCACACATGTCTTCTGTCGAACATTTTTCAGTCACACATGTCTTCTGTCGAACATTTTTCAGTCACACATGTCTTCTGTCGAACATTTTTCACTCCCCATAAATGTTCTCCCATCATCTTTCTCCCATCCAAGCTACTCCTCACCCTTTGTCTCTCTCCCATCTCCCACTATCGCTTCAGTCTCTCTCTCTTTCTGTCTCCGTCTCTCTCTCCCCCTCCTTCTCTCTCTCCCCCTCCTTCTCTCTCTCCCCCTCCTTCTCTCCACCATCCCCTCCTGAAGGGTCCGGGCCGGGTGCACGGGGTAAGGTTCTTGCCCACTGGGGTTTAATTCCTCCGCAGTGCGGGGGGGAAGTACAATATGGTTAAAGCGGTTCAAATGATTGTGACGATATACTAATTTTGCTGGGAACCCACTGGTACCCCCACAACCACAAGGACCCCTGGGGCTCCCCAGACCCCACTTTGAGAACCGAAGCAGTATAAAACTAAATGAACATACATCAATCCCATTAACCACGATAGCACATCATTCCTGTGGCTGCTGATGCAATCCCCCATTTGCAAATAATAACAGTATAACATTAACAAATTCAAACATGACCACAGGCATTCTGGGAAGACTTCCCTCAGCCGCTAAATCACCCGGAATGGAAGTATGGATGCATTATTATGTACAAATATACAGAGACAGACAGGAAGACACAGTGAGAGTGAGCGAGTGAGTAAGCGAAAGAGTTTGTGAAAGAGAGAGAGAGAGAGAGAGAGAGAGAGAGAGAGAGAGAGAGAGAGAGAGAGAGAGAGAGAGAGAGACACAGAGAGAGAGAGAGAGAGAGAGAGAGAGAGAGAGAGAGAGAGAGAGAGGGTGCAATCGTCCTTAATGCAATGGCGAGTTGATATTGGGAGACAGTCTTCCCCGGTCGGTGCTGCATAATGGAGCTACGATTGAGCTTTCCATTTATATCACGGACGCAGTATATTTGAATTAAACCAAATGCAATCAGACGGACCACAGGGAAATCACTCCTCTGTGTGCAAGAAGGTAGACAGACGCACTCTGGCTCCCCTTTCAGACCATCATCTGACCTTTTCTTCTTTTTTTATATTGCCCACTCATTGCCAGGCAGATTGTATAACATTCCGTCCAGGTGTGGCTGCGTGCGTGCATGCAGCACTATTCACGGCACTTCTTTATTTCTCTTTACATTACTCCCCAGTGTACTTCTACAATTTAGGCATTTAGCAGACGCTCTTAATCCAGAGCGACTTGCAGTAAGCAAGAACAACATAAGGTCATAATAACATAACATCAAATGCATAGAAATAGTCATCTAGGATCATAGAAGTAAACCAGCAGAATATCGTCTAACAGCAGAATATCCATCCATTCATCCATCCATCTTCAACCGCTTATCCGGCATCGGGTCGCGGGGGCAACAGCTCCAGCAGAGAGCTCCAGACTTCCCTCTCCAAAGCAACATTAGTAACTTCATCCTGGGGGACCCCGAGGCGTTTGAAGATATAATTCTCCCATCTGATCTTTGGACTGCCCGGGGGTCTCCTTCTAGTGGGACGTGCAACAAGGACCTCCCTAGGGAGATCTCGGGAGGCATCCTTAATTTATTGATAGATGCCCGAACCACCTAAGCTGGCTCCTTTCCAATCGAAGAAGCAGCAACTCTACTCCGAGCCACCCGCCTGAAAACTCATTTCGTACGCTCGTATCTGCAACCTTATTCGTTCAGTCATGACCCACAATTCGGTGTGAGTAGGAATGATGATCGGTAGACAGAGGGCTTTGCCTTCTGGCTCAGCTCTCGTTTCGTCACAACAGTGCGGTACAGCGATTGCAATACAGACACTACTGTTCAGATTCTCCGGCTGATATTTTTTGTTAAAAGTGCTCTAAACAAACATCGACTTGGCTGTCATATGACATACATTGAAGAGGGGCTAGCACCCATCAAAAAAAGAAAGAAAAGAAAATCTGCTGGCAAGAATACAGAATGGCATACAGAATGACCAGTGGGTATAGGCTCAATCCTTCTTGTTGTCCCCCAACCTCTGACATCTCATGTCGGAATTTTTTGGCATATTGAACTATGCAGAAAATGTTATCATAAATCTGAATAGCGGAGAGCTATTTCATTAAATGTGCCTTGAACATGCTTACAGTTTGTCAGCAATTGTATTTAGTCCAGTTGGGAGGATTTCCACCGCTCACAGGGATTTTATTTCATTGCAAAAAAATTGAAGAAAAAAAAATCATCTGATATTAACAGAATATTATGCTAGTAAATTGGCGGTTATTGAAATGTAAGAACGGCAGTTTGGAATAGAAAAGGGAAAGTTGACCGGCTCAGAGAAGATTAAAATGAAAAATGAAATTCATAACACAATGGAGTACTGTTGAAGTTCCTCTATGAAGGGCCTTTCATTTAAAAATGAGTCACCAGCCATTTGAAAGAGAAAGCTAATGCCTACTCTGACAAAGTAGTGTATCTGTAACTCAGAAAGTGGCCTTCGGCGGTTTGAATTGGAGTCATCCATGGTTGTGAAAGTTGTCAACTGAAGTTGAGGCAGCATATTTTCCTTGTTCACATTGGCTGCAAATAGTCCCCAAACTGTTTATGTTCCAAATGGGTGAGAAGTCGGTTGGGTTGGTGTCTCTGATCTTGTTACTGTGCAGCTGGCACTGTTAAAAAGTCCTCTATCATCTACAAAATAAAGTATTATAACCAGAACCAAAGCTGAAACCTTTCAGGTCTCCAAAGGTATTATTGCTGCTTCTGTGATAATATAAATGCGCATATCAAACATTATGCATGCTCAGACTGCAGATGCATATAGTCATACGCTTAACATTCAGACACGCAAGTGCCCACATAATTATCTAAATCAACATAGACACATGCAATCAAACATTCACACATTCACCTAGATTAGAGAGAGAGAGCACATGCTTCTTAGCCTACGGGCGATTCATTGTGTTAGCCAGCGTACGTTGGAAAAGGTCACAACAAATTATAAGTGGTCAGCCTGCCCCTGTCGACTGCAATCAAGACAATGGCATCGCTTTTGCTGGTGAAGTTGACAATTGACCTTTCCTAGGTTGTGAGTGTGTGTGTGTGTGTGTGTGTGTGTGTGTGTGTGTGTGTGTGTGTGTGTGTGTGTGTGTGTGTGTGTGTGTGTGTGTGTGTGTGTGTGTGCGTGCGTGCGTGCGTGCGTGCGTGCGTGCGTGCGTGCGTGCGTGCGTGCGTGTGAGGTTATGAGTTAATATCTGTGGTGATATAAGTGTCAACTTGTGTGTATGTGTTTACTGTATGTTTATCGTGCCTGGAGTGCATATTGACATATTGCTGTGACTGTGAGTGCGTGCGTACGTGCACATGTGCGAGTGTGTGTGCGTGCATGCTTTTCCTGTCTGTCCCTGTGTGATCTGTGTGTAAAGACTGATGGTCTTTGGCATTCAACCCAGGCCTCGCACCTTCTGTGACCCAGAGATTATTACTGCCGCCCCCCTATTCGCTCCAATCTGTCTGCACTATAGGCATGTGCACACGTGCGTTCGTGCAGTGCATGTGTCTTGGTGGGGAGCGTGTCGCGCATGAATTTGGTGAAAAGGATTACGCCGTAACCGTAGCATAAAGGTCAAAAGCAAGGTAGGCATAACGGGGTTCCGAAGATTTACATGTGTTGTGCTTTTCAATCTGAAGTAAACTGTGAAAGGACCGTGGAATTTATGTTGAACAAGAGAAGCGACAAATTGTCTCCGAGTATGCACATGATGTCAAATGTGTCAAAATGCCAAGAAACTGGCATGGACCTTAGTCAGAACAGTCTCCGAGCCCACAGGTCAACTCCTGTGCCACTTCAGAGAACCAGCCACACCGTCAACCCAACGACGGAACAGGGACCTCACCCACAACGTCAAACCAATGACGCCAAACCGGACCTTAGCCATTATTACACTGTCCTCCTTGCTCTCCTGGCTAAAGAGACAACACACCTTCAGACGCCACTGAAGTCCAAATGTGAGCCCAGTGTATCATGTCTTTTAGGTACCATACAGTATAAGACTTTTACCATTTTACAGCGATATAGCCTTGGATCAAGACAATCAAGGCCCACCCACTAATTAGGCTAATTGTGTTTTTATACCAAAAAATAAAAAATAAAAAAAATCAGACCCTACAGTTTGAAAGCCGCCATCTAGTGTTCATCTCTAGGTATTTCAGCACCATGATTCACATCAACTGTATGTGAGCTCCGCTTCCGTGTGTCACACGCTTCACAGAGACAAAACCCAAAGCACATTGTAGTCTAGCAGCTGGCCATGTTGTTTATCTTTCGCCAGAAACGGTAATATGTCGGCCACGATGCGATAAAAAAATCACTATTCACAATCACAATCACTTCTGAACGCCAGACGAATTTGACAAAAAGACAGACTTTGGTCATACAGGCTGCTCAATAGGATGGACGACTATATGACTTAAAATGGGGCTTTTACCATATGCACGTATCAGGACTCTGATTAGTTTCTGGCTCTGAGTGAGCTCTGAACGGGCTGCAACTTTAGAAAAATACACTGAAGGAATATGTCTGGAATTGGGGCTGGGGTGGACTGAGGGATATTTCTGTTATATTGTTTTGTTTTGTTTTGTTATGTGTTTGTTTTGTTATGCATTTCTTTGGTTGTGTTTTGTCTATGTGTATGTCAATGTTTCATATACAAAAGAAAATAATAATAATAAAGTACAAATCATTAAAAAAAAAAAAGACAGAATTTGGAGTATTTTTCAGAGAAAACAGGGAGAGAAGAATTCACAGTAAGTGGATTCCTATTGGATGTGCGCGCATTCCATCTTGTGCCGGGAGGGACGAAGGCATTGCCTAGCAACCTAGGCAGCACTAGATGTATGTGTTTGGCTTCTGCCGGTCGATTTTGATATAAAGCTTATAACCCGCGGCGCCGCGGGTTTGGCGTTCAATGGGTAATTATTATAACCTGTGGTGCCGCGGGTTATGGCACTGCCTGGAGCTCTGAGTGTTAAGGGTTCATTTGATTCCTAACCATCAATCGGCTGGGGACCGCCTGGAACTCCTTCAAAGAGATCCCGCGCACCCAACTTTGAGAACCACTGAAATAAAGGTAGTTGCAAGGACCACCCCCTCCACATCTGTTACTGGTTGTCGAGTTGGTTTGTGTATAAAGAGAGAGAGAAGATGCCAGCAGCGTGCTTGATTTCCACTGGTCATTACAGTATGTATACTATAGTATTACAGTATTCCGTAATCTCGTTTTTCTGTTTGTTTTTGTCCATTGATCGTATAATTGGGTCTTTAGAAACGTTTTTTGGCTCAGTATTGATTTTTTTAACCACTTAAAAGCCTACGTCTTTGACTGGGGTCCCCCAGAGGTCTCCCTGCTGAAAATGTTGTGGTTCTCTCTGGGAGTAACAAAGATGGATAGGATCAGGGACGAGTACATCAGAGGGGCAGCTCACGTTAGATGTTTTGGAGATAAAGCCAGACTAAGATAGCCTCGCTTAGCCAGACGAATCCGTCATTGAAAAAAGAAAAGAAAAAAAGATTAGGTCTAATATTGCTCAATTGTCCCTCCGTAGTAGTGAGGAACCAACCAGACTTGTGTGGAACCAGGCTATAAGCAAATCAGGGCCCAGTATGCAAATATGGGGTGGGCTTATCACCTGTGACGTACATTGCAAGAGACTCATTCGCTGCTCTGATTGGCTGTAGGTCTAATCAATAGAGTCCGTTGGAATGTTTTTGTAACCGCCCCTTGGAAAAAATCCTAACACTGAGAAGGACGAGACTAATATCCATGCAGTTGTATTGTCTGGCTATGCGAGGCTAAGACTGAGATGGTTTGGACAGTAGTGAGTATATCGGTAGAAGGATGTTGTGAGATTGGAACTGCCAGGCAGTTCCAATGGAGATTTATGGAAGTGGTGAAAGAGGACATTAGTTATAGTAGTTTAATAGTTTATGTGTATGCTGTGGTGCATAGAGCCTATATTAGTTATAGTTTAATAGTGTGTGTGTATGCTGTGGTGCATAGAGCCTATATTAGTTATAGTTTAATAGTGTGTGTGTATGCTGTGGTGCATAGAGCCTATATTAGTTATAGTTTAATAGTGTGTGTGTATGCTGCGGTGCATAGAGCCTATATTAGTTATAGTTTAATAGTGTGTGTGTATGCTGCGGTGCATAGAGCCTATATTAGTTATAGTTTAATAGTGTGTGTGTATGCTGCGGTGCATAGAGCCTATATTGGGAATCTAGTGTCATCTGGTTAAATGTCTCCCTCTATGCCTCTCTGTTAGGCTCTTTCTTCATCCTCCGCCATGTGCTCTTGTGACCTTTGACCTCTACTAGACTTTCATCCCCCCCACCTTCTCCGTCTTTGTTTGCCGTCCACTCTTCTTGACATTCTGATGAGGATGCAAATTGTGATTGGCCGGAATGACATTTGTGATGATTGGTTGAGCACGGAATGTGATGTATGATGACGTATGATGATAAGAGCGCCCCTCCCTTCACACAGGTGTGACCACATCAAACACACACAAAAAGGAGAAGTGAGATATCTCTGTCTAAACTTTTTGTAGTGTGTTATAGAATAAGCCTCAGGTCTTACCGGGTCAAAGGTGAGAGATTATGTAATGTGGGTGTTTTTACTCTCTGTCTCTGTGCTGTAGGAGAGTATACTGGAAGCAGAGAGAGAGACAGAGAGAGATACAGAGACCAAAGGCTGACCAAGTGAAAGGGAGAGTGGTGGCAAAAGAGAGAGTGAATAAAGGAGAGAGCGATAGAAGAAGCCCAGAGCAGAACAACCAACCTTTCATCTAGGCCGGTTCACATCATCTCTTAATGGACTGACACACACACACACACACACACACACACACACACACACACACACACACACACACACACACACACACACACACACACACACACACACACACACACACACACACACACACACACACACACACACACACACACACACACACACACACACACACACACACACACACACACACACACGCGCACACGGACGCACACAGCAGATTTCTGTCCTCTGACTCTGATGGAGCAGAACCCCAGAGTATGACAGCTAGGCTGCTACGCATGAGTAGCCATTACCCACAAGGCAATGCGTCACGGGGGGCGCCTGCCTGCACGCCCACTCTCTCTCCACCTTTCACCCCCCATCCATCAAAGCAGGTATGGCAGCGCTCCCTCCAGCCCTCACACTTTCATCTCGACTTTTCTCTAAAACCCTCTCTCTCTCTCTCTCTCTCTCTCGCTCTCTCTCTCTCTCTCTCTCTCTCTCTCGCTCTCTCGCTCTCTCTCTCTCTCTCTCTCTCTCTCTCTCTCTCTCCCTCTCCCTCTCCCTCTCTCTCTCTCTCTCTCTCTCTCTCTCTCTCTCTCTCTCTCTCATCCACTCTCCGTCTTCCAGCCCTGCTGTCTCTACTTTCCTAGTCTCCCTCCCAATGCCAAGCAGGTCATGCTTTTATAGCTATACTATTTTCAAATAGCCAAAGTATAAAAGAAGATGATTAAAGTTGTTAAAATCTAAAATGACACAGATGCCTTCCTGGTTTGAATGGGTTAACCCTGAACCGGAGGCCTAATAGCAAGTATATAAAATAACTCTTAACTCCAAAACTATTTCTCAAATGGCACACACGCACGCACGCACGCACACGCACACGCACACGCACACGCACACACACACACACACACACACACACACACACACACACACACACACACACACTTCAACTTCATCTCTCTCATAATTTCCACTTGTCAGTCTAAAGGGAGTAGACAAATGGGACGGACAGATGAATACCCAGATCCACGGTTCGGGCAGAGTGATTGATGGAGTGATGAAATAAAGCAGCGACAGCCCCGTGACAGCACTCAGCTGAGCCCCTCCCCCCCCCCGCCCTGCACTGGGGGTGGGGGGGGGGGGGGGGGGGGGGGGGTGGGGTGTCACGGAACCAAAGACACGACAGCCAAGAACGAGGAATGGGGGAAGAAAAATGTGATGGAGAGATGGAAGCTATAGAGATGACAGGAAAGGTTCCAATTACTTTTTTGAGTTTATTTGTGGGGCGTAGAGAGACAGAAAGAGCACGGGAGTGACATCAGTGCATGGTGGAAAGTACCTATTAGTACTCTATAGTACATTATAAATACATTTATTAAAGTACTGGAGTATTTCCCATTTTCAATCATTTTACCTCTACTCAACTACATCTCAGAGGTGACATTGAACTTTTACTCCACTATAACTATTACTTTATAGTTACTAGTTAGGCCTACTTTAATTAATAATTACAAAACCACTTCAAACTTATACTGTGGTCATTTGAAAAAAGCACATCTACAAGTTCACAATGCCTTTCAAAAGGATTGTTATACATTTTATACATTTGAAAACAGGACCTTGTGTATAATGAGTGCTTTTACTTTTGGTACAGTAAGTATATTTTGATGCCAAGAATCAAACCAGAGACTCACTGTCAGGCATCAGATGTGGTAAACGCCTTTAATCATTAGACAAGATTTAGAAATTTAGGCCACAACTCCCTTCCCAAGCCCCTCAACCTGAAAGGTTCAGGAACCACATGCTCTCAGTAAACTGGACCTGAGTTAGCTCTGTACTCTACCGCTAGTAGTGCTCCTCCTAGTCACAATATGGACGCATCGCATGCAGGCGTTTAAGTGTTTAAGTGCTGCCTTAAAGAAGACACGTCCTGTTGAGAACGTGTGGTTGGCATCATGATGACAGACTGACACCCTGCAGGGACTAATGGATCATAGAGCTAGAGAATGATGGATGGATAGATTGATGTGCTTATCGAGTATTGTATTATGCATCATATCTTATCCGTTATACTTAGATAGGCGCCGTGTGTGTGTGTGCGTGTGCGCATGTGCGTGCATGCGTGCATGCTTTCCGTGCATGATATTTGCGTCAACATTCCACTATGTAACATCACAGCAATATGGCCAAGACTCTGTTGCAGGCCAGTCCAACGTGCACGCGCGTGTGTGCGTGTGTGCGTGCGTGCGTGCGTGCGTGCGTGCGTGCGTGCGTGCGTGCGTGCGTGCGTGCATGCGTGAGTGCGTGCGTGCGTGTGAGTGAGACAGTATACAGCTGGGGTGCCAACAGTTTTTTTAACTTGAGAAAAAGAATATTATACCATTGTTGAAAATACGCTGGCGTTAAATATAAGACAAATGCACTTGTGATGGTAAATAGAGGGGTATAAATGAAGGTAGGGTTTTTTGTATTTAATCTGTAATGCTACCGACATGTGTGCACTGCAGCAACACTCTTGAAAACCTAATATTGCATTGTGGGTTTGAGCTGACAGGCCCTTTTTGATGTCAATCAATCAAGTCACTTTAATTCAAGTGGCAGATGCCAAAAATAGTTTTTTTAATACTTGTTCAGAGGCATGTCATGTGATCTACCTGCACAGCCCTTGTGATCTACTGGTAGATCATGTCATGTGATCTACCTGCACAGCCCTTGTGATCTACTGGTAGATCATGTCATGTGATCTACCTGCACAGCCCTTGTGATCTACTGGGATCTACCTGCACAGCCCTTGTGATCTACTGGTAGATCATGTCATGTGATCTACCTGCACAGCCCTTGTGATCTACTGGTAGATCATGTCATGTGATCTACCTGCACAGCCCTTGTGATCTACTGGTAGATCACAATCTACCTTTTGGGCACCCCTGGTGTACAGTATGCATCTAATACAAACAATTTACAATTACAATTTACAATTTAGGCATTTAGCAGACGCTCTTAATCCAGAGCGACTTACATTAAGCAATAACAAAAGCATGGCATACATCACATATATAAAAAGTAGTTATCATGAATCATAAACTAAGAACGTAACAGTGGAGTATCTATGTTAACTATACATACTATACTATATAATATATTATACATGTGTACTATAAAGTGCTATGACTACATAAAGTGCAATTCTAGAGCTGTCTACGTAACAAGCTATAGGTCTGTTTAAAATACTATCTAAGTCTACATAATGTGCTATCTAAGGGGCTAGGCTAGGGCAAGTGCTACGGGCCCAATGTAAGCAGCGCATAAAGAGGCAGAAATAAATAGAGCTGCCGGGGGGCGGGGGGGGGGGGTGGAAGGGGAGGGGGGAGGGGGGAGTGATAATAGAAAAGATAGAGAAAGCAGAAGGAGGGGTGAAAGACGAGTGTGAGAAGCTCAGATGAGCAGCCATTACGACGCTCAGATAGACAGCTAGACGAACGAGGGAGCGGCCGGCGGCCAGGGATAGAGAGAGAGGGATGGATGGACGAGGAGACACGCAGAGCGATGATGACTCGAGGGGGAGATGAAACTCATAACCTGGAGTGAAGACATCTTCCACCTCGCTCTGACACCCACATATATAATCTGTATACTGCCAGCAAGACAGATGGATGGACGGACACAGACGGGGGGAGAGAGAGAGAGAGAGAGCAGGGGGAGGGGGGGACAGAGAGTGGGGGGGACAGAGAGAGAGAGAGAGAGAGAGAGAATGCAATAATTCAGAGTTAAGAGTCTGGATGAGAGACTTGGGCATGAGAGTGAGGGAGGGAAAGAGAAAGTGACAGGTCTACATTTCTACTTTGTTGTATGCCACTGTCGTGTGTCGAAAATGGCTTGTAGACCATCTATTTTCATCACACAACTATGTAAAACTCAGGCGTAAGGAGAGAAGAGGACAAATAAGAGGGTGAACCAATCAGGGGGATAGTAGCAGAAAGAGAGAGACAGAGAGAGGAGAGAGAGAGAGAGAGAGAGAGAGAGAGAGAGAGAGAGAGAGAGAGAGAGAGAGAGAGAGAGAGAGGGGAGAGAGAGATGGGGAGGAGGGGGGCAATATGCAGGGAGAGGTGAAGACATTGCAGTAGCCAACATTATTCAAAATGAGAACAGGGAGTGATGGGGTCAAACACAGAGAGAGGGAGTGAGAGAGTGATGCAATGAAAGAGCTGGTTGGGGGGCAAACTAAAGGGCAAACTATTACAGGAGGCTGCTGGACAGCGTGTGTGTGTGTGTGTGTGTGTGTGTGTGTGTGTGTGTGTGTGTGTGTGTGTGTGTGTGTGTGTGTGTGTGTGTGTGTGTGTGTGTGTGTGTGTGTGTGTGTTTGAGCTAGACTGATGGATGGAAATGATGAATGGTGAGAGAGAAAACGGGGGAAGAGAAGGAAGGAGAGAACAGTCAGGGGACGGAGGTGGGGGGAGGAGGTTGGGGGGAGGATCTCAGGGAGAAAGAGAAGCGAAAGCCCTCTCTTTACATTGAAGCATTTCTACTTTAGGGAGCACGGTGGCACAGTCGGTACTCGGTAGTGCTGTCGCCTCACATAGAAGGTCCTGCATGGGTTCAATTCCCGCTGGGGACACTGTGGGCACTGGGGGCGTGTTCTCTCCTCCATCAGTGCCCATACCCGAGGCGGGGTTGGCGAAAGGGCCATTCTGTGTGGAGTTTGCATGTTCTCCCCGTGTCCCCTATAGGGTAGGTAACAAAAAACATGCAATAATCCCGGTCTCTAAACTACCTCCCCCTGGCCAGCCGGGGTGCCTGATGGAGGGGAAAGGAACTGGTCGGAATAACGTGTTCCTTCCACGCGTTACGTCCGGCTGGGGAAACTCTCCCCTGTCAGGTGAAAAGAAGCAGCTTGGACTCCTCATGCATAGAAGGAAGCATGAGGTCAGTCCGCTGCCATTAGATAATTGGTGAAAAAATGTGCTGCAAAATCGTGAGATATATATATATTTTAAGAAGCTTTTCTACTTTCTCTGAGCTTCTGTCTTCCTGCCTCTCTCTCTCTCTCTCTCTCGCTCTCGCTCTCTCGCTCTCTCGCTCTCTCTCTCGCTCTCTCTCTCTCTCTCTCTCTCTCTCATGTGTTAATTATCTCTATTTCTATACCCTTCCACAACTAAATCACTCTCACTGTCTTAAAGTATGCACGCTTCTTTCTCTTAATCTCTCTTCGACTCCTGTGGTGGGTCTATTTCCCTCGCTGTCACTCTCACCTCGGTCTGTATCTACCTCTCTCTGTTTCTGTGTGTGTGTGTGTGTCTCTCTCGCTCCCTATATCTCAAGTCTTTTTCTCTTGATGTGTTCAAAGCTGTTGGCTGAGTAAACAAACCAGTCGTTTGGATTGAGGTTGCGTTTCCAAATGCCACACACTCCAAAGTGGCTCTATTAATTTCAGAGCAGCTTCAGAAAACAGGAGCGCTGCCACAGTGGGTGTGCGCAGTTAGTAATGCACACACACACCGAGGCAAAAGAAAGATACCCATGAAAGCAACTTGCAGTTGCAAATATACACAAAATACACAATTCTCAACACCCAGATGAGTCTTTCTCACCAAATCAATCTATTCAAACAACGGGCACATGACCCAAGTCCTGTTTACATTCAGTTCTGCAGAAAGAGCAACGCCATAGATATAACTTAAGTGTACTGTGGTGTGGCAACAAAAACGGATCTCCTCTCAGAAATCAGCGACCAGTGCCAAAGTAATAGTAGCATTAGCAAGAGATGCATGCGGAAAAAACAAATAGATGTATTTACCTGTTGATGATGGATGAGAACAATGACATCAACATGGAAGAGAGAGAGAGAGAGAGAAAAATAAATCAGATTAGTTTGCAGATTTGAGATCAAACTGGAAGTTTCATTCAGAAATGTAATTCTAATGGCATTTTGGAACGTCAAAACAATGACACTGAGTTTCTCACAGTGGCTACATATTGGGCATGGTGGGCTGACTTAAAGGCAAACCAAGGCCTCTCTCTCACACACACTCACTCATTTCACTCACTCAGGTCAGGTGAAAGAACATGTGTGTGCGTCAAGGCTAGTCCGACTAGTGTTTTTCTTCTTTTTTTCTTTTTTAGATTTTTTGTTTAAGACTATGTACATTGATATGTTACATTGATCTAACAACATAAAATATATATATATTTAAACACCTATTCAAAATGTTTGGTTTGCTAATAACATTTCAGGCCATAAAATACATTTCTGAAATAGTGTTATATTAATAATAATAATAATCTTTATTTATAGAGCACATTTCAGACACAAGTGCAGTTCAAAGTGCTTTACATACAAAATAAAAATTCACATAAACAAGGGTAAAATACAAAAGTAATAGGTTCAAATCTGGTCAGTAGAATTAGTTAAAATTGAAAAGAACATTTTAAAATAAGGTTACAATAAAGTCAATAGCAAGGTCATAAAAATGGGTTTTTAGCAGCCTCTTAAAGACATCGACCAAGGTTGCTGTCTGATATGTAGGGGAAGAGAGTTCCACATCCTTGGTACTGTACGTAGCTGGCAAAGGCAGCTTCGCCGTGTCTCTTGCCATTTGTTGGGATTTCATCAGCTGTTCAGTACCGACTACCGAGTGACCTGAGGGGGCGAGCTGGGACATAATCATGCAGGCAGACTGAAAGATAGGAGGGTCGCCAGACCCTTCTTGACTTTGAAAGCAAGTAAAATAACTATAATCTATCCTGAATTTCACAGGGATCCAATGCAGGGATGCAAGTACCGGGGTAATGTGGTGTTGTGCAGTTGTGGTAATGTGGCGTTACCAATGACAATTCTGAAAATAAAGAAAAAACAGCGACTGTGTGCAAGCACTGTGCAACGTGCAGTAGTGTATGGCTACAGCAGGCACACACGCACGCACACACGCACACACGCACACGCGCACACGCACACACCCTTTGTGAATCAAGCTATTCATTTCATCTCTGATTCCCTTTGCAGAGTTGATGACTTGAGCACATGAAAGCCATCCAGAGTATTCATACTGGTACTGTACAGTATACTGATTCTCATTGTATAGCTCTCTCTCTCTCTCTCGTGTGTGTGTGTGTGTGTGTGTGTGTGTGTGTGTGTGTGTGTGTGTGTGTGTGTGTGTGTGTGTGTGTGTGTGTGTGTGTGTGTGTGTGTGTGTGTGTGTGTGTGTGTTCAAATTTGACACACGCGTTCCACACCACCACATGGAATGCCGTGCCCGGTGTCGAGTTGGTCAGATACACAGTTGTCCAGAACCAGCACAAAAGGCTCTGGTCAGGCTCTGCAGTGCCCGGTGTTGAGTCAGTCAGATACACGGTTGTCCAGAACCAGCACAAAAGGCTCTGGTCAGGCTCTGCAGTGCCCGGTGTTGAGTCAGTCAGATACACGGTTGTCCAGAACCAGCACAAAAGGCTCTGGTCAGGCTCTGCAGTGCCCGGTGTTGAGTCAGTCAGATACACGGTTGTCCAGAACCAGCACAAAAGCTCTGGACTGGGCTCAAATTAGCCAATTGATCACACTTGATCACCCCTAGATCTCCATACTGTATATGGAGCTGGCCTGTTCTGACATCACAATGATGTTCTGACATCTGCATAGACTCCACATTTGCCTGACAAATAACTCCATATATGGGCATAAAAGGGACACAGACACACAGATTCACCAGGATCCTGGGATGGCTTGATTTTAGGCTTTAAATAATATATACATATTGTTTTTTAAATCTCTATGGGAAAAATGAATGGCCGATTTTTCAGTGGAATCAGAAAACCACACCCACTGCTATGCCCTATATATACTGTATGAGATGAGATGAGATGAGATTCAATTTATTGTCAAAGTACAGTACAAGTACAGCACAGCGAAAAGTATTTTCGCATCTCACCAAAGTGCAAACATGTCAGTAAGGAGGAGGATACATTAATTACAGTAGTACAGTAGTAACAGTAGATATGGGCTGAGCAGTAGTCATTTAAATAAATAAATATAAATATAATATAAATATAAATATAAATATAAATATAAATATAAATATAAATATAAATATAAATATAAATATAAATATAATAGGATATGAGAAGTAGATGAAAATAGTGTACTTTCTGTTTTCTGTTATTGTGGGGAAAGCTTTTGCAGAAAATAGCCGATCGACTTACAGCGCGTCATAATACGGATGCTTGCATGGTTTTAAGAGGTTAATGTGATCTAACACCACTAGAGTTACAAAGGGATTCTACCAACGCGCCTTAAGCCTGGAGCGGCTGATCGGGTGCTTCACAGGTACAAGGATGCAGGAGGAGGAGAGGACACTGGAGCAGCACGGACAATTAGAGCCTTTTATTAGGTGCTAAGTATACAGAACCACTAACCACTAGAGTTACTATTCAAGACATCTGAAGCCAAGGACAGATGGTCACAGAGACATGCTAAGTACTTGAATCATCTCAAGAACCCCTTTGCTATGACAAGTGGCCCGCCAACAAGTTATATTTTCCATTTTGAGATGTCTCTTTGATGTCGCCGCTATGTTTGGTACCCCTTAACCTGTCCTGCGCACTGCACATTCCAAGATCCGATTATTTCCGAGATTCCGAGAGACCCGATGAGTAATCAATGATTGTACGCCTGTGTTTTCAATTCAAATCAGCCAAGCTGGCTTGGCTAGCGTACGCTGGCATGCATTGTGTAGCTCAACTTTTCTTTTTTGCGCTGCAGTAATTTTATCCTAAGCCAGCCTGCGTTTCTCTTTCACCAGTGCAGCAAGTCGCGCCGTACACACGATCACAGCAGTACGGGTCTCGGCTCCTCACGGTCACAGTAGTACGGGTATCGGGTCATAGTAGTACGGGTATCGGGTCACAGTAGTACGGGTATCGGGTCATAGTAGTACGGGTATCGGGTCCTAGTAGTACGTGTATCGGGTCATAGTAGTACGGGTCTCGGGTCATAGTAGTACGGGTCTCGGGTCATAGTAGTACGGGTCTCGGGTCATAGTAGTACGGGTATCGGGTCATAGTAGTACGGGTCTCGGGTCATAGTAGTACGGGTCTCGGGTCCTAGTAGTACGTGTATCGGGTCATAGTAGTACGGGTCTCGGGTCATAGTAGTACGGGTCTCGGGTCATAGTAGTACGGGTCTCGGGTCATAGTAGTACGGGTCTCGGGTCATAGTAGTACGGGTCTCGGGTCCTCACGGTCACAGTAGTACGGGTCTCGGCTCCTCACAGTCACAGTAGTACAGGTCTCGGGTCATAGTAGTACGGGTCTCGGGTCATAGTAGTACGGGTCTCGGGTCCTCACGGTCACAGTAGTACGGGTCTCGGCTCCTCACAGTCACAGTAGTACAGGTCTCGGGTCATAGTAGTACGGGTCTCGGGTCATAGTAGTACGGGTCTCGGGTCCTCACGGTCACAGTAGTACGGGTATCGGGTCATAGTAGTACGGGTCTCGGGTCATAGTAGTACGGGTCTCGGGTCATAGTAGTACGGGTCTCGGGTCATAGTAGTACGGGTATCGAGTCATAGTAGTACGGGTCTCGGGTCACAGTAGTACGGGTCTCGGGTCCTCACGGTCACAGTAGTACGGGTCTCGGCTCCTCACGGTCACAGTAGTACGGGTCTCGGCTCCTCACGGTCATAGTAGTACGGGTCTCGGCTCCTCACGGTCACAGTAGTACGGGTATCGGGTCATAGTAGTACGGGTATCGGGTCATAGTAGTACGGGTCTCGGGTCCTCATGGTCACAGTAGTACGGGTCTCGGGTCCTCATGGTCACAGTAGTACGGGTCTCGGGTCCTCATGGTCACAGTAGTACGGGTCTCGGGTCACAGTAGTACGGGTCTCAGGTCCTCACGGTCACAGTAGTACGGGTCTTGAGTCCTCATGGTCACAGTAGTACGGGTCTCAGGTCACAGTAGTACGGGTCTCAGGTCCTCACGGTCACAGTAGTACGGGTCTCGGGTCCTCATGGTCACAGTAGTACGGGTCTCAGGTCCTCATGGTCACAGTAGTACGGGTCTCAGGTCCTCACGGTCACAGTAGTACGGGTCTCGGGTCCTCATGGTCACAGTAGTACGGGTCTCAGGTCCTCATGGTCACAGTAGTACGGGTCTCAGGTCCTCACGGTCACAGTAGTACGGGTCTCAGGTCACAGTAGTATGGGTCTCAGGTCACAGTAGTATGGGTCTCAGGTCACAGTAGTATGGGTCTCAGGTCACAGTAGTACGGGTCTCAGGTCACAGTAGTATGGGTCTCAGGTCACAGTAGTATGGGTCTCAGGTCACAGTAGTACGGGTCTCAGGTCACAGTAGTATGGGTCTCAGGTCACAGTAGTATGGGTCTCGGGTCACAGTAGTATGGGTCTCAGGTCACAGTAGTATGGGTCTCAGGTCACAGTAGTATGGGTCTCGGGTCCTCATGGTCACAGTAGTACGGGTCTCGGGTCCTCATGGTCACAGTAGTACGGGTCTTGGGTCACAGTAGTACGGGTCTCGGCTCCTCACGGTCACAGTAGTACAGGTCTCGGGTCCTCTCGTCTCCGGTATTTTCGGAATCGGGGTCCCGTGAAGAGCTCTAAAAGGAGTCTTCTATTACATTTTACTATCTTACTTTATTTTAATACATTGTGTGTGTTTAATACTTTATGTTGTGGTTTTTGGCCATCTGCCTCGACTGGAAAGTAATTAGGGTCAACTGCTGTTGTTTTTAAACGGGCTGTAATAAACTTGAAGGTGACTTGGGGAATCAATCAAACACTGACGTCTGCTCTGTCTCTGTCCTTTATTATGTAGATGCTAAGGCTACTTAGATGACTTCACAAACAGTGGTGTAGTATGCTGGAGTAACCTGTTCTGTACGGTGGCCCGGAAGGTCATAATGCACAAAAACATTTCACAAATCACAACAGTATGTGCGTGCATGCGTGCGTGCGTGCGTGCGTGCGTGCGTGCGTGCGTGCGTGCGTGCGTGCGTGCGTGCGTGCGTGCGTGCGTGCGTGTTTTCCAAATATTGGGTTTTGTGAAATTTGGTTTTGTTATGTTTTGTGAAAAGCCTTTGTATTTGTTTAAATGTTGTTATGTCTTCTAAACTGGTGCGTCAGACCCTCAAGGTCACGCAAGTTCTGTAATAGCTGGTGACTCTTGTTATTGTGTACAAAGATGCTAAAGCACACCAAAGTCCTTGTAGCGGTGCCGGCACACGGGAGAGAACTGCAGAGGAAATCTTGAAAAAACAAGAAGGTCACATGCCAATAGCCAGAGTGCCAATATTGTATTAGGATGTAGCAGGTGAGACAAATTAATCCTGACTTTCTTGTTATGCCTTGATTTGAGATGGAAAGCATTTTTAGTTTCAATTGAAGCTTGTTTGTCACATTTTCTTAACACTTTGTTATTTACTGAGCTGATAACAATAAGTAACTGATACATGTAGCTAAAGTAAACCCCCCTGTTGTCTGTCTCGTGCCAAATGTATTCGCCTTTGTACGATAGTGTTGCAAGGAAATAGCAAGCTACGCAACAACAAAGTCGAAATTAGCCTTAATCACACATGCCTGTGTGTCTCTCCAATCACTTCTACTTCTCTCTTCCTTCCCATCTATCTTTCTCTTCATCCATCTTTTTCCATCTCTCTCTCTCTCTCGGTCTGTCTCTCTCGGGATGGAGTGACTACAGCGTTGCAGGCTGGATGTCGCCACATGGGAATCGTGAGGGTGGAGAAACGCTGGATTAAACACCGAACGATCCGTGAAGCGCCTGGAGTCTCTCTCTCTCTCTCACACACACGCACACACACACACACACGGCTGCACGTCGCAATCACTTTTGTCTCCTCAATCTATTCTTAGAAGCAAGTATATTTGCACGCACGCACACGCACACGCACACACACATACACACACACACACACACACACACACACACACACACACACACACACACACACACACACACACACACACAGTCAATAACGCTCTCTCTCCGGCATCTGTTCTTTTCCCTGTTTTCTCTCAACATATATCATATCACCCCTCCCCCTTCCTCAATGTCTCTGTCTCTCTGACTCCCTTTCTCACCTCCTCCATTCCCTTCATCAATCATCTTTTGCTTCCACAAACTTCTTTAAGGAACTCCAATTAAGCCTCAGCTCGATGTGAGGTAGCCATGGCGACTAGCGGTATGTGTGTGTGTGTGTGTGTGTGTGTGTGTGTGTGTGTGTGTGTGCGTGTGCATGTGCGTGTGTGTGTGTGTGTGTGTGTGTGTGCATGTGTGCTTGTGTAAAAGAGAGAGAGAGGCATGAGAAAGACGGGCAATAAGGATAGTGGGAAAATGAGAGCGAGAGAACCGAGAGAGAGAGGTGCCCTGCAGGTGGCAGAGTGGTAAAGTCGCTGCCCACCCCCACTGTGGAGGTTGTGGGTTTGAATCCATCGTGGTGCATCCGACTGTGTTGAGCGCCCTGTGTTCGGGGGAGCGGAGCTGGGCGGGGACTCGGGAGGGTGATATCACTGCATGTATTGCGGTACTACGGGCTGGGGCAGCACCTGTCAGCAAGGAATGTTGAGCGGAAGGAGTAGGACGAAGGCGGGGGCTCCTCACTGGCGAGGTGAGTCAGTGGGATACAACAGCAGTGACAACACACAGATGTGTGTGTGGCGTTAGGGAGAGAAGGGGGTAAAAAGAAAGAGAGAGAGAGAGAGAGAGAGAGAGAGAGAGAGAGAGAGAGAGGAATCCCCCAGGATAGCACCCCAGTAATCACACGGTGCATAGTTACTGTTTACATCCATGTGTTGCATTGTGCAGTATCTGCTGCCTGTCTGCCCTCTGTCTAAACGAAAGAGCACAGATAGATAAATAAATCAAATAAATAAACAGGAAAAGAAAGGAAACGAGAAGTACTGAGACCTCTAGGGAGGCAAGGCTCAAATGAGCAGGGGAGATAACTAAAATAGCCTGCCGCAAAGCAATAAGAGCTCATTTAGCTTAGGAAAAAAAAATAGAAAGAATTGTGAAACATTCATTGAGGAACGTCTTGTACAAACGGGGACTGAAATATCTCCCGAACGTGAGATGAATTTAACAGCCGAGGCGTCTACGGGGGTCGCCAGGGAAATGGGTTGACGGAGTGCGGCCTCGAATTCGCCTGACAGCGCTTTGCGTGGAGCGAAGAGACGAGCTGGGGGGGGGGGGGGGGGGGGGGGGGGGGGATTGGGTGGGGGTCCTTACACAGAGAAGACAAAGGCACACAGCCACAGTGTTATCTCTCATAAAAGAAAAGCATTTGCTATGCTGTTATGCTTCATCTGCCCTTTGGCAAATATACTGTACGTACTGTACTGTAAGCTCTATTGCATTAATGTATTGATGCATTGCCATGAATTTGCTTGAACGTGTGCATGTGTGCGTGCACGTAAAATCAGTCAGTCTGTAGTCTATTGCAGCGGTTCCCAAACCTTTTCGCTCAAGACCCAAAAGAGAAATGCTCGGAACCCAAACTAGGGAAAATAGCAGATCTACAAGCTCACAACGTGATGCTTTGCGCCGCAATGTGAGCTTGTAGATCGTTCACAGAATTTCTTTGATTTTTCTTTGATTTCTTCATGAAATTACTGAGAAAAAAAAAGATTTTTGTTTTAAATTAATGATATTTTTTGCTTTGAAAATAATAATAATTAAAAACTAAATGTAGTAAACAAAAAAATAAAGGAACCCATACACTTTTGTCTGCGACACACAAATAGGTCTCGACCCACTGTTTGTGCCCCGTTGTACACTGTGTGCTTCCTGCGCTGAGGGAGGCCACGCTGCACTGCTCTGTGCAGCCATGTGCTTCTAGATTATTGTGTTGAGAGATAGAAGCCCAGAGACGGTGGGTGAATATCAAGAGCCTTGTGGCGTATAGATGGATAGATTGACTAGAGTGGAAGTATCAATACTGCAATGTAGAAGCAATCAACATTTACTTGGGTAAAGTACAAAAGTTCTGCACGCATGAAGATCAGCTATTTTCAAATGGACAAAATAGGCTACAGTATATATCTCGACTGTCGGGAAGAAACCACCTAACACCGAAATGTTCATTTTTCAACCTTATATTTTGAAAACAAAGCATACTGCCTCATCAAAGTTGGTGTTGTGACTTTATATATTGCTAATTACTGGAGTTGGAGATGTGGTGGAGTTAGCTGCTTTAGCAGACAGTTTGAGGGTTCAATGTAGTTAAGAGGTTTTGTCCGAAGCGCTTTTTACTACTTTTCATTGGTTCAATATTTTCGAAACAACACACAGACATAAAGGGTGTTCAAAAAAAGAAAAAAGGGTTAGGTGGTTTCCTTTTGTAATAATAATCAAAATCTACAAAGTAACTAAAGCTTTGGAATCATTTTAGTGGAGTAAAAGTAAGATATTTGCCTCTGAGATGGAGATGTATAGGCCTAGTGGAGTACAAGTACTGAAAATTGGAAAGCCTCCAATTTGTACTTACTGTAAGTACAGTACTTGAGTACATGTATTTCGTTACTTTAGGCCACTGGAGACGGTAGGTGAATATCAAAAGCCTTATATGGATAATAGACGGTGTGTATGGCGCCAATCCACCTGGGAAAGCTTTGTTTACATAATGTAGAGAGCTATACGCCTACGTCTAATGTATTCTTCTAAATGTGTTTTCTTCTTAAAACGCATAAAAGGGAATAGGACTGATTTATCTCACACTGCAGGTGTGATCCATGTTTCTTCTCTGCCTGTTTTAAGGACTTGACGATTTTAATAGCAAACAAAAGATTAAACGCCTCGTTAAGACCAATTTTCCACAGTGTAATTGTGATTACGGAGGAGATCGGAGTCTGTCGGCAGCCTGGTACGCTTGGGTACACTTAGCGCTGCACTTAGCACATGTACCGTCGCAGTGTGAGAGCGTGCGGACGGACCGCGTGACAAATTGTGCTCCCGATATGGTGTTCGCATTTAACACGGCACGAGATGCCATTTTTCTTCTCGCTTATTCTCCCCTGGAAATTCATAGATACCAGTGGCAGCCATTTAAATCCAGGCTATTTCCTAGTCCTGTGTGTATGACGAGGCCGCGGTCTTCAGTACCAGAGATTGGAACCCGGGGTGTGGTGTGGTGTGGGGGGTAAAGAACTAGAGATTGGAACCCGGGGTGTGGTGTGGTGTGGGGGGTAAAGAACTAGAGATTGGAACCCGGGGTGTGGTGTGGTGTGGGGGGTAAAGAACCCGGGGTGTGGTGTGGTGTGGTGTGGGGGGTAAAGAACTAGAGATTGGAACCCGGGGTGTGGTGTGGTGTGGGGGGTAAAGAACCCGGGGTGTGGTGTGGTGTGGTGTGGGGGGTAAAGAACTAGAGATTGGAACCCGGGGTGTGGTGTGGTGTGGGGGGTAAAGAACCAGAGATTGGAACCCGGGGTGTGGTGTGGTGTGGTGTGGGGGGTAAAGAACCCGGGGTGTGGTGTGGTGTGGGGGGTAAAGAACTAGAGATTGGAACCCGGGGTGTGGTGTGGTGTGGGGGGTAAAGAACTAGAGATTGGAACCCGGGGTGTGGTGTGGTGTGGGGGGTAAAGAACTAGAGATTGGAACCCGGGGTGTGGTGTGGTGTGGGGGGTAAAGAACCTGGGGTGTGGTGTGGTGTGGGGGGTAAAGAACCCGGGGTGTGGTGTGGTGTGGGGGGTAAAGAACTAGAGATTGGAACCCAGGGTGTGGTGTGGTGTGGGGGGTAAAGAACTAGAGATTGGAAACCGGGGTGTGGTGTGGTGTGGGGGGTAAAGAACCCGGGGTGTGGTGTGGTGTGGGGGGTAAAGAACTAGAGATTGGAACCCAGGGTGTGGTGTGGTGTGGGGGGTAAAGAACTAGAGATTGGAAACCGGGGTGTGGTGTGGTGTGGGGGGTAAAGAACCCGGGGTGTGGTGTGGTGTGGGGGGTAAAGAACTAGAGATTGGAAACCGGGGTGTGGTGTGGTGTGGGGGGTAAAGAACCCGGGGTGTGGTGTGGTGTGGGGGGTAAAGAACTAGAGATTGGAACCCAGGGTGTGGTGTGGTGTGGGGGGTAAAGAACTAGAGATTGGAAACCGGGGTGTGGTGTGGTGTGGGGGGTAAAGAACCCGGGGTGTGGTGTGGTGTGGGGGGTAAAGAACCCGGGGTGTGGTGTGGTGTGGGGGGTAAAGAACCCGGGGTGTGGTGTGGTGTGGGGGGTAAAGAACCCGGGGTGTGGTGTGGTGTGGGGGGTAAAGAACTAGAGATTGGAACCCGGGGTGTGGTGTGGTGTGGTGTGGGGGGTAAAGAACCAGAGATTGGAACCCAGGGTGTGGTGTGGTGTGGGGGGTAAAGAACTAGAGATTGGAACCCAGGGTGTGGTGTGGTGTGGGGGGTAAAGAACTAGAGATTGGAACCCGGGGTGTGGTGTGGTGTGGGGGGTAAAGAACTAGAGATTGGAACCCGGGGTGTGGTGTGGTGTGGGGGGTAAAGAACCCGGGGTGTGGTGTGGTGTGGGGGGTAAAGAACCTGGGGTGTGGTGTGGTGTGGGGGGTAAAGAACTAGAGATTGGAACCCGGGGTGTGGTGTGGTGTGGGGGGTAAAGAACCCGGGGTGTGGTGTGGTGTGGGGGGTAAAGAACTAGAGATTGGAACCCGGGGTGTGGTGTGGTGTGGGGGGTAAAGAACCCGGGGTGTGGTGTGGTGTGGGGGGTAAAGAACCCGGGGTGTGGTGTGGTGTGGGGGGTAAAGAACCCGGGGTGTGGTGTGGTGTGGGGGGTAAAGAACCCGGGGTGTGGTGTGGTGTGGTGTGGGGGGTAAAGAACCCGGGGTGTGGTGTGGTGTGGGGGGTAAAGAACCCGGGGTGTGGTGTGGTGTGGGGGGTAAAGAACCCGGGGTGTGGTGTGGTGTGGTGTGGGGGGTAAAGAACCCGGGGTGTGGTGTGGTGTGGGGGGTAAAGAACCCGGGGTGTGGTGTGGTGTGGGGGGTAAAGAACCCGGGGTGTGGTGTGGTGTGGGGGGTAAAGAACCCGGGGTGTGGTGTGGTGTGGGGGATAAAGAACCCGGGGTGTGGTGTGGTGTGGGGGGTAAAGAACCTGGGGTGTGGTGTGGGGGGTAAAGAACCCGGGGTGTGGTGTGGTGTGGGGGGTAAAGAACCCGGGGTGTGGTGTGGGGGGTAAAGAACCTGGGGTGTGGTGTGGGGGGTAAAGAACTAGAGATTGGAACCCGGGGTGTGGTGTGGTGTGGGGGGTAAAGAACCCGGGGTGTGGTGTGGTGTGGGGGGTAAAGAACCCGGGGTGTGGTGTGGTGTGGGGGGTAAAGAACCCGGGGTGTGGTGTGGTGTGGGGGGTAAAGAACTAGAGATTGGAACCCGGGGTGTGGTGTGGTGTGGGGGGTAAAGAACCCGGGGTGTGGTGTGGTGTGGGGGGTAAAGAACCCGGGGTGTGGTGTGGTGTGGGGGGTAAATAACTAATCCAGCGGCGTGCTGATCTCTCGCTACATTCTGTCTACCTGCTGTGTGGGCCAATTTGTATGCTTCTGAACCGTAGAGGGAGTCATTACCGAGGTTGGGGAGGAGGCCGGCCTGCTAGACGCATCTGCACATCCCACGCAACGCATGCTCACATCACATGCGCGCGCTCACATGCACGCACAGTCGCACGCACACGCACACACACAGAGACACAGACACAGACACACAGTCAAACTGCACCCAGGCCTGCATGCTTACAACAGGGAAGGGATGGTCTCACAAGCACACACACACACACACACACACACACACACACACACACACACACACACACACACACACACACACACACACACACACACACACACACACACACGCACGCACGCACGCACGCACGCACGCACGCACGCACGCACGCACGCACGCACGCACGCACGCACGCACGCACGCACGCACGCACGCACGCACGCACGCACGCACGCACGCACGCACGCACGCACGCACGTCACACACGGATGCACACAGCGAAATAGATTGCAATCCCCCCGACTGTAATCCAGCGTAGTTTAAGCAGTGAGTTACAGCCTATTACTATTTGCCATACATGAGCTCACCACTATTGGAATAGGCAGATAAGAATACACACAGATGCTAAACGCGACCATAAAGCCTCACTTTACCTTGTATGTGCGAGAGCCAACCTGCTGGGCTTATCAGTGTTTATACACCACTGTGCGTGCGTGCGTGCGTGCGTGCGTGCGTGCGTGCGTGCGTGCGTGCGTGCGTGCGTGCGTGCGTGCACACGTGCGTGCACACGAGTGAGTGCGTGTGTCCCAAAGGGTGTTAAGAGTTATCTACTCAGGCCAGAAAGAGATAGAGGAGGGATTCAGGGGGAGAGAGAGAGGGGGCACAACAGAGTGAAAAGGAGGGGTGTAGTGAGAGGAGACATGGCAGGAGACAAAGGGAGAGAGGGAGAGATATAGAGAGACATAGGGAGAGAGAGAGAGAGAGAGAGAGAGAGAGAGAGAGACATGGTCAGTGTGTCATGGTGGATCTTCTTCCACACATAATGTAGTGCATACTGTCTGTAGTGTACATACTGTACATAATGTATAAACCATGATTGACACACACCTACTGTTACATGGAACATATAGTACAGTATGTCTTGTCCAGAATCAATCCAGCATGGATTCCTACATGGTAGAATTCCATTTATTCACTCAGAAAGAATTTTACTCTTATATACTGCAAATGATGTAAAATGAAGAAACCTTGAACCTTGGCAGGTGCGCGCAAGCACACACACACGCACGCACATGCACGCGCGCACACACACACACACACACACACACACGCACGCACGCACGCACGCACGCACGCACGCACGCACGCACGCACGCACGCACGCACGCACGCGCGCGCGCACGCACGCGCGCGCGCGCGCACACGCACACGCACACACACACAATCTTACAATCTTCCTCCCTTTATCTTCAGTGGCACAGTCAGAGCCTTGTAATTGCTTGATGGGGAGCTAATACTGATCCCAGGACAGCCTGATTAACCTCACATGCTGCTATGTGCCCAATAGACCAGGGGTAGGCAACCTTGGGCACGGGTGCCAACCAAGCCCCCAGTATAGGCTATCCAATGTTGAAGATGCCACTACCTACTGGCGAAATGTGGAATTGCAGCACTTTAATGGAAGTGGACGGACGTTCATGACGTCACGTGCGTAAGCCCGGACCTCAATTTGGCTAGGCTAAACTTCCGCTCGCTCAAGCCATTGAGTTATAATTATACTTCCGGAAGTCTTCCGGGTGCTTCAAAACGCCACTGAGCAACTTCCACTGAAATGAATAGCGGGGGCGGGGGGGGGGGGGGGGGGGGGGGGGGGGGGGGATCTACATGCTCATGATGATGAGCATGTAGATCTGCTATTGCAGGCAAACATCTACTCTCTCTATTGGGTCACAGGCTGTAAGGTGTGCATGGGAAGCACTGCACTAGACAGCCGTGGTCCGTTGATTCCACATCAGCTATAAGACCATATCGTCTCTGTCGGGTGGAAACCTCTCATGTCCAAAACTGTTGCTTTTCGGGATTCAAATAAATGAAATAACGACAAAAGTAACACACCGACAAGCTCAAAACGTGTTGCTTCGCACCGCGTTTTGAACTTGTGGGTCTGCTACTTTTGATGCTTTTGTGGGTATTTATTTTTGAAAAACACAAAAGGATACACTTACTGTACACATCCTAGTACAGTCATTTGCAACCTTTTTCATTTCAAGGACCTGCCGCTGGGACCCCCTGGTTGGAACCCCTTAAAGGACCCCTTTAAGAACCACTGCACTAGGCCACGGACCCCCATTTGATGTTGAAGATTGAAGATGTTTTTTTATCTGTACTGTATGTCCCCAATCTGCACTGTAACATCCCCAGGGTTCATTTACTGTAACTATGAGTGTTCAAATGGAACCAAATGGACCGGTATAATTAAGGCCAATCTATCCTTTGAGCGTTGTGCAAAGTGTCAACTGTGTGTCGCACGACAAATGTGACAAATGAAGTGGAAAAATGAAAGGTTGCGCATGCCTTCATAAAACATACAGTATGCATATACATAGGAAAAAATACGTACAGTAAACACACATACACACACATAATGCATGCATATGATTCAAGGACGTTTTTAATTACCGAAACTACTTTCTCTGCCAAAACACGCTGGCAACTCTTTATTGGTTAACATAGGCACAGATGGTATAAGGAGGATTGTCCAAAACACAGGCCACACACACACTCGTGCACACGCACGGCACGGCACGCACGCACGGCACACACACACACACACACACACACACACACACACACACACACACACACACACACACACACACACACACACACACACACACACACACACACACACACACACACACACACACACACACACACACACACACACACACACACACACACACACACACACACACACACACACACCCTGAGGGCTTCAACAACGTCACATAAACACAAACAATAGTATCTGGCAAACACAGTGTCTTTTATCTTGCGAAAACAGCCGTTCCACATTCTACACTCAGTTGAATGTTTCACAGCACGCTTTAGTATGCACGCTCACGAGACATGCACGCACACACACACACACACAGTCTGTGGACAGCTAATCTCCGGCACCGTTGGACCGATCGGCGTAAAATTGTGCACTCCCTGGAGGCCAGAAGCACAGGTCGATGTGAAATCTTTCACATGGACCTGTTATAGCGCCACCAGGAGGCAGATTTTTCCAAAAACATTTGTTTGATATCACTCCTAGGGCTCCATTTTTGTCTCATCTTTCTAAAGCCACTATTTGGGGATTTAGGAGTGGGGAAAGGGTGTTCCCCCACTAAAGTTGGTATTTTGGTTACCTGTCTAAATCCCTTAAACACCTCCGTTACCCGTTATATTATGCATAGTTGTGGTTTGGGCGTTACAATAATTAAACGAATCACTAGTCCACGTGCCATTGCCTTTAGATCCCTTATGCGTTGCCCGTTAGTGCTATATTGCTTCATAGCCTTGCCCGCAGCTGGCTTGAAGTCTCACTTGTGAATCACAACTCGCTCAAATCTTGCTCATTTTTCATTTCAAAGTTCTATGTAAACTAGGAAATTAGGGCTTTCATTTGGTATAGATAGATAGATAGATAGATCGTGCGTGTAGGCCGTCTCTACGGAACGGTATGAAGCGGAAAGGAAAGTTCGGAAAGTTCGGATTTAGACATCATTAAACCCCATTTGCTGCTATGGGGTGATGAACTGAATGAGCAAATGGAATCGCGCACGCCGCACGCCTGGCACAAATAACTTCTTTGACTATACAATTATATAAACACAATGGACACAAGGAATTGGCAGGCACTCACTTCTGCTGATTATAGGAAAATTACAAAGAGATGCATAGGAGAATAAGGAGAGATGACACAGCCTGCCCTGCACTCCGCGGACATCTCCATTGAGGCGCGGTGCGCGCCGCTCTTTACCAAACTCATTTGGCATATGGTTTACGGGTAAAGGCTGCGACAAAATTGGAGCCCCATGTCTCCTACAGATTTTGTCCAAACATTATGCTAATTGGGTACACACCATTTTTATGTCATCAAGACGGACCTGTCCAATTTTTCATATTTCATCCTGATTGTGATCCTCAAATATTTTCATGTCAAGGAACCCCACATTTATATGTAGCCTAGCATTAGAGAGCGGACCACTATCTGAAAATATTTCATGCTGGTTTCTTTCGGTTTTTCAACACAATACAACACACTGCCCTGACACAGAGCCCACCCTGGGGCGTTGATCACTTTTATGAGCCTAACCCAAAGTCAATATGCAATTTCACACAGTGTTGTCACAGTAGTTTCAACACAATTACAACACCTTTACTTTATCCAGACAAGGCAGAACAGTCTGTGTACAGGCCTATTTTCCATCCAAATATATTCAGTCGGCAACATTGACAGTATAAGCTCTCTACAATAACATAGGTACACTCTCAACATGCAGGAATGAAATCACAAGACAGCACAGACAAGTAGGTCAGTCTACTCTTCTCACACCACATGCACAATGATCAACACTGCTGCATACTATAAGGCTCAGATTAGCACATCACAAACACTCAGATCTATGAATGTTGTCTTTGGGATAAGTAGGTATAAGTTTGCTTCTCCGAAAAACCAACCTAAACATGCTGCGTCACCATCACACATTCAAAGCGGCTGATGAGCACTTTGATTAAAAAATCAGCGTAGCCGCTAAGAAGCCTTTTCTTGTTGCTTTTCGAGCTGAGAAATGCACAACATCATCACTTAACTCCAGTTTCATTACCAAGCCACTTTCTGAAGACAGATGACTCCGTCTATTTTAACGCATGGTGGCTCTCATTTAGTTTGAGATCAATGAGAGTTTAGAAAAACCAATATGCCCGAGATGCACTGATCCCCTGAAGTACCCTGTCAATTCTGCTTCAGCTTCTCAAACATCTTTTCTATTTTGACATTCACTACACATCACTGCTGTTACTAGGCGAATAGTTCAGCCTCAACAGATCATGATTGGTGGGCCATCAAGAAGCTGAGGGGCTGCATGGTGTCAGAGCCCTGTTCGGCTGTGTGTTACTGAAATATGTGCCCGCTGGCAGGCAGGGTGAGACGACCAATGGAAGATGGAGAAGCAACACAAAAGCAGAGTAAACTAGAATGCTATCTGGCCCGAAACAGAGAATACACTGTGGCAGAATACCTGAGCACCGTGACCGACCAAAAACAAAGAAACATCTTAACTAGGTACAGACTCGGTGAGCACAGTCTTGCGATCGAGAAAGGCCGTCACAGGCAGACCTGTCTCCTCCCTAGAGAAGACAGACTATGCACCACCCACTGCACACAAAATGAAGTGGAAACTGAGCTACATTTCTGCTGTAAGGCATCAGAGACACATACTTCCCACAGCACAGAGATTTTGAAAACATGACTCTCATATCAGCTGGGTGAAGTGCAACAATGTGCAATCACAGCAGCAAGATTTGTGAGCTGCTGTGATAGGAGATGGATATCAAATGGAAGACAACCATCCTAAAGACTAATCATTGTGTGTATTCCTGCATCGAGTGATCTTGGTAGTTGGTACATGAACGATTAAGGATCTGAGTCTATACGAGGACGCGTCGAAGCTGTACCGCACAAGTATGTACACTGAATATGACTGTAATATATAATATGCCCGGCCTGTAGGTGCCAAGTAGAGAGAGGAAGACATGCATCTCTCATGCAACGACGGAAGGACGGACAGACTGACGCTACGGTAGCGTCACCTGCAGTGCTATCTTCGATATACTTAGACTAATCTACAACATTATAGTAGCCTATTTGCCATCCTTAACGGTTTCTAAACTGTAATCGAGATATGAGCAAACTCCCCAGAGAGAAGAGATTAAGCAGATTGGAGCAGCAACAAGCAGTCAGAAGGTAAGCTCTGTTAGACAGTTATCCAGTTAGCTACATGCCTACAGTACATCTCTTTACAGTATGGAGAAATGCTCTCTGTAAAAGTTGTACTTCTTATGACAACATTGATTATGATTAAAATAAAAATCGTATCTATCGATCTATAAATGCACCATGTCTCTGTCTGTACGTGTGTGCAGCTGTAATGCACGTAACTCCAGAACAGTTTGCCCTACCGACTTCAAATTTGACACACGTGTTCCGCACCCTCACAGGGAGTGCAGTGCCCAGTGTCAAGTCGGTCGGACCTACGGTTGTCCAGAACCGCCACAAAAGGCTTCTGCCCGGGCTCTGGACAGGGTCCCAGGGTCCATATATGGAGCTGGCCTGTTCTGACATCACATCACTACACATTTGGGCATGCCTGACACAGAACTCCATATAGGAATAAATGCTTCCATAGCAAAAATCTGCAGAAGTATCTCATGGTCCACGTTTATTCTACATCTGTGTGGGTGCACCCGACAGTCTGGGACTGTTGTTGATAATTAATGAAATGATTAATTGCATTTTTATAGCGCTTTTCCAAGTGCTCAAAGCGCTTTACAATGGTTGGTTCATTCATTCATACATTGGGAGATAATGTACAGTAATGTATTTGATTGATAACACATGGTATGCTTAGTGCTACATATGAATGACACGGTTTCAAGATTCAAGAACACTTAACAAGATAAACCAGATGCAATTTGTTTGTTGTTTTTCTTTCCAGATTGGTAATCTCCACAATTTATCTGTTCTCTGAAAATAGCTGATCTACAAGCTCACTCACTAGGCTGCAGATTGACTATTTTCGGAGAAGAGATTCATAGACATGCGCAAAATATAAAATAGCTGTGGTGCTTATGTAAGTAGTTATGGTAAAATAAACACTTATAAACTGAGCAAGTCTGCACCATTTTAAGTAAAAAAGAACGTAGCTGTAAAAAGCCGGCTGATGGGCGCCGCCATCTTTGTTGTTGTTTGGAGGGGCGAGGGGGCTATGCCATCATCATTTCAGGAAAGAACCGTATTCGTTGTACACACAAAGATGAAAAAGTGGCGTCTCCGACTCTCCGGATTTTGCAACTGTGGGAGCCGGTTTCAAAAATGCGCATCTCGGTCACCCAAAACGTTCCGTGTGGCAGAAACGGCAAAACAATATTATAAGGATAACTATTTGTGCTGATACAGCTAGATACGTCCGTGTGTAGACATGCCCCAAATCAGATTGGAAGTGAGAGAGACAAAAGGAAGGGAGATGGAGAAGGAGAGAACAAAAGAGTTGGAGTAAGAGTGAAAGACAGACACTAAATTAAATCCAAGCGAAACTTTGGGTCACTTATCTATACTTTTCAATCATTCCCTCCACAGTCCACACTCTGTCTCTGACTGACTGACTGACTGACTGACTGACTGACTGATGGACAAACTGACTGACTGACTGACTGACTGACTGACTGACTGACTGACTCACTGACTGACTGACTGACGGACAAACTGACTGACTGACTGACTGACTGACTGACTGACTGACTGACTGACTCACTGACTCACTGACTGATGGACAAACTGACTGACTGACTCACTGACTGACTCACTGACTTACTAACTGACTGACAGATGAACTGACTTACTGACTGAATCAATGGCTGGCCACCTGCCTCATTGACGGACTCCACTCCCCTGACTGCCCGGAAGGTTGTGTGGACTGATTGGCGTGCTGAATAAAACATGAGTCTAGTTTAGAGAAGGTGTTGTACTTTTCTTAAACCTTCTGCAGGGACTTCAGGAACTACTTGTTCTTTTTAAAAGGTCCATCGTTCATCTTAATCACCCGCAGTAAAAATCCAGAGAGTACCCTTGAGGGAAATATATGATATAATTTGGTGCATACAGTGTATGAAGCATAGATAGATAGATAGATAGATAGATAGATAGATAGATAGATAGATAGATAGATAGATAGATAGATAGATAGATAGATAGATAGATAGATAGATAGATAGATAGAGATATTATTATGGTGTATGTAGAGGTGATTGGGTAAATCATATATTAACATATTGGTTAATAACATATTAACTGAGGACAAAACATTACGTACTTCTATAAATTTGCTCACAAGATAACTGGTGTCACTTCACACTGTCAAACCCAGTGCAAACAGTGTGGCAGGAACGAGAACTCAAGATTCAAGAGCAGAATTGATGACATAAATAATAAACAATAAAAAGTCACACAAACAGAAAAACGTATAATTTTTGCATAATAAGATGCACAAATGGCGACAGTGGCTGTGTCAAAGACAGCAAGGAAGTGTACAGTATGTGTGCATGTACGTGTGGCTTGCGTGCGTAGGCTGGGGGAGAGCGTAAAGGAACAATACGGGTAGATATGTTCTAGTTATGTCAGTTTTAAGCAGGTCCTGTTGATTTGTTTGTTTGTTTATATTTTTCATGCATGTAAGCAATTTCCAGTTTTCCACCAGCTGGAGCTCAAGCCTCCGGCCCTCCCACTGAGAGGCGCAGGTGAGAGCACTTGGGTTTTTTATCATGTGATAACCAGTGATGGAAAAAGTACTCGCATGTTTTAGAAGTATCAATACTATACCCTAATACTATATTGTAGAAATAGTCTGTTACAAGTACAAGTTCGGTATTTAAAATGTACTTGAGTAAAAGTGCAAAAGTATTTGCATCAAAATATACTTAGCACACCAAAATTACAGTATGCCGAATGTCCCATTTCGCATGTTTCCAAATGATATAATCCTTTGAAAATATCAGATCTACTGGTTGGTGTGGTGATAACCAATGCTGTACACCCCATGGCTCCATGATTTGGATGGTGTGCTTGATGACGCGCAACGCGAGGCTGCTGAGCGCGGGCACTCGCTCGTCAAGAAGCTCGCTCTGGTACGCATGACGGGTCTCGAGGCCTCACTGTCGGCGCACCTGCCTTGTCACGCCATTTGAAAAGTCAACGCACACAGGACGTTATGAATGAACCAAAAGGAGCACTGCCGAGCTCAGTGTGGTGGATTTGTTTCGTTCTTTTACAGGCTAGTGCTAATTTCCTGTGACACCCACGTTTCTTGATCAGGGGGGTCCGGGGGGTCTGACAGGCCCCACTGTAATTGAAGGTGAATGTTTAGTTAATGTATTGTGTTCCATCTTCAAGGTCAATGCATAATTAGGTTAAAGCGTCCTGTAGAATGAAGCTCACCCGTTTGGGGTTTCCCCCCCCCGACACAATAGCAACACAATAAAATCCTCACTGTTCCTTTATCCATTTGTAACTCTGACTCCAGGTAAAGGTCCATTTGGTTACATTTGTAAACTCTCAAAACTAACCACTTGAATCCCAATGTCCTCTTTTCTGTTGGAACATTAGTGAAATAGTGTGTCAAAGCCCACAAGCTCACAAGGTTGTGAACTTGTAGATCTGCAATTTCTGCCAGTGGGTGTAGGAAAGAAGAGCGGACCAACAACTTAGGTCTGGGTAGAGGGTTTTAGTGGCTAGATTAACACTCAGGGTTCTACCGTGCATTTGCATTAAATTGCATTCTGGAGTTCAGTGTGCCTTAAACAATGCACTGTAAAATAAAAATGTTGCTTATTAGTAAGACCAATAAAAAGCTAATTACCATCACAGAGTGGTAGAAAATAAAATGAGATGAGAGGACTCCCACCCAGGAGAGCTTTTTACTCGGCCCGCCTTTGACCGAAGATACAGATACACTATACAGTACGTAATCGGCCCGTTAATGAATTCTTTGAAGTAGGGTTTAAAAATTAAATTAACCGATTAAACAAATGAGGTCAAGTTCTACTTAGGCATTATGGCTGATACGAATTTGAAATTCAGTAGGTAAAGCACATTTGTAAGAAGGAGTCCAAGTAGGAATTGTTTTCATTGTGTCAAGCTCCTCGACTACTGTACATGTGTGCAATCCTGTATTAAAATTGGCTTAACCCATTTTGGGCGGGAACCCTTTTTGGTGTTTTAAACATTATGTTATAATTTAGCTATTGAAAAATAGCAGATCTACAAGCTCATAGCGCGCCACCGAGTGGCGCGCTACGAGTTCGTAGGTCTGCTATTTTTGAAAAATCGTGAAAATATTTATAGGATTTAGAATATTTTTTTTTAATTTTGAGGTCAGGCCTAATTGGCTTAAGGGAGGGCCACGTCACTCTGACTCAACCTCGGTATCCAGGCTTTTTTCTCCATCTCAGAAATAAAACACTCTGACTAAGACATAACAATACGGTATGGTTAAAACAATTACTAGGTAGGTTTTCTTTGACTATTAATTAAGAAATCACACTCTTGTGAAGTGAGCAGTGCCTCTCATGATGATGATGAGAACGTCCTCATACATCACATTCCGTGCTAAACAGACATACACACAAAGTTGTGCATCGCCGCTCCAAAGCACATCTCAGCAGGGTGTAAATGGTAAATGGTGCATTTATATAGCGCCTTTATCCAAGGCGCTTTACATAGATTGTGCATTACATTCACCCATTCACACACACATTCATACACCGATTGCAGCGGAAGCCATGCAAGGTACCAACCAGCACATCGGGAGCAATTTGGGGTTCAGTGTCTTGCCCAAGGACACTTCGACATGTAGACAGGAGGAGCCGGGATTAGAACCGCCGACCCATGGATCATTGGACAACCTGCTCTACCTCTTGAGCCACAGTCGCCCGGGTGTGAAACGGAGGGGCACCATGGCACACATCTGGGCATGCTAGGGTGTAAAACACCACAGCACACATCTGGGCAGGGTGTGAAACGGAGGGGCACCATGGCACACATCTGGGCATGCTAGGGTGTAAAACACCACAGCACACATCTGGGCAGGGTGTGAAACGGAGGGGCACCATGGCACACATCTGGGCATGCTAGGGTGTAAAACACCACAGCACACATCTGGGCAGGGTGTAAAACAGTACTCACCCAAGGAAGGCACAGGTGACAGCATGGCATGATGCTCATCATGACACTCATTAACACCCTGGAGCAGGAACAGGTGTAGCCTCGGAAACCCAGACGTTTTTATTTCCAGGGAGAAAAAAAAAGTCTGGGACCGAGTCCACTTCAATTCGGCATAGAGTAGCGCAAACATCGCTCACTCTCTGCTGATTTCTGATCGTCCGCACCTTTGTTAAATTGACACACACACGCACACATGCACACACACACACACACTCCTCTCTCTCTCTGTCGCTCTAAGTAATTAGTCTCATGTCGTGCAGCTGCGCATAGTTTCTCCCGGCGGATCCTGCCGGGAGCTGCCTATGCCATAAAAAGCATAGGTGAGTTCCAGGCTAGAACAGGTGCAACCACATGTAAAAACAACACCACCAATCAAGTGTGTGGAAGGGCTGGAGAAAAGTCACCAAGCACAGCAACAACCACCAGCTCAGTGGCCTTGTGGTTCGAGTGCCCACCTTGACATTGGGAGGGGAATCGCTGGCTGAGTCTTACCAAGGACCATTGGGACCCAGTGCTTCCCTTCTTGGCACTATCATTATCAAGGGTTGGATTGAGGGTGAGTCCCTGTGACATACTAGATTCATGTGCAGGGAATGCACTTGTACATCAAGCTGCCTCACACTACACAGAAATAAGACCTATGGGTCAGATGGTTTGGGAATAGTTGGTTCCCAAGGCTACTACTTACTTACAGCAACAACAAACAGCCTACTACAAAATACCCCGCTAGGGGAAATTAGGGTAGACCTGGGAGATGGGCTGCAGTAGTTAACCAATTTTGTCCATACAAGTGGTTTTCGAAGTGGGGCCAATTGGAAAGGAGATTGGGGAAAAACAGCAAACAAAAAAGATTATTATTTGCATATATTTTTTGTCTACACTTACAGTATATATTTTTCTACAAATGTGCTCATGTCGTATCACAGCATGTTGTGTTGTACTCATAGATACAGGCCCCATGTTGCAATAGGAGGGCCGCAGTCATAGGCTATGGACATGTAGGCATCCTGGCATGGACAGGTTAGGGAACCCAGCTGGTCCAGACGACCCTGAAGCCGGTAGTGGTACTGTGGTCTGCAGAGGAGGAGAAGATCATCATCATAGACTATATAACTTACAGTCCCATGGCATAAAGAGCGTGACTGAGAGCCTTTGAAAGATAGAACCCAAAAATAGCAGTGCCTCTTGTATGACTGCAGGGGGAAAGGATCGCATGCATGGCTGTTCCCAGTCGAGGATTCCCTGCCTAGTCAGTGTGGAGAATGATCACAGCCAGTGGAATGCCAGAGAAGGAGAGAAAGACAGCCCACAGGATGGAGGAGGCAACATAAAGAGCTCCCTGCTGATTACTGTAAAGTAACTAAAGTCCTATACTATTTGAAATATAATGAACCATTTTCAAAGAATTAATATGTGTAAACTTGAGAAATGGGACATTCTGCATAACAAGTACTTTTACTTTCAAGAAGAAGTATATTTTAATGCGAATACTTTTTAACTTTTACTCAGGTAATTTATTTTAATACCAGACTTTCATTAGTAACAGAGTATTTCTGCATTGTGGTATTGGTACTTTTACTTAAGTACAAAATGTGAGTACTTCTTCCACCACTGCTTATGGAGCTCAGAGTGTAGAGTAGGAGAGTATACTCCTACTCTACAGCGACACGCTTTGATCTCGCCTCAAAGCGGGTGCAAACATTGCTCCTATGGCTGGAACTATCCCATTGAGATAGAATGAGCACTTCCGCATTCCATTGTTACAATGGGAGTCAACGCTAGTGTCGCCACTCTATTACTATATTACTCTGGGTACACTGTAAGCCAGGAGGAGGAGAGGGGAAGTGAAGTGAACACCCAGATGAACGATGGATAACGTCTGACAACATCTACTCCTCCCAGCCACGACTTCATTCTTTATCTAATTATATTAAAATGTTTTTACTAAAGGCCAGCAAACAAATCCTTAGGGATTAAGCTACATTTTAGAATGCTGATGTCATAATATGCAACGTGCATATACTGATCAATGCCCCAAACACTTAAATCCAATAAGTCAACCATACACTCTTACACCATATTAAGCCACTTCCGAGGCCAGCCCAGTACAGACAATATCCAAGATTTGTGAGAAGACACTAGACAGTACAGTACAGTACAGTACAGTACAGTACAGTACAGTACAGTACAGTACAGTACAGTACAGTACAGTACAGTACAGTACAGTACAGTACAGTAGACTGTTTTAGAATGTTGCAGAGGAACATTGCAGCCATGACAACTACCCTATCTCAGAACGGCCGAAACTTGTTTCCATGGTGCTGAACTCAAAAGCGACTGTGCTAACACATCAAGACAGGTTACACAGGGTGCACTGCACACAGGTGATGCCAAGTCTAAATCAAATCTTCACTATAGCTCTGATTCTGAGTAGTCAAACCAATGCCACGCACGCACGCACGCACGCACGCACGCACGCACGCACGCACGCACGCACGCACGCACCGCACGCACCACACACACACACACACACACACACACACACACACACACACACTAAGTGAAAGGGCACTGCAGCCACGATGGCCTCAGGACTCGTAAAAATTACAAAGGCATCAGAGCCAAATAGCAGGGCAGTGACATTAGCAGTGAAATTGATGTTGATTGAAGTAGCTTCAAACTCAGTGTCCTCTGCTTGCCTGGGTTTCTCTAGCCGTACTGTGTGGGTTTAGAAACAGTAGCTTCAAGGTGTTTTATTATTATATTAACATATACAATACAGCTTGTGCTATGAGCTTCCTCAACATAATAATTCAGTCACATAACTCATGAATTGATTGAGAACACGAATAGCGTCAGAACATTTCATTTCTAAAATATAAATATCTTGGCATTCAGGCTGACAGGCTCTGCTAATAATTACTCCCTCCCTCCTCAGTCTGACAGGCATTTGTCCGACAGCACCACCGATCCCCACATGTGTGACCGCGGCATTACAACTAACCCGTGGCCGGGTTAAAACTCACCCGTGGCTACCGACATACTGTATGTGGCAGGTTAAAACTAACCCATGGCTCCTGACATATGTGGCAGGTTAAAACGAACCCGTGGCAGGTTAAAACTAACCCATGGCTCCTGACATATGTGGCAGGTTAAAACGAACCCGTGACAGGTTAAAACTAACCCGTGGCTTTTATTCCTGTGAGGTTAGATTTAGGGTTTGGGTTTTGGGTCGGAACAAACACATGCACCCCCTGCTCAGCACATTAGAAGACAACCATTTAATTTAAGAGCAGGTACGATACTGTATGATACATCTATATTTCTATAGCGGACCGACCGCAGGGGAAAACAGAACCCCTAAGGAAAGCAAAGCCTACTGTGCTGTGCTGTGCTACTGGGCAGAGGAGAGTGGCGGAGAGAGAGAGCGTGGGGTTGAGTATGTGTGTGTGTGTGTGTGTGTGTGTGTGTGTGTGTGTGTGTGTGTGTGTGTGTAATAATGTGCCCTCTAAACATTAGCAGAATTCTGTGTCACTGCACTCAGGAGGGAACCCGCTGTGTCGTGAGAGTATCATGTCTCTCTGGAGTCCACTTTAGAGCAGGCCTGTCCTCTCCTCTCAACTCCACTCAATCCCTCTCTCCTCTCCTCCACTCAACCCCCCTCTCCTCTCCTCTCCTCTCCTCCACTCAACCCCCCTCTCCTCTCCTCTCCTCTCCTCCACTCAACCCCCCTCTCCTCTCCTTCACTCACCCGCTCTCTCTCTCTCTCTCTCTCTCTCCTACTCAACCCCACCCTCTCTCTCTCATCTCCTCTACTCAACCCCACCCTCTCTCTCTCCGCCACTCTCCTCTGCCTGTCTCCTCTCCTCTGCCTGTCTCGTCTCCTCTCCTCTGCCTGTATCCTCTACACACTTCTATCCTCCCTTCTCCTCCTCCTCTACTCTGTCCATTCGAATTCCGTCCTATCCGATGGCAGAAGAAGTACTGTTTTACTTAGGTATAACAGATTGTTTTTGAGTGGTGCAACCACTCCTATAGACAGCTATGTGTGTCCCTGACTGTGTCCCTGACTGGCTGTGTCCCTGGCTGTGTCCGAGCACGAAAATAGCGTTTGGTTGTTTTTCACCACCAAGTGTCAGTGTAGTTCCTGTGGGTCTGGAACTACCAGGGACCCCATGGGGACCCCCACACAGAGTTGCACCACTCACTTCACACAGGTGTGATTTTTATATTGTGGTATTGCTACTTTTATAGTATAAAAGGCCTGTATTACATCATTTACTTGAGTTAAAGAGCTGGAGAGACAAGGAGACCCCTGTTACTGAACAAATGCTCTATGTTACAGAGACTTGTCCTACCTTATTTTTCAAGTAGCTAGCCAGCGCAGAGACGGTATAGTTGAGTGTTTGTAATTATAATTATTTTTTCATTGGCGCGTTTGACTGTCAAGGTTTCAGCCTCCAGGAAGAACCCCTAAATACAAAGGGAAGACCTCACTGCACATAACAACCACACCTAATGAAGTACTGTCACCTCATAGACACAAAATGATTATCTTCTTGTTTCTTCTTAATCAATCGTGTTTCTATTCTGAACTTTTTGCTCAGGCGTGTCCAAATATTTCCCCTTGTCCATCTTTCTCTCATTCCCTATAATCAAGCTTAAAGGTCACTGTTTTCCGCTCTGTGTTTTGGTTCCTTTGGCACCCAAATTATATTTATCTCTCCTCAGCCGTGAATTCTAAATCATCTACTACAGCCACGGTTCTCAAGGGGGGTCCGTGACGCATAGCCAGGGGGTCCGTGACGCATAGCCAGGGGGTCCGTGACGCATAGCCAGGGGGTCCGCAAAATCATTCAGATTATTTTTTTTAATGCTCTATCATTACAATTATGTTTATCTAATTGAAAAGTGTGCTGTCGGGTTTTGCACACAAGCAATTTGAATAAAATGACTATTGCCAGATGATTCATTAGTGGTTTCTGTTTATGACTATGGAATGGGTCTGAATGGGTCTGAATGATTTCGATACAAATGGTTCCAATGGCATCTAAATGTAAACATGTGGTTTATATGCTTATCGTTATTGCGAGGCTGAGGGGGTATTTGGAACGAACTCTCGCCTCCAAGGGTTACCTGGGCCAAAAAGGGGCTGCACTACAGCAACCGTGTCTGGCACGCAGATGTAGCCCATGTTTGTCACGGTGACATGAGCTCCTTAAACAACAGTGAACATGAAGGGCTGATGATACAGCGGCTGACCAATACACACAAGCTCATGGCCGTCTCTGTCTGCCCAGAGCCCGTACCCCTTCACTGTATGTCAGAGGTCAACGGTCCCATTCTGTCAGCGACCTTTTCAAAGGTCATCATTGCTTGTTCTCCTTTTGCACGATTTTGAGACTTTATTAAAGGATTATTTCACTTTAAAGCAAAATGGGTCATTTTATCTACTCACATCAGTTTTTAAATACATTTTTTGAAACTATTCTTATTTATTTATAGGCTTTTCCTTTATTACATTATTTGTTTTTCTTTTCTCTCTTTTTTTGGGACATGCCCAAAATGGGGACGCTAGGTGGAAGAGTGGTAAAACGAGGGTAAATAAATATAGATACGAGGACCACAAGGAAGCTAAAACAACAACACAGAACACATTACTGTGCAGTACATCTCTACAGGACAGACTCATCTAGAGATAAAACACACACGCAGGTCAGACAGTTGGCCACAAATACAGAGAGCTACGAGGTCATTACCAGTATACATCTATGGACTGATGGGTAGAGAGAGATTGATGGGTAGACACACTGCCTGCTTGGTAGATAGACACACCGGCTAGCAGATGGCAGAGGTATCGATTTATTTTCGTGTGGATAGGGGGAGGCTGACAGACAGAAAGATAAGATAAAAACAGACAGACAGACAGACAGACAGACAGACAGACAGACATGTGTCAATTTTTTCACTCAGAGTTAAATTGACACTTTTTCTGCAACATAACACTTCAGCCCACACTGCCTTTCACCACACACCGCATTGTTACATGCTACATGACAGACTAATGGACCCCCGTGCACGCTGCCTCATTCAAATGTCTGAGAACCCACTCCCCCCCTTCCATTCCGTCTAGCGCCAGATTATGTGGCTGCACAGAAAAGTACAGTAAATATGAAATGAAGTCTCAAATCGCTAGCTGTCGGCAGCCTGACAGACTGCTAGACTGGCTCAGGGTCATTGTGACCTTCTTTGCACTCTTGGAGGTTTTGATGACTTAAGTCGGGCTGCCTCGAAACGCCTCTGCTCCGCTAAAAAGCAAGGAAATACAACTCGGCGCTCCCTGAGACTAAGAGTGATGCTGACAGCGCAGCCCTAAGGCGCTCTCGTCAGGTAGCAACCGACTTCTGACTCCACACATACACTTCTTCCATTTGCTTGTCTTTGCTTTTTTTTATGCAGTATGAGAGCGAGTGGGCTGGGAGAAAAAGCGCTGTGCGGGGAGACCTCGAGGAGGTGTGTGCTCCATTCAGGTCAGGGAGAACTTGGCCAACCATACACTACATGGATAAAGACAACTATTCAAGGTTTGAGAGCCTGGACAAGAGAAGGAAAGAGAATGAGACAGAGGGAAATATTATGTTGTTGTTGTCTGGCAGAAACCTTGTACCCTCATATTTCAACATTGTATGTTTTTCTTCTTTTTTTGCCGTGCTATAGAGTGTTGTGTGAAAGTAGCGGAAATAGCAAATCTACAATCACAATATCTTGCAGATAGGCTGCTCAACAGTGTGTGACCCGAACGTGACCCCACTCATCAGCAGGGGACAATAGGTTGTACTCTAAACAGACATAGAGACACACACAGCCCTTCATTGGAGCACTGTGCACTGTACAAAAATCCACAGTACACCACTGATTGTACAGTGTACACACGGTTATAGTATTTGATTGTAGGAGTAAATGCTCAATGAGTTCAATGCAGGCTTGGGGCTAGCAGCTATTTGAGCTCTTCTCAGGCAGTCAGTGAGGAACTACACAGAGTAGGAGGGAGTGGTGGTGATGATGGCCTCTCATTCAAGGACCCTCAAAGTGCCTCTCAACTACGGCAGTTCTATCCCTGCAGGTTGTCTTTCTGGTTAGAGGCTGGAACATGGTCAACGTCTACAAACCCATATTCATCTGCAAACCTTACACAACATACCTGGCCAAAACAAAGTTTAACCACAAAGCTTTCAGCAAAAATAGATGATCTGTCACTATGTGAGGCTTTTGAACTTGTTTCTATTGCATTTTGGGACCTAGAGTACCTAGAAAAGCGCTATATAAATCGTGTATTATTATTATTGCAAGCTTATAGGTCAGCTACATCCCCTATTAGGTTTGTTAAAACTCTTTTGCTGCCACCATGTGGCCACAGATGGTAGGTAGCTTGCACCAACAGGAATGGAAGACATTACTACTTTTTCACATCCGGTTTCCCCGCTCGCAGACCTCCATTGTAAGAAACGGCTTATGTGAAATGAAATGAAATGAAATGAAATGAAATCTATATTTACCCAGGGTATCTGGGCTAAGCTCAAGAACTTGTTTCCAGCCAGGCCCTGCTCATAGAACACATTTCATCGTAGTGGTTGATGCCTTGTTCAAGGGCATTTCAGCGGTGGTAATTTTAACGTGTCGGACGGCTGATTCGAACTGGGAACCTTCCGGTATCTAGACCGCGCCGCTATCCGTTCGGCCACCGCTGCCGAGTGTTAGCATTAGCTCACACTCTTTATCTTTAGCCAGAAACGTTAATATTTCAATCGTGACGGACAGCGCCGTAGTCTTCAGAGAAAACAGCCAAAGAAAATCGTAAGTTTAATGGGACTCTATCTATGGGATGCGCGCGCATGTTTTGTGCGGGTGGGGGTGAGCAAGGTGTTGCCTAGCAACCGGGCCAGTGGTAAAAGTAGATTTTTATCTAAACCGTTTCATATTTTATATAAAGCTTAATCTACGAGATATCTCGTAGTTGGCAGAGAAAGAATAAATAAATAAATAAATACATGTATCCAAAAGTAACAACAAAACATACAACTATTTATTTGCTTGCGTCAATGAAAGTATTGTTGTGCTGGGAAGACATGGTTGCCTCAGAAAGCAAAGAATGAAGTGTTGATCAAATAAAATCAATATTCGGTTACTGCATTGTTTATTTCTCGCTTCAAATGTTTTCGAAAACATTCTTGTTAGCAATGTTTAGTTTAGTAGTTTAGTAGTTTAATTAGGCCTCACTCACACCTTGTTGCATGGGGGGGGGGGGGGGGGGGGCAGAAGACAGCGGTGTGAGTGAGGCCTTAGTACATTTCATTGTGTGTTTGTTTACATGGCTGCCATGTTTTGATACGGCACAAAACCAAGCAGCACAGATTGATATGAGCAGGTGGTCTGAGCATTTCATTAGACAGCGGTCTGTTTTTGAGCCGATCAGTCATTATCCAGAAATAACAGCACTGCTTGAATTCAGCGATTGACCAATCAGAATCAAGAATTCAACCAATCTGTGTAATAACAGTCAATATTCTCTTGAGCATCATAAAGGAAACCGCATGCACCTGTCTGTTTATGTATCGCAGACTAACAACCCACATAATGGAGCGTGTCAGAACGACACAAGGAGTGGGAGGAAGACTTAAGTGGAAGGCAGTATTGAAACAATTTTCTCGATTGCGGTGCAAGTAGCAGAGATAGTTTTAGTATACTCTGGGGGGCAGGGATGCACTGTTGTGTGTGTGTTTACATCAGAGTGGTGGTGGAAGAAAACAACTTTCAAGAAATCAGAGGAACAGCGGGCCATGATTGCGAAAACATTCAACAGCAGCAGTGGATGGTGAGATGATAGACAATATACTGTAAGTGTGTATGAGTGTGTATGAGTGTGTGGACTGGGAGATTGTACTTGGGCCTTATTCCATACTTTTTCAGATGAAAATTGCATACCATGTTTTAGCACACACACAAACATGAAATTGGTGATGAGACAATTTCGCAGGATCAAGGGTCACACACTCATCATTTGTTCAAGACACGAATTGAACACATGTTCATAAACAACCAATGCATTTGCACACTGTATAATAATATACTCTGTGAAACTATACTATAGTTGTTGCAGGGCAGGTTATGGTGTAGATAACACAGGATCCTTCACAGCTTTGGGACGTGATATTTGAAGCACAGGACAGGACACATTCCTACCCAGAACTGCACTGACAGATTGTTTGGCTGCCCCATGGGTAGCACCACTAAGACCAGGGGGTTTGCTATAATAAGGTGACATGTTTCTGCTGTTCTTAGGGTGAAATATGTCAACAAAGTATAAAATATGGCTTTCTTTTGCGTCAAATCATTGATATATAAAAATCCAATTAAACGTGCTTCTCGATCATTCGAAAAACTCAACAGGTCAGAGAGGCTTATGTCGGTATCAGCGTGGGGGTCTATCTCCATTTCTCAGTGCAATACACTCCTCAGCAATCCATCTCCCACTACCTGGGAGATGGATTGCTGAGGTGCGCAACAACTACTATGAGCTTGCAGTATAGACTTAACGCATGACTCGCCACACTCGATCTACTTTTGTACGATCGTCCCAATGGCGGACCGGAACAACTTCTGGTTCAAGCGAGGATAGAGGAACTTAAACATCAAATGAGAGACTTGGGAATGGATGTACCGTCTGGCTGGGGGTGTGAGTGTTTGTCTGGGCACGGGGCTCTGTACACCTCGTGCTGCCAATCCATCTGCACACCTGCTACTCACCCATAATCAGGCTCCCGTAGTTCCATTGCCTGGCTCTTCACTAGATTGCACAGATGTGGTACTGACACTACGGCCAAGTTCAACCTATCAGTCAGTACTCATGTGTTCCCTGAACTCTGTTTGACTCTGGTGTTTCCCTGTGCCTCAGGTGGTTCACTTCCAGTTATTGTCTCTGCCTGCCTGCCGCTGCGTTCCGCCTGCCTGCCTGCCTCGCCCCGCGTCTTGCCAGCCTTGCTTTCCAAAGCTCACTCTGTCTGCCACGCTCCAGGGTTGTTCTGGCGCTGCTCATCATCAAACAATGACTTCTCAATAAATCTGTGTTTGTACTGTATGCAAACTGTGTGCCTGAGTTCTGCTTCCTGGGTCCAAATGACTAAACCTGGCAAATTCCAGGTAAGAAATGTCTGTGTGCCTTAATTGGCCACACCGCCAACCCTGCGAAGTGAAAGGTAAAGCTCTTGCCTCAAATTGATACTTACAGTCCTGAATATACAGGAAGATTTACACATGTGTCTCTGTATGTTTGTGCAGAGTTAATCTCGCAAACCGCTGGAGCGATCAGTGCCAAATTTCTTGTGCATAGACTGCACACTGCCAGCAGGACACAGCAGTACGTCCATTCAATTGTGTACTTTTGTACTTTATTATACTGTTTTTACTTTAAAAATATTTATCTCTCACATTTCATATAATGAAAGTCAATAGCTTGGATCAGACTGAAACCTTACCACAATTTGGAGTGAATTAACATAGAAATGCTAAGATGACTGATGTCACTGGATGGCCAGATTAACCCATTTTGGGCGGGAACCCCTTTTGGTGTTAAGCATTATGTTATACTTTACTTTAGCTATTGAAAAATAGCAGAGCTACCGCGCTACGAGCTTGTAGGTCTGCTATTTTTGAAAAATCGTGAAAATGTGGTGCAAGAATGAATATATAGCCTATTCTTTCAGAGCGAACATTTTTAACTCAAATGTTTGCTTCTGGGAGGTCCCTGGAACTACATATTTTCAGATGGGGGTCCGCAGCCAAATACAGATAATTCTGGGGGTCCTTGACAAGAAATTGTTGAGCACCACTGACACAGAAACATAGGTTTTTTAGAAAGCTTTCAGGATTTAGAAGACATTTTGTAGAATCGTCCCCAGGTCTAAATGGGGTAAGTCCAAGATCCACACCGTTCCCATGTGGATCCTATTCCTGAGATGATTCAGCCCTATACTTTTTGAGCGCTGCCTCGGCTCCATTACGGAGCTTTGTGTGTCCCTATGTATGTCTACGTGTCCCAGCATGGATGAACATGGAAAGCTGCAACACGTCCCAGCATGGATGAGCATGAGAAACTGTCATTTATCGACCGTTTCGGACGCGGGAAGGCTCGCCGGAACAGGCCCGGCCCCCTGGCCGTGTTCCTGGGGGTCCGGATGTTCCGGGGACCCCCACACGCACGGATGAGCACAGAAAGCTGCAACACAGCTATTAAGAAGAGAAGATGCAACAGGAGTAGAGATCATTAAGATTTTCCAATATGCGTATGCAGACTCTACTTATCAAAAGATAGTTTCAAATTTATATGTAGTTCTTCAAAACATGAAAGGAGATAATACTCTGAATATTAAAGCAAGATGGGAAACAGAGGGCAACCTTACTATATCAGTAGAAGAATGGCCCTTGACTGTCTTGTATACAGTATATGCTTGACTATTTATTTTATGTTATTTTTTTTTGATACACAAAGAAGGGGTAGGACCCGATAAGTTTTTAACTAAACTTCTTCCTATCCCTTTTTCGAACAAAACTATAAGGATATTAGATATACCTTGTTTTATTTTTTGTTTTATTATTATTTTAAATCTAGTTCTTCCTTTATTTCCATTGCCTGTTATTTTATGTTTTAATATGTTCGAAATAAATAAATAAATGAAATGAATGAAATGAATGAAATGAATGAAATGAATGAAATGAATGAAATGAATGAAATGAATGAATGGGAAAGAATATGTAAACATCAGTGGAAAATTAGTAGTTCCCCCACATGGAGAGAATTCAGCTGGACAAAATGTGATCTTTTGCACTCCAGCCCAGAAAAGACATTACACGTATCAGTCGGACTGTTGGAGACTCTGTGGGGAAACATTGGCAAACCATTTTCATGTTTTCTGGAGTTGCCCTTCTGTGGTTCCATTTTGGAGAAGTGTCCACAGTGTCCTGGAAGCAGTTTTTGGTGTTGACATTCCTTTTGATTTTAAAACCATGTATTTTGCAGATCTGGAAGGACTTCAATTTGCAAAGCAGGATCAGTATCTACAGAGGGTATTGGTGGTGGCATCCAAAAAAGCCTTAACAAAAAAGTGGCTTACAAATGTTATACCAACTATAAATTAATGGATTGATTTAATCTATAGTACATTTATTATGGAGAGAATTACATTCAGCTTTAGAGGTCAAGTTGAAGTCTTCACGGATAACTGGTTTAGATTGATTACTCATGTCTCTACCATAAGACCTGACTTTGTTTAAATTCAGTTAAATCTGTTTAACCAGGCTGTAGAAGCAGATGCACCTGTTTGAGGTACTTATGTATTATGATCATCAATAGAGAAGAGAGGCAGATATCTCCCCTTGTGTGTATTGTAAGTATTTTGTCTTGTTTTGTTACTGTTGTATGTATTGTCAATTGTCATAGTCGTTTCGTTACATGTATGTTTGATTAAAATTCAATAAAAAGTAAATAAAAAAAAAAGAAAGCTGCAACACGATAACTCTGTCATTTCTCGACCCTTTTCGGACGTGGGAAGGCTTGCCGGAACAGGGCCGGCCCCCTGGCCATGTTCCTGGGGGCCCGGATGTTCCGGGGGGCCCCCGGGGACCCCCACACAGTAACTCTGTCATTTCTCGACCGTTCCAGATGCGGGAAAGCTCACCGGATCCGGGGCGCCCCCCTGGGCGCGTTCCTGGGGGTCTGGATGTTGCGGGGACGCCCCGGGGACCCCCACACAGTACAGTTGCACCACTCACGTCTTTGTTTTCCATCACTCAATGCCCTTTGTCGTACAAGGATGTCTAGCAAAAGTAGTGATCTTGTGTCTTGTAGTTTTCTTTACATTTCCTGAAACAAATCAGATTTTTTTGGAGATTTTCTAGCAAAAGGAAGAGGCAGAGATCCCCCCCAGCAGATAAAATCCTGGAAACGGTCAACAGATGTGCCAGTAAAAGCCACAGGAAATTGATGATCTCTGGACTGTATGACTTCATCTCTCCTCGGTTTGTCTTTATTTTAGACGGCAAGGCTCAGCATCGGTGGTGGAAAGTAACCGAGTACATTTTCTCAAATGTACCCGAGTACAATTTTTCCATCCTTTCCAATACTTCACAGTTTCTGCTCCAATACGTCTCGGAGGCAAGTGTTGTACTTTTTACTCCAATTTAGTTTTCGCAACACATTGTGAGCTTGTTTTTACAGGACTTTTATAACAGAGTCGAAACCAAAATCAACTGCATACTGTCACATCACATGGTTCAAAGGTGTGTAAAGATGTGGGTGAAACTAGTTTTTCTTAAGAAAGAGAACAGAAAAGGCGATTATCATCAGATTGTGTCGGTGATACTAAAGTAAATACAAATATCTGAGTACCACTATAGCTGCTCAGCATATCGGCAGCAGCCGTTTGCCTATTTCCCCGCAGAGCAGCGCGTGTCCCCTCTCCTCCCCGTCTGCCTTTAAAACTCATTCAGAGCAGCGCGTGTCCCCTCTCCTCCCCGTCTGCCTTTAAAACTCATTCAGAGCAGCGCGTGTCCCCTCTCCTCCCCGTCTGCCTTTAAAACTCAATCTCATATTGTTTATCGTCACATCAGTGCCACTCGCGCCATAAAAGACCATACCGCCGCCTCGGAACCCATCTCCTCATGAATCCATCCTCCTTTAATAAGGCCCGTAACCCCCCCCACACACACACACACACACACACACACACATCCACCCGCCCGCCGCCAGAACCACCCACTACCCACCACCACCTCAAAGCCATGGAGGGGAATAATACAACCGAAAGGAGGGCAAAGTGGAAGGATGTGATCTGGATGTATGAGGTGAAGAATATCTAAAGAACACAATCAAATCAAAGTGTGCCATGATAACCAGTGTGGGGCTTGATATATTGCAGTATTATCCCTTGGCTGTCTGTGTTGATACCAATTTGTGTTTAACCTCACACTCCCCCGCCTACAGTAACGCACGCACGCACGCACGCACGCACGCACGCACGCACGCACGCACGCACGCACACGCACACGCACACGCACACACACACACTTGTCATTCTGCCAGGCTAAAAAGGGAAAGGGGGGAAAAAGAAACCGCTCTCAATTACCCATCAAAACCCATTTCAGTTTAGCTGACTATACTATAAGTATTAAACTGACAAGAAGTGTTTCCAGAGTGTAAAAAAAAATGTGCTGATTGGATCCACTTCAAGTAATAATTTGAACAAGCTCCGATTGTGCCACAGCGCTGCTCCAGCAGTGAGCCCGGCGCTCGCTGCAGTATGACAAATAGATGTCGGGTTCACAATTCCAAGAAGAAAGAAAGTGATTTAAATTCCTCGCAAATGATACATTTCCTCTCATGTATGAGAAGCGCGGTTAATCGTGACCCTGTTCAGTGGCCTTGTGCTTAGAGTGTCTGACCTGAGATAGCGAGGTCAAGGGATCAATCCCTGGCTGAGTCACACTGAAGACTATAAAAATAAGAATGATACCCAGTGCCTTCCCTGCTTGGCACTCAGCATCAAGGGTTGGATTGAGGGCAAGTCCCTGCAATATGCTGCCATCATGCCCAGGAGGTGTACTTGTACATCAAGCTGCCTCCCACTACAGAAAACAGGAGATATGCCCCTAACCGCGTTGGTTCCCAAGGCTACTTAAAATACTTCTTCATGGTCCTGATGATCAGACATCAAAGAAATAACCGAATGTGAAAAAGTATTTGATGTCTGATGTCAACACCTGCAGCTAATCCAAAAGGCTGCTGCCATACATGTATGCTTGTTGACAGGTATCATGTTGAGGGAGCACACATCTCACCAGTCCTCGTCTCTCGCCATTGGCTCCCAGTGAAGCATACTGTGCAGGGTAACATGGAATCAATGATGGAAGAAGAAGTGCTCACATGTTTTGCTTAAGTAAAAGTCCTGAATCAAAAATGTAATTGAGTAAAAGTACAAAAGTACTTTTACTCAATGCGATGCGACGCATTTTGAGCTTGTAGATCGGCTATTTGAACAAAATGTATATAGGTCTGAAGTGGTTAATGTATGTTTTATATTGTAATATTAATCAAAATCTACGAAGTAACTAATAACTAAAGTTTTGAAATAATTGTAGTGGCTTAAAGTACAGTAATTGCCCCTGAGATGCAGTGGAGTAGTGTGAAAAGTATTGAAAATGGGAAATACTCAAGTACAAATACCTCAAAAGTGTACTTAAGTACAGCACTTGAGTACATATACTTGCTTACCTAGAACCACTGCGTGTAATGTTTCTTCAAAGCCCTGAGCAGCCTATGTTGTGGATCTCGTGGACAAATCTTCAAGCTCTGGGTCACTCAGACGTGACAATCAGATTGAAGGGCTCCACGGTGCCACACAGTGAGGATGGGCGTTCGTGCCTTCACTGTGTTGGCACAGAAGTTGTGGAACAAACTCCACTCGAGCATCAAGTCTGCCTCCACCTCAGGGACCTAGGGGACCATCTATTACTGTAGAGGACGTCTGGGCTCACATTTCATTGTTGTCGTCTATGTGAGTTGTATAATTGTGCCTGTTTAGTTCTACTTCTTCTCTTGTCGTGACTGACTTGTCATGATAACTTTATGTTGTATGCTATAGTTAGTTGTTTCTTTTCAGCGTGACTCATCCTCAAACATTCATTGGGTCAGTGTAAGAGCTGGACGGGGTAGAAATACACAATCTATATAGTAATCTGACTATACTTAATATATAATGATTTATTACAAACTACAGCAACTGATACAGCATTATTAATACCATTACACATATTCTACTACTGTTACCACCACAGCCAATATTCAATACTTAATTACAGTATAAAGAAACAAGTAAACAATCTCTCGCATGCACGCAATCTTGCACGCAATCTCGCACGCACGCGCGCACACACACACACACCCTGCACTGTGGCAAGTGAAGGACAAGAGCAGTGCTGCCCAAACCACCATCACCACCAGCAACCAAGTACAAAGTATAAAAACAGGATAAACAACAAACTGGCTGAACATTTGATACAGAACATCAGCACTATGCAGAATGCTTGACTCCACAACACACAACAGAGAGCGCGCAGACAGAGCGTCCACAACAGACGCATCCTCCCACATAGACACAACAGAGAGAGCGCGCCGACAGACCGTCCACAACAGACGCATCCTCCCACATAGACACAACACGGCCCCATGAATCAGTAATGCGGCTCTCAACCCAAGATGCTTTTTTCTGTTACCCCATTGTTTTATTTATTTATACCACTACACCCATAAACTCCCTTATGGCGCAAACACGCATGAAAGAAAGAAGATGCATCTAGAGCGACAAGGCCGACGGAGTTTTATGCCTGATTTATACTTGGCTGTGCGCCGCGAGATGGAAGAAAGCGATCGCCAAGCTCACATCGCCTATTCCTCCTATTCCTGGCACGTGACGACAGCACTGCGCAACTACGTTGAAATCAGGCTTCGGAGAAAGACGTAGGGAAACAGAGGTAGGGAAACAGAGGAAGGGAGACGGAGGGAGTGAGAGGGAGAGAGAGTAGGAGGAAGGGAGGGAAGGGGAGTTGAAGTTTCGAAGGTTTAAATTGGCTGTCTAAAGATTAGAAACTGCGCTTCCTGACAAGAGAGCAGGGACACTGTAACCTGTTACTTGATGTTAACCTCGCCAATGCATATATGCTGCAAGTCAGACCTTCCTTTTCTTTGTATCCGTTCTCTTTCTCTCTCTCTCTCCCCATCCCTGATACCATCATGCAGTTATGTGGCAGCAGTAGACAGCGCCTGACCCAACCGTTTTCTTAATCTCCTCCTTGAATGGAAATTAAAAAGATGATTTAAACCCCTGCAGACATGAGACCACGGCCTCCTTTCGTCTGCACAACAGATGGATGGAGAGAGAGAGTGAAGACGTGATAGAGAGAGAGACCGAGAGGAGAGGTGGTGCATAAATCTAACTCGTTAATGTGGAAGGAATATCGCTGGTTATGAGAGAGATTTAATTCCAGAGGCGAATCTGGTGGACTAGAAGATAATGAGTGTGTGAGTGTGTGAGTGTGCGCGCGTGTGACTGTGTGTGCGCGCGTGTGACTGTGTGTGCACGCGTGTGACTGTGTGTGTGTGTGTGTGTGTGTGTGTGTGTGTGTGTGTGCGTGCGTGCGTGCGTGCGTGCGTGCGTGCGTGCGTGCGTGCGTGCGTGCGTGCGTGCGTGCGTGCGTGCGTGCGTAAAAGAGATGAGAAATAGGTGGAAAATAGCCTAATTTACACGCTGTAGTATGATAGGTCGTGTGCTGACAACAACTTATCTTCAAGCTATAGACAACTTGTTTAGTCTTTAACTGTGCCTCGCAAAAGTTGCGACAGCCAGCTGTCATCCGTCAGTTCCGTTCATAAATATATATTTAAAAAATATATATACCAGCAAGCCAGGTAGACCTCGACAAATTTTCTGGACTTGAACTGGAAGTGGTGGGAAGCTTGTAGATAAGCATTTTTTGGCAAATAATACCACCATTTTATGAGATTCAGACCCAAAATGAAAGAATATTTCGTTATTGTTAAATACAATTTTGTCCACAATTCCATGCTGCATTGATGTGGTATCATAGGAGAGGCCTCATAGGAGGCAAACGTTGATCAAAATAACAATTATTCTACATTCCCTAATTGTGTAGACTTGTTGTAAATTAAGTAATGCAGATGTTTAACAATAACTTAACTCTTCAGAGTGTAAAATGAAACCAAATGGACCCGTAAGTTAAAGATCTATAAGAGTCCATTTGGTTACCAACTCTCCACCAATTAGCTGGGGACCACCTGGAACCACCTCAAGGACCACTGGTTGAAAAGCACTGAACTAGAGGACGAGAAGGTTTGACAGAGACAGGCGGAGGCGAACAGGAGTGCCATGCGTGTCATTTCTGCACCCTGCCTGGAGGTGTGAACCGGTGCATGGATAAGGAGGGCAGAGGCTCCCACTAAACACACCTCTGCTGAGCCTCAAGCACCCTCGAGAGGAAGAGCAGTACACCTGCTAGCCCTCGGGGACAACAGCACAGTAATGAAGAGCAGTACACCTGCTAGCCCCCGGGGACAACAGCACAGTAATGAAGAGCAGTACACCTGCTAGCCTCGGGGACAACAGCACAGTAATGAAGAGCAGTACACCTGCTAGCCCTCGGGGACAACAGCACAGTAATGAAGAGCAGTACACCTGCTAGCCCCCGGGGACAACAGCACAGTAATGAAGAGCAGTACACCTGCTAGCCTCGGGGACAACAGCACAGTAATGAAGAGCAGTACACCTGCTAGCCCTCGGGGACAACAGCACAGTAATGAAGAGCAGTACACCTGCTAGCCCTCGGGGACAACAGCACAGTAATGAAGAGCAGTACACCTGCTAGCCTCGGGGACAACAGCACAGTAATGAAGAGCAGTACACCTGCTAGCCCTCGGGGACAACAGCACAGTAATGAAGAGCAGTACACCTGCTAGCCCTCGGGGACAACAGCACAGTAATGAAGAGCAGTACACCTGCTAGCCCTCGGGGACAACAGCACAGTAATGAAGAGCAGTACACCTGCTAGCCCTCGGGGACAACAGCACAGTAATGAAGAGCAGTACACCTGCTAGCCCTCGGGGACAACAGCACAGTAATGAAGAGCAGTACACCTGCTAGCCCTCGGGGACAACAGCACAGTGATGAAGAGCAGTACACCTGCTAGCCCTCGGGGACAACAGCACAGTGATGAAGAGCAGTACACCTGCTAGCCCTCGGGGACAACAGCACAGTAATGAAGAGCAGTACACCTGCTAGCCCTCGGGGACAACAGCACAGTGATGAAGAGCAGTACACCTGCTAGCCCTCGGGGACAACAGCACAGTGATGAAGAGCAGTACACCTGCTAGCCCTCGGGGACAACAGCACAGTAATGAAGAGCAGTACACCTGCTAGCCCTCGGGGACAACAGCACAGTAATGAAGAGCAGTACACCTGCTAGCCCCCGGGGGGACAACAGCACAGTAATGAAGAGCAGTACACCTGCTAGCCCCCGGGGGGACAACAGCACAGTAATGAAGACCAGTACACCTGCTAGCCTCGGGGACAACAGCACAGTAATGAAGAGCAGTACACCTGCTAGCCCTCGGGGACAACAGCACAGTAATGAAGAGCAGTACACCTGCTAGCCTCGGGGACAACAGCACAGTAATGCCATGGAGGCTTTGATCCAAAAATGTGAAAAAAAACGAAAAGATAAAAGGCCTCCTCAGAAAGCGTCAGACATGCTTGTTACTTGGATTACGGAAAGAAAACCTGCAATCTGATGGTTTTTATACAAATACTGTGTTCTGAGCCATTTGAAATATTTTGGAGTGAGATTGTTCGTTTCGAAAAACCTATTTCACAGTTTGCTGCATCCGTTTTTGGAGCACTGCAGGAAAGTTCAGATGATCAGGGATAAGGGCCATATCCATCTCCAGGACACACATCTCCCTTACAGCACATCAATTGTACTTGGAAACTGAAGAGTGCCTGATTTCCTGATTGCTTAATCCGCTGCACTAAAGTACAGCTGCAACCATCTAGTGTACTGTCCCCGTTGCGTGGCCTTTTTGGAGTGCTTTTGAGAACAATAACAATTCAGATTCCACATGATTATCAGACGCCCGTCCGTGCCATGATTATGCTGTATTGTCCAGCCCAGCTGTATTGTACAGCCCAGCCTGATCGCGATTACTCGATAGCCAGCTGTGTGTTCAGTTTCAACGCAGTAAAATATGCAGAGTTATTACTGTGCATATGCTGGTGTGTGCACAAAATAGCAGATCTACAAGCTCACAATGTGCCACAGCATGAATCATGCAACGTTTTGTGAGCTGATAAATCTGCTGTTTTTGGCACGGAACACCATCATAGGAGTATCTCTGCTTGGACTGTACCATGCGTCAGTAGGGTACTGTGCTGCTAAGGTCAAGGGGTCAATACAATTAGCCAGAATCAAGGCACAAAGTACAGCATAGCACTTTAAACAATGTGGGACTGTGATTGTTAATTGCCCAATCAAGGGCTCTTTGGAAAATGTAATGGTAGTAGGTCATATGAAGCAGAGTACGTATCCATCCCCTCAAATGGAATGGTAGTAGGTCATATGAAGCAGAGGACGTATCCATCCCCTCAAATGGAATGGTAGTAGGTCATATGAAGCAGAGTACGTATCCATCCCCTCAAATGGAATGGTAGTAGGTCATATGAAGCAGAGTACGTATCCATCCCCTCAAATTCAAATACATATACACACTAATTTCTGCAGACCTCTACACTCTCTCCTTGTATCTATATATTATCCAATTACACATCGTCAAAGTAGAAATACCCTAGTGTAGAATTACTGAAAGTCCCGCATTCAACATTTTGACTAAATTAAAAGTACGAAAGAGTTCAAAATATACTTAAAGCAGCAAAAGTACTCATTATGCAGAATGGCCCATTTTAGAATAATATGATTATTACTTTATTGTATTATAATAACTGATGCATTAATGTGTATTTAATGATTGCTTGTTGATATTGCTAATATAAAAAGACAAAGTCACTAAAAGGTATCAAATAAATGTAGTGGAGTAAAAGATATATAATTTGCCACAACAATGTAGTAGAGTAGAAGAAGCAGAACATTTAACGTTTTAAGTAATAAGTCAAGTATAACTGCAAAGTATAGTACTTAGGTAATTTCTATTGCAGCAGAAAATACAGTACTATACCATCACGACCATGCCCAATCACCCTGATCGCTAACTCCCCCATTTACTCAAGTAAAAAATAAAAAATAAAAACATACTCTAAAAAGAAACGGGAGGAAAAGACAAAAGTAGGCCAGCCATCTTCACATGCAGCAACCAGCAGGAGAGGAAGTGATGAAATGTAAAATGGTAGCACAATTACATTTAATGTGGATCATATTTTGTCTCTGTAGTCTGCTCAGCCTCTCTCATTTTGACTTGGACTTTCTTTAAAACGGAGGAGAGACAGGGGGGGTGTTAGAATGAAAAAGAGCCTGCAGATTAATTGGGCTGAACAGGGGCGTGGAGGGTGAAGTTCGTAGCCCAGAGACAGTTACCAGACAATGGGGGCAGCGGTGGAGACACTGGAAAGAAGTCCTTGCAGTTCATTTTCAATTATCTCCCAACAGCGCTCGCTTTCATCAGTGGCCGGGAGCTTGTTACTTTTAGAGCCATCCAATTGGCTTCATGGAGGAATAAAACACGCACACGCACGCATGCATGCATGCACACACACACACACACACACACACACACATGCGTGCAAGTGCACACTAGGCAGAATCAATTGAATCTTTTTAAAATAGCAACTTGACCATGGCCTGTACAACAAGCTTGTTACTTTTGAAGTAACACCAGTAGCAGACAAAAGAGAAAAAGAGAAAATGAATAGCAGTCTAGTGCTGTGTAGTACTGACGCTTTTTAAAGAACATTTGGATGAATTGTCTGCCGATATGACCAGCCGGGGATCACAAATCCATCTCATCGCCAATGCATTTTGATGTTGTACATTGGCTGTTCATAACAGTTTTTGTGCGTGTGCGGGTGCGTGTGTGTGTGTGTGTGTGTGTGTGTGTGTGTGTGTGTGTGTGTGTGTGTGTGTGTGTGTGTGCGCGTGTGCGTGTGCGTGTGCGTGTGTGTGTGTGTGTCAGTGGTGGAAAGTAACTAAGTACATTTACCCAACTACTTTACTGGAATATTTCCAGTTTTCAATACTTATTTTACTTCTACTCCACTACATCTCAGAAGGGAAATATTGTACTTCTTACTCCACTATAATGTTTTGAGAACTTCTTATCTGTTATTTTCTAAAGATTCTTATATATATTTTATACATTTGAAAACTTTCTGCATACAGTAGACAACTAGACATTCCGCATAATGAGTACTAGTAATGAGAAAAATGTGAGTACTTTGTCCATCACCGGTCCTTGTTGGGTCGCTGTGTTGTGTTGCATGCATTAGTTCATGTTCTTAAATCACCTGTTTCTGTATTAAAAAAACCTCACAATCGCTGTTATGCATTTGAGTTCTCACTACACCAGCATGAGACAATCTCACACTCGCACAGGAGCAGCTGTTGTAGAATCAACTTCAAATGGTCCAACTTTGTGGTACCCTTATGGCTCCATTTTTACACCGTAAAAGCTCAGAATTCTTTTACTCTGTGAGGGATGATGAATTGGTACATCTGGTGTCTTAGTAGGCTATCAGTATGCATGACAAACACACACACACACACACACACACACACACACACACACACACACACACACACACACACACACACACACACACACACACACACACCCCTATACACCCCTATACACCCCTATACACCCACACGCATCTCACATGCACTAGCAAACACATCAAAACACCAATTAAAATCCATTCAACTAAGTGTCTTACAGTGAAGCATGGCACTAATGTGTGCCATTGTACAAAACTGGCACGCACACGCACACTCACGCGCGCACAAATGCACACGCACACAATGGAGAAATGCAAGGAGTAGCAAGCACCGTCTATGCAATGTTACACAGAAATCAGTGACCCATTATGCTTTGCAGTCTGTGCTGATTGCATAATGATTGTAATGTACGGGATTCAATAGGTCACCACTTCTGGTGTCACCACGGCTCTTGTTTACACATTCCATTGCAATACGTGTGCGGAGTGACATGCAATTGAGAGAAGACACAGAGTTTATCCTTTAGGAAGGCTGTGGAAGTATTCACACTATTTTTGGATGTATTGGGGAAAGGAGGAGATCAACGTCAATGCAAATTGGTTAAGCTGAAGCCTTCAGCAGCAGCTCCACAACAATGAGGCAGGAGGCAGCATTTGTTGTTCTTTCTCGAGGGTGGGTTTTAATCGTCAGTAATGCAAACCAACGCAAAAATGAGTTACTTTTCTCAGAAGTTAATCTTGTAACGTAACGGGATTATTTTGAATGGCAGTAATCCAGTAAACTAACAAACTTACTTTAGAAAGTAACGCTCCCCAACACTGACCAACGCACATGCGCGTACAGTCGCACACACGCTCACAAGAGCGACACACTCACAGTACTTAGGGACACACGATGCAGCGCACACGCATAGACACACCTTACATGCTGCAGCATAAAGTTCACAGACCCAGGTCCATCACACAAGCTGCCAAATATGTTTGGCATCAGGCAGAACACGCACGCACGCGCGTACATCAAGGCAAACGAACACACACACTTTATTGCATTTTGTGCCCTCTTATAGGGCAGCTGGTTTGTGAACAGTGATCTGTCCATTAAGCAGCTAAAAATACAGCCTGGCCCTCCGGTGTCCCTGTGGGCACAAAACAAGGAAAGACTTCTGGGAGGTCATCAATCCTGCTGCTGACAGCCTGCAGCCGAGTGGACTGAAGAGTGGAGAGTGGAGGGAGGACGGGGTGGTTGGCACACTGCCATGACACAGACACTAAGGAGAGAGCCCTCCTCGTAAAGGGAAGAGGGCCAGCCAGCCAGCCAGCGTACTGTACTGTACTGTACTGTACTGTACTGTACTGTACTGTACTGTACTGTACTGTACTGTACTGTACTGTACTGTACTGTACTGTACTGTACTGAGTCAAATCCTCTATGTTATACTGTATAGCCTGTTTTTTGCCCATGATATATAAATCAGGCCAGGGGTCTTCAACATTTTTCAGTTCAAGGACCCCTTAGCTGAGAGAGAGATGAAGCAGAGAGGGACCCCCACTACATTTTGTTTAACATTGTATACACAGCAACAGCATTATCATCAGTGTTAGATTCATGCTAATGTGTGTATCTGCAGACAGTTAACCATGCACTTATACACCCTTAATACATACTTGGTCTGCCTTGCGCTGCTATTTTCGTCTCAAGGTTCAAATGCAGGTTAATGTAAAGAAACAAACATTTGGTGCCTCCCGTGTAAATGTATATTTTGGGTCTTGAGCTGAAAACGTATGGGATAGCATCCGTGTCATTTCAGATGTTGCTATTGATAGATTTAGAAGGTGTTTTTAAAATCGGCATAAGGTCTCGGTAAAATGGGCTAGAGTATTACTTGTGTGTGCACTCAAGGTCCCAACTAGCATAGGTTTCCTATGAAAGATAGTGCATACACCATTACACCATGGCCCAGAGGAGGTTATGAAGTACCAAGAGACAGACATACACCACGGCCCAGAGGAGGTTATGAAGTACCAAGAGACAGACATACACCACGGCCCAGAGGAGGTTATGAAGTACCAAGAGACAGACATACACCACGGCCCAGAGGAGGTTATGAAGTACCAAGAGACAGACATACACCACGGCCCAGAGGAGGTTATGAAGTACCAAGAGACAGACATACACCACGGCCCAGAGGAGGTTATGAAGTACCAAGAGACAGACATACACCACGGCCCAGAGGAGGTTATGAAGTACCAAGAGACAGACATACACCACGGCCCAGAGGAGGTTATGAAGTACCAAGAGACAGACATACACCACGGCCCAGAGGAGGTTATGAAGTACCAAGAGACAGACAATGGAGGTGACAGTAACAAATATGTGGGAACAAACAATGAAAAAGATACACTAACAATGAATAACTTTCCTTTAAAGAAAATTTGCCGCATCGGAAGCATCGATCAATCTCTCAAAATCTGGAGCTATGAACCTCCTTCTCTCGCTGCCTAAAAAAATATAACGTTAGCGCTTTTGGAATGACGCCCACCTCCACCAATACCTTCTGCTGTCTCACTCTCACTCCACATTAAGATGATAGAAAGACTTTATATTATATAGCTCACATATTGTGGGCGGCAGGGCAGGTGTTAGTGTTACTCACATTCAGTACTCACAATTTTGTAAACGTATCAATAATAAGTAGAAATACTTAGTTCAGAAGTAAAAATTGACTTGATTAAAAGTACAAAAGTATTGTTAGCAAAAGGTACAGGTACATGTAAGCGTACCCACAACAATGTACAAGCTTACATTGTTGTGGGTGCAGGTACCAAAAGTAAAAGTACTCATTATGCAGAATGTCCAATTTCAAGGATGTATAAAAAATCTTTGGAAAATAGCAGATCTACAAGGTCACATCACAATGTATGTTTTGGAAGAATAATCAAAATCTAACTAACTAGCCTAGTAACTAAAGTTTTCAAATTTATAATAATAAAATAGTGGAGTAGAAGTAAATTGGAAATTGCTTGGAATGTACCTCCTTTCTAGCTATAGTTACTTCCCACCACTCTGCTGGTTTCCAGTTTTTCTGAGAGCGGTGGTGCCCCTTTTAGCTTTTAGATCTGCTGAGCATGTAGATCAGCTATTTTGGTGTGCAGAGCCGTCATCCAATGAGTCAGACAACACAAAAGATTGTGTTTTGAGACATATGTGGAATGGTTATGGGGAAAGATATACTAGTGAAAAAACAATATCAAAACGGTACAGTGTGACTTACAGAGTCACTTTAACACTTATATTTAAAAAAATAAAAAATAAAACACTTATACAACCTTTAAATGAGATACAACACGTCTTAATTGAATTTACATCCCCTCAGTGTGAAGTGAGGTGCTAGGTTCAGTTTGCAACACACTTACACTGCAGTGCAGTAAAATAAGAATGATAGGAGAGATACTGTAAGCAGCATTGATACACACTGTATTAATGCTGTGAGCACAGTACGAACTCAAATCAACAAGTTCAATAAGGGTCAAGATGAGGGCAACATAGCCGTCTGGTGGCCTTGAAAAGGAGCGAGCACTTTAGTATCGCATTCTCCTCAATAATCTGGAGAGAAAGCATTAAGTATGAACTTCAGTCATGTTCTTGACCGCCGCTGTTCCAGGGTCAGTCTATTAAGTTGTTTACCTCCCAGTGCACCTCCCAATAGCCCGGTCCCAGAGAATGAAGCCAATATATTCAGCACTGCTGTCAAACTTAATTTCCCTCGGCTGTTTTAGTCGATCGACGAAGAAGAGACAAGTAATGTGTGCCCGTTGCAATCCTACGTGTTAACATTTTAACTTTCCATTAAAGTTTCATTAAACCGTACACAATTAGCAGAACTACAGTAGTAGTGTCTGGTACTTTTGAAATATTTCTGAACATTCTGACAATTTCTACCTACTGTATAATGGCATGCCCAAAACAGGGACACCAGGGTTAACGTGATAAATACTTCCAAAATGTAAGAGTCTCACGAGTTGAAACCAGAACCATTTCCTTTGGAAAGCAGCAGAATTGAAGGCATGTGTGCAGTCCTAAGCGGAAAACAAGGGAAGTATAGACATCACACAGGAAGTATAGACATCACACAGACCTAAGTAGTTCAAATGTAAACATACGGCAGCCGGTTCTCTCTGATCCCTTCAGAATGGATGTCACGGCATAGTGAGGAGGAGGAGATTGGGAGGGGGGGGGGGGGGGGGGGGGGGAGAGAGAGAGAGAGAGAGAGAGAGAGAGAGGGGAGGGGCATGTTAAATAGATTGGTCATGGGTTACAATGACACCTCATGTAAGCGGTGTCAGGGGGAGGTAACTTGCATGCCTGCCTGTCTGCTGTTCTCTGGTTGGTCCCAGACTAGAGGCGAAGATGCCTTTAAGTGGATTAACGAGCAGCCAAGACAGAACTCTGCACGGAACCAAATCTGTCTGGCCTCTTCTCTGCCTCTCTCTCTCTCTCTCTCTCTCTCTCTCTCTCTCTCTCTCTCTCTCTCTCTGTCTCCATCATCTGGAGCAGTGGTTCCCAAACAATGTGCAACTGGGGAGTGGGTCTCATTTTTGTATTAAAAATGTTCAGAAATTCTAAACATACAATCAAATAGGGCATAAGTGGTTAATTCACTGTACGTTTGGGTACCGGAAAGACACCAAGTGTATCTTTTGGCTTTCGAGCTGACACATTTTGGGCAACACTGATCTAGACAGCTCTGGCCGTCTTCACTCCTGCCTTCCTCTGTCGCTCACTCTGTCGCCTAACTCTCTTTAAGGTCCTCTCTCTTTCTCTTCTTACACCGTTCTCTCCCAAGGCCTCTTCCGTCTGTCCCTGTGGCCCTCACACAGTCATCCTCTCGCTCTCATCTCAGCTTTCTGTCTCTTTGTCTCCATTGTTGCATCGCTCTCCTTCTGTTTATCTGCTGCTAGCTTCTCCATCACAATTTCAGTCCTTCCCTTTCTATGCTTTCTCACTGGCTCCTTATCTCATCTGGCTGTCGAGCGAGCGAAAGAAAGACAGAGAGACAGAGAGACAGAGAGAGAGAGAGAGAGAAAGAGAGAGAGAGAGAGAGAGAGAGAGAGAGAGTGAGAAAGAGATAATGCAGAACACTTTCATGCCTTCTGCTGAATTAAACATAATAAGGACAGCCTTTACTGGGTGCTTTAAATAAGAGAGAGAGAGAGAGAGAGAGAGAGAGAGAAGGGAGTGATAGAGAACCAAAGAGAAAGGAAATGGAAAAGGAAGAGGGATGTATGCAATTTGGCAGCTGTGCCGCCACGGCTCCCGGTGTGCAGGTGAATATTTCTCTACCATCATAAAGATCTGTTCCTGATAGACACGACAGAAGAGGTCTGCCTCTTCTTTCACTCAAGAGTTCTCACTAATTGGCTGGGTTGAAAGGAGGTGTCACTGTCAGAAACGAAGGGTCAGCGAGCCCTGGGGGGGGTTGTGGTTTGGGCTGGGGCATCGAAAAAATCTAATTTTCCTTTGTGATCTAACACACACACACACACACACACACACACACACACACACACACACACACACACACACACACACACACACACACACACACACACACACACACACACACACACACACACACACACACACACACACACACACACACACACACACACACACACACACACACACACACACACACACACACACACATCCCTTGCATCCATGTGAACAGGGCCAGCAGTAGAAAGCAACAAATCTGTCCATCTCTATAACTTGAAGCTCAGTGCTAAATAATTGACAGGATTTCCAGAAGCTGGTTCTTCCTTTGTCTCTGCAGGGGCCGGGCCGGGCCTGAACTTTTCCTTTTCACTTATTTCTCCCAAAACCCAGTATTGCTCTAACAGCCCCTCCTTATCTATTTGTTATTCATTGGTGGGATGGCAAGCCACCCCACACCACCACTCTACCCCCTCCCTCCCCGGCTGACAGTGCCAACTGCCGGCTGACCTCGTAAAGGATGCCTTGTTTAGCATTAGTGTCACACACCCCGCGGCTCAGCAAGGACATGTCTTCCAGGGGTCCACTGCATGTGGGACTTTTCACATTCCTCACCACGCTCAGTGTGGTGGCCACTTTGGAGCCTGGAAGACATTTGACAAGCAAGGTTGTGCGAGACTTTCTAAAGTGCATTTCTAAGGCATTTCTGATTTATTTAGACGGCAGGGAAGAGAGAGCCAGGGTAAATGAAAGCCAGATTAATCTACAAGCTACCAATGCATCCAACCAACACAACAGATCTGGACACAGCAACAAAGTACCGGGTTTGAACCCATGAAACGCATATTAACTATCTGAGCCCCAGAGCTTGTGACATTCTAAAAAGGATAGTTTGTCACAGGGTTTGGAAAATGTCATTTAAGACTAGCCCCCCGGTGGGAAGAGAGTTGAGTTCTGCTCTCAGACAACTTTAATGTTCCCTTTGAACATTAAAGTTGGGCTCTGTGGGCTGGGCTCTGTGACCAACAGTAGAAGTGTCTGTCATGGGGGGATGGTGCTGAAAACAGGACCATCTTTACACTCAACACACACGTTTTAAATGATAGCATGATGAAGGTTGAATAAGATCGAAACGTTGCTATTCCCTTAATACATTGTTCTACTGCATTTGAAGACACTGTGCTGGAGTACACTGCAGGATTACGGCGCGAGGTAGCGCCAATTATTTTATGAGCCACTAACATTGAAGTTCTGTTCCAACGCAGTTCAGGCCAAAGATGGCTGTTATCACAGAAGTCTATGGAGCGACCATCTTGGTCAGGGCAACAGGGTCTGTTTACCATACAGAAGTCTATGGAGCGACCATCTTGGTCAGGGCAACAGACCATCTTGGTCAGGGCAACAGACCATCTTGGTCAGGGCAACAGACCATCTTGGTCAGGGCAACAGGGTCTGTTTACCATATAAATGCAAGCTAAGTGGATAATAATAACTTCAGAAAGAAGCTTTCATAATTAATAATAACCTAATTACTCGTCCAAGCTTGTGCTTGTGTCTGTGACTTTACAATTTACAAACTTAATCCAGAGTAGAGCTCTTCACGGGTCCAAAAAAACTTCCGACCCCCAAGATGAATCTGTGAATTTGTTCCGATTCCAACCCGTTCCAAAAACATTTTCAAATAAGAAAACCAAACCCGAATGAATCCGTGGCAATTTCGTCCGATTCTGAGCCATTCGGAGATGTCTTTCCAATTGCAGAACCGAGCCCGACCAATATCTGATTATTTCCGACATTCCGAGACCCGACCCAGGCAGACATAAATGTGGACTTCATGAAATAATATAGCGGACGTATTGACCAATTACCATTTTATGATTAAAGTGAGAGAAAGAGAGAGAGGCAGAGAGAGAGAGAGAGAGAGAGAGAGAGAGAGAGAGAGAGAGAGAGAGAGAGAGAGAGAGACGCCCCGTTTTGGAACCTCCAGTGCAGCGGAGGGTGAGAGGGCTATGAGCAACGGGAGGGACTCGTCTCTTCTCGTCTCCTCAGCGTGCGTGCATTTAACCTTCTAATTGTGACTGTAGGTTGCATTTACTATGAAAACCCGCATCTCCTGTCTGTTAGTCAGACCACACCGTTAGTCACCCACACCTCCATATATGGTCACGCCTCGTGACATCACATCTCCATGGTCACTCCTTGTGACATCACGGCATTGCGTAGCTCTTGCGCTGCTGATCCTAAACCAGCATAATCATCACACAAGTAACCCGTGTCTCGGGTCCTCTCGGGCATTTTCAGAATCGGGGCCCCCCATGAAGAGCTCTAATCCAGAGCGATTTACAGTAAGCAACAACAACACATGGTAATACATCAAATACATAGAAATAGTCATCAAGGATCATAAGCATAACCTACTGTAACATCCATCTAACAGTAGACTATCTTTACAATGAAACTATGAGTATACAGTGCTATGTCTACATAATATGCTATTATCTAAATTAGCCTTGCATACGCCTGTAAGGTCGTCGAGGCTAGTGCAAGTGCTACGGCAAGTGCTGCGGGCTAAGATGTTAAGGAGTTTTAACTCAACCCCAGAACCCAGAACAAAAATGCTGGAGACTAGTATCTATTGAGAATTCACACACCACAGACCATGTACATGTTCACTGTTCTGGCTCATTGTGTAATTTCTGTTGAAAGGGACCATAACACACTGCCTGCTTTAATTAATTTACAGTGAGAAATGTTTTTCTTGAAAATGAACCTGTAAAAGAAAAATTGTGATGAGTAGTGCAAGACAAGAGGCACACGCTGCAAGATATATTGTTGTTGTTGTTGCACTAATTAAGCTGCAAGAGTTGCAATGGTGTCCAAATGTTCTAAGGTATACTTGTGAGAGGAAAACATAAAAACCTTTGAGCTTCTTTTCACGCAAGCACGTGTAAATGTGTGTTGGATGGTTTAATCGGAGTGCAAAATAATTGCTGTTTTAGGATGAAAACATTTTTGTACTCTCTAAAAGGAATTAAAAATAATTAAGCTGGCTTTGTTTTATTTTGAAGTTGTTTGGAAATGGTATGAGATTTGAAAGAGGCTCCTGGGTCCATAACAGAACTGGCAAGGAAGTCTGGACTGGAGTAATGACAAATGAAAAGGAACAAATAATACACCTCTGAGCTGGTCCATTTTCAAGTGGCAGCCTGTCAGAAATCCCATAAGAGTCATGGCACTTCATACCATTAAGCAAGTTTTTAAAGTGTTCTAAAGTAAACGTGCCTGAATGTCTCTCTCTCCCTCACACACGGACGGTTTAATTTGCACGCTGTCCAACATTGTATGGAAACTTTATGAAAGCGTCTCATTAAAATGCACTGTGAATAGCGGATACAGCTTGTCAACAGCCTGTAGCAGTGTGTTTAATATTTGCTCTTCAGACAGCGGAACGACAAGAGGTCGGTAGATGAGTGTTGATGGAAGCTGAAGCATATTGTTGTGAGGAAGGACGTCTCAAGCACTCTGCGTCAAAACTGTGAGAGGCGAGGGAAAACAACTTACAAACTGACAAAGTCATCATCTAAACTTGATGTGAGTACTAATGAAAATAAGCCAATATACTGGAGGATCGTCTAAATTGTTATGATTGAAAATTAACGGCTAATTCGATTTTATGACATGAATGATATGTTCTTGATGCAAGTGGAGTGATCTCTAGCTTGTCTATGGTATAATAATAAGTCTCACACAGTTGTTCAGATCCACCCACTTGAGTTAAAACAAATTAAGCTTTTAAGACAATTAACAAGATCAAATAACTTGTGATGATGTCATTTTCCATTTATTATACAAACAATATTTGACAGCTATTCACTTAAGACTGCATTCTCATCCTCTGATGAAACACGCCTTGAATATTGTCCTTTCTCTGAAAAAAAAAGAAATTAAAAAAACGGACAACAGAATACGAAATACAGAATAATCCAGTAGTCAGTAGGCAGAAACATTCCACAGAACACAGGACGACTCTAAGCCAGATTTTGTGGAATAGTGAATACATGCGAAGTGCTCTGGCCTCTGACAAAGCCTCCGGTACTTCGACCCAGATAGCGACACAAACGGTGTTCTTCCCCCTCCCTCCCCACCCAGCACACACAGAACCATCACGGGAGTCATATAAGCCACACATTATGTGAACAAAGAATGGATGAGCGAAAGAGAGGAAGAGAGAGAGATGTAATTTGTATAGATGTGGTGGTGGTGGGGGGGGGGGGGGGGGGGGGGGGGCACAGAGTCTGGAATGAACCCAAATGTGCATAAAGTGTGAGTGTGAGAAGAAATGAAAGGGAGAGAATGAGAATAGGGACAAACAAGAGGAACATGGGAGAAAGAGCCTAGGGGAAAGAAGTGGAGGGAAAAAAGAGGGCAAGGTAGAGAGAGAGGGAGATAGAGAGAGATAGAGAGAGATAGAGAGAGACGGAGAAAGAGCGAGAGATGGAATGAGAGCAATAGAGAAAAGAAACGGAAAGGAAAAAATAGCCACAAAACAAAGAATCAACAGCTTTTTCCCCCTCCTCCATTATGAGTCATTACCAGCCTGACGTGGGACTATATGAACCCCCTTCCCTCCCCCAGGGTCCTGCAGCCTCTCTTTCTCAGTGAGATAAACACTATATTAAACAACAGTAACAACATCAACAACGATGACGATTGCATCGTCGAGTGACAACAATGGCGGTACTGAGCTATAGCGAGAAACAGAGCCCTCCATTATATATATATATATATATATATATATGGAGATATATATCATTAACATCACAGCCAGCCACACATTAGCAGAAACTGTTAAAGTCTGTTCTGTTGCTCTTCGCTTGGTTGAGCTCCCGTTAGGACACCTGGCACTGTCACATGGGGGATTGGGGTTCAATCCCGCAGTCATCAATATGAGCACAGCGTCACAGCTGGGCCTACTTCCTCCATCGCTGTTGTTACAGTGACTCTTTAGCCCCCTAACGTCTCTAATTTAAGTGATTCAGGGTCATCGTCCGTTTTTTCTTTTCTTTTTGTCGTCCCCAGTTAGTCTCCGCACACAGGAAACCTTCTGCATTCGGCAGCATCTGCATTTGACGTTTTCCTGTGTGTATTGTTGAATGTGTTGATACATTACTTTAAAAAAACAACAACAGAAAGGCATTTTTTCCAAAGTCTCAAACAAGTCTGTGGTTTCTTCCACTGTCACTTTTCTCTTAAGGTAGAAATTGTGACGCAGCCACTCGTCACATGTTCACGACTGCCAAGACTGAAAAAGAACAACAACGCAAATCACAGCGGTAAGCAGCATCAGAGATACATGTAGTTTAGTTTTTTTTTGTTCGTTTCTGCTTTACAATGACTTTTTTTAAGCTAGTTAATGTTTGGCCCACACAGAAGAATACAAGTTGTCCACCATGAGATACATTTAAACACATAATATTCAGCCACAGTGCACGAGTATCACCACAACCCCACAAGTCCCACCCTGCATCAACTTCAAACGAAACAGAACGCGTCTGAAGCAACATTTACCGTTTCCTCTTCTTTTTTTTAAAGTTCATTGTCATTTCTCTCCTTTTTTTTGAAAAACAAAATGATACTGAACATGTCGTCCGTGTCAGAGAGAGAGAGGGAGAACAGAGATGATGGTGATGATGGCTTGGAATGTGAGGTGAATACATACTGGCTTGGGAGCAGCTGACGTGGCTGATGATGATATTTGGGGGCCTCGAATTCGGACAGAGGAGGGGCAACTTAACTGAACTCCTTTCTTTCCCTCTCCAAATGCTCACCTTGCTTCCTCCCCTCCCCTCCCCTCCCGCCCTCACACATAGATGGCAGTCCGCGAGATGACCGAGCCGTCCCGCTGTGACTCCATGTCGTCGTCGAGGTACGCATCCACCTCCTCCTCCTCGGGCTCCTCGCCTTGGCCCCGTCGGAGGTGGTACGCCGCTGGAGCTGCCATGCCGCTCACGCTCCCCCCTCCTCCTCCCCCTGCTCCCCCCATCACCACCACGCCGCCTCCGAAGCGGTCGTAGCGCTCCTCTTCGTCCTCCTCCTCGTCCTCCAGGCTGTCGTCCAGGGTGCTGTCGTTGAACTTCCTCCGCCGCTCCGCCTCGTCCGCGTCTCCTCCGCCCAGCAGGACGTCGTGGGCGGTGGGCGTGCT